>NC_141391.1:76535410-76950760 GCF_034619465.1 Leptosomus discolor
TCTTAAATTCAGTTATGAATGGGATTTATCTATTTATGTTCCCTTTTTTAATCAGATTTTCTTCATCATCGTAAAAAAAAGAAAAGGATAGAAAAGAGAAAAACTAGAGAAAAGAAGGGCATAATGCTTTTCAAATTGCATTTTCTCACACTAGCCTATCAATTTTTTAAAATGCCAATTATAGGTAAACAATGGTATCACAACAGAGAAAAAAATAAACATCTTTGAGATATAATCCATTTTGTTTAATCTTTGGGTAAAATTCTCAGAGACTTGAATGCGTAAGAACTTAGAATTAATATTCTGACTTTGTCACACTTCCCTCTTTTCTTTCTTTGCTTTCCAGACCAATGAAACAACCAACAACCAAAAAACTTTTCATAATAGGTAATAATAGATAATACTTACCTATTCTCTGAGGTGTAAAAGCTTCGTAATAAGACAGTCCTCTTGAATTATTTCTCAGATCTCTTACTGTTATGTTTAAATTGATTGTTCTTGATGGTTTGAAATATATTTCTTTTATATGGCATCCAATATTTTTCTTCCTTGCATTTTTTATATACTGCTGGCATTCAAAATCTTTTCCTACGTGTCTGTGAGAAGGAAATACAAGTCTTGTAAATCAAGGACTTAAGTAAAAAAACCCCCATGGTTTCATACTTATTTTGCACAAGACCCTTACCTGTATGAAAAAAAGATCTGGATATCTTTAGGAGCTTCTGCTTTAATATGCCAGGTGCAATTGAAAAATGAAATGTTATATATGATGCATGAAAGATTATGGATATATACTGCAACAAAGAAAGGGGAAAAAAGAGTAATGTTTATTTTATATTAATTTTCTAATAATAACATGATGGTTGCCTTTACAAACCCATTATGTAGCCCTATTTCTAGAAGCATGCATAAGTGATAGGTGAGAACAAATGGGTCCTTTCGCTTTTTGGACAACTGACAACCTCCTACTACCAACAAAACTCTTACCATCCCACTTAAAGAAATAAATATTCAGAGCAGTAGCTGAAAATCTCTGGTCTTCTTTTAAGATTTCCTACAACCAGGTGACACAGAAGGCAATCTTTAAGAAACATGATTTTCTAGGGAGATTGGAGAGAGTGGTTGGGTCATTCTGACATCTTGCTCAGCAGAGATGGAGTTTTCGGAATATGAACATTTCTAATAAAGGAAATAATTCTGCAATATTCCAGGGTGTTATGTGTCATCTTCTTAACAAATCCATAACAAAAAAGTAGTATAATAACAAGCTTTCAGAAATGATATGTCTCCAAGTAAGACAGGACGCTTGGATGTCTTAACAACACGTAGGAAATAACTGACCTGGAGGTGCCTTGTAAATAAATTCTGTCCAGTCACTCTCCTTAATTAAGTCTTCTGTTTCTTTTGCAAAAAGTTGTGTTCTAACTTTAGCATTAAAACCAGAATGTAACTTAAGACGTATTATCTTTTTCTTCTGCTGCAGTCTTTCCTAAGAGGTGGAAGAAGGAATTGCATGAAGGTAGATGGTACTAAGTATTGAAAGGGAAATTATGCAAATTCATCTACTAAATGACGTAATACACGATTTCACTTTAAACCACGTGTAATTATTGAACAACTTACTATGTTTTCATGAGTGGTATTGAAGAATTTATAACTCAAAATATACTTCACAGTGTACTTCTCAGTTTCTTCTTTTGTCAGGTTATTGTTCCAGGACAGAATGACTCTTGACTTGTGCTTGGTAATCCACAGGACATTATGTAGCCCAAGTGCATCTGCAATTACAATGAAATTACATAGAGGAAGAAAGGGCCCACCACTGTGTACGCAAAGGATCTCGCTCTCAGCAAGGCTTGCACACCCAGTCGCTCTCCCAGGAACTCTGTTCTTACATGGAGCAGGTGGTTTCTGAGCTGTGTTGAATATGATTGACTTCAGCAGTGGGATTCATGTTCACCTCTCTGCAGCTCTCAAAACGTTAAGTGATTGACTTTTGCCCGTCCTGGACACCTCTCCTAGTGCAGGTGTCTCTATCTCTCTAGGGGCTCTAGAAAGTGCCCTAACAACAAGGTCAGATTAGACATCTGGGATGGCTAGTGCTTAATACTTTACTTACCCACTACATCTTGTTGTACACTTGCCAGGCTAGTGGAAAACAGAGTCTTATGCTGGAAAAAAATTAATGTCAGCATAACAGGAACAACTGTAATATGTGCCATAGCAAGTGCTTTGGCCACAGGTCTGCAGAAACAGAGACTTTTTAGTTCCAAGTTCGGTTGAAAAAGCAGTTACAACATGATGTTTTCATTTTGCATCTGTGAAAGAATATGAAACAGTCACTTAACAGCTCAAATTATGTCCAAAGTATAAGCAGCAAATATGAAAAGATATATGTTTAATGGATTTTGTTGGTCTGTGCCTTCTATTCCCAGGCTGTTTGTATTTAAGCTCACTCTTTAAATGGGTGCCAGGGCCAACGAGGATGTGTGTGTCATACTGAGCTGGTTTTGCATAGCAGTATTGCTTAGATTGCACGACAAGACCTTAGATATGACACCACTGGTACTGAAAGCAAACTGCAGAAATGACAGTACTGATACTGAAAGCAGACAGTTTGGGTAGGACCCACCTGACATAACTTTGGCTAGATACAAAAAAAGCATCTGCACCTGTATGGGTTATCTAGCCTCTAGTGGCAGTAGAGCAACTGTCGCTTCTAGGTTTTAATCCATGCTACCTGCTTTAGATATCTGCTTTAGAAGGATGTGAACCGCAACTATCTGAGGAGAGATGAATTCTGCCATTTGCAAAAGTATCAGCAAGAGTACACCAGTTGTTTGGAAAATTTGGGATACAGTGAGCAAACAGATTCCACACTGATCAAAGTTGGTTTTAGAAAGATGTAATTGCTGTTTTCTGTTGGCTGAGTATACATTCAAAGGCTGCTTTAATGTAAAACAGCTTCTGAGACCTTCTGAGTTCTCCACAGAATTAATACTCCTCTGTGTTCAGGGTCTTTCACTCACAAACTTGTTGATTTATCTTACCTCTAATTGTTTTCAGTACTAAATTCTCAGACACACTCTGTGTATGTTATCCAGGAATCAGCAAAAGGACAGCTGGAGCCATTTCAAAATGTTCACAATACATTGACTAACAAGTGGCGCTGCTCACGTAGAAAAAAATGTGTGAATGTTCAGCACATCCAAAAAAATCTGCAATGAGGTTACATGGAAAAAAAAATATACACATACACTTACACAAATACATATACATACAGATTCATTTATAATGCTATTTTGGCACAATGCAGTGAACAAGAGGCCATTTAATGAATGCTGTCATTATTTATGAAGTGCTATGAAAAATCATAGCAAAATGCTTTAAAGCAAAGATCCCCTAATCTGAGTCATTCTGGTACTGATCTCAGCTGTAGCAGCAGCAGCAGCAGCTGTAGTATGCGTGCCACATCATGCACACAGCCAGACAAAAAAGTGAGTAAACTCTCTTGCTTCGTGTGCTCAGGAAAGAAGCAAATTCTAATTGCCTGGAGGGGGAAGGGGTGAGCTGTGTTGTTAATGATGTCCCTGGAATGATACAGTGTGTGGCAAGAGCGAAGTCAAGGAAAATACAAAATGAAAACAAGGAGCTTTGAATGGTTTATAATTCAACATGCGGTGGGTGTAAGGGACTCATCCATTCCCATGAGATGGAGCAATCAAAAACAG
This sequence comes from Leptosomus discolor, assembly GCF_034619465.1. Taxonomy (NCBI): domain Eukaryota; kingdom Metazoa; phylum Chordata; class Aves; order Leptosomiformes; family Leptosomidae; genus Leptosomus; species Leptosomus discolor. The sequence goes on from NC_141391.1 coordinate 76,539,142, forward strand.
TCCTAGGAACATGTATGTACTTTACTTATATTAGGAGAAAGGGAAAAACAAGAATGAAAAACATGAAGTTAAAATATCGGTGGCTAATATTAACATGACTTTTGAGGAAAAGTCATAAGGGGACCTGAAACAGGAAAAGGAACAAAATAAATCTTAAAGTAACAATTTCTGGTATTAAAAAAAAGAGATGGAAATATTCTGCGAGGTAATATAAAAGCATTCAGTTGGAGAGAGAAAAAATAGGACCAGAGAAGGAAGATTTTTAAATTAAGTCTGAATAAACTTCAAAAAAACCAATCAACTTAAGACAAGGAAAAACACTCTGGGAGACATCATTGCTGTTTTCCAGCAGTAACTTGTTCTTAGGAGTACCTTTCGTACAGCGCTAAGAGGCACTTCTCTGCTCAGTGTGTGACGAACTCTTGTACCTTGCTGCCACAGGCACTGTTGCGGCAGACAGTGCCAGGAGGCTGAGAACAGGACAGCAAATTTGTGGAAAGCAGGTACATGAAAAGCTACTAAAAAGGATTAGAGTTGGATATACCCTTTAATATCTCTAACTCAGCAACTGTAGATGCTGGGGGAATACTTGGAGAATGAGTTGCAAGAGGTGGCCAGAATTGTGGATTTTATCTGAGTGGCAGCTCCTGTTGCCACTGCTGCAGACAGAACTGCAGGTGAGCTTCTGGGCTGACCCTACAGGATATTTATTATGTTTATATGTGATGAATTGGTGCATAGAAAACAGCAAAGCGAAAGCACTGCAGCATAATCACACCCAAAGTGACCAGAAGGGAACAAAGAAACATAAAAGGCTTTTGATTCACAACTTGTCAAAGAATGCACATTTCCATTTATGCCAGTAGAGACGAGCAGAAAGACAGAACATTTCTTCTCAGACATATGCAGACAGGTCTACGTGTTTCTAATCCTGTGTTATAAAGAGCTTCATGTTAACATATGGTCCTGAAATTCAGTCTATATGAGATGGAAAATAAAGTTCACTGCCTGAAAATTTTTTCAAAAAAGGCTCTCTGGTCCTTCTGTCTTTGGAGAAATGTCCACTAGCCAAATATATTTACAGACAGTCCAGTTAATCTAATGGGCTAGAAACTATCTCAATAAACGAAATAATCTAAAAAATAACTGTAAAGAAAAAAAATAATATTGCTTTCCAAACAGTGCACATCAAAAGAAAATTTTTTGTTGTTGTTAGGAAAGTATTCTTAATATTTAGAAACAGTCCCTAGACTTGTATTTCACTTTTTTTTTTTTGTCTTTTATTTATCCTCTTGCTTCCACTGCTGAGCTTCAACTACAGCCGCCGCCTGTGGGTTGCTGCCCAGGAATGTTGGGTTTACAATAGCAGGTTGCTGTCATAAGAGAAACAGGAGGTGACATAAGGGGAGCTGCCAGCCCATACACCACTGCAGCTGCAGAGATTGTAAGGGTTTGTGCAAAACCCACCTGGTGAATCTGGGAAGTAGAAAGTCAGGGAAAGAAAAATGAAAGTAGCAAAACCAATCTTCACAAAACATAAGAGCTGTTACTTGGAGTGTAGGGAAAATGAACTATTTAATTATAAAAATTCAGGAATCTGAAAGCTTCCTGAAGCATAGATCTGTTCACTGTTCAAGTGTCTGAATAAAGTAATTTTTGAAAAGTTTGCGAGGCTGATTATTATAACTTCCTAAATACAGAAGTTAACATTTTAAGAAACAGCATTTTTAATATATTATTTAAAAATGGTAACATTTCCAAAAAGACAATTTAAGTTCTCTTGAAAAGTATATTGTGCCTAATTTAGAGGGTAGATTAAATCATTGAGCAATGAAATCTTTTACTCATGGCTCTAATGTACAGTCTTAGCTAAGGGGAATCGCTAGGACTGTTTGTCTGATTAAGACTACCTAAAACATATGCTTCATTGAAGGCTGTCGAATCACATTTTTCAGAGCCCCCATATTAACAGTAGACAATACAGAAATTGATTAAGGAATGATGAAATAAACAATATAGGTCAAATACATTTTAAAGATCTAGGTAGCTGAAGAATCAAAATAGCATTACCATTTATATTCCTTTTTCAAAACTTACCTTCATTTTAATGCTTGTTAAATCCTGGATACCTATGCATCGTTTGGACTGAGAAGCAGAAGAGATCAGCACTGGAGAATGTCTTAATTTAAGACTATAAGAAATTGATTCAAGAGACTTCCCTTTTTGCAAGACACCCCCTCAGAAAAGCCTGTTCCCAGTGACACTTCCCGTTGCGGGACTGAAGCGCACCTCTGAATGTTGACACTAACTGGAATTTTACCCAAGTTCTTCGAAATGTCTTGAAAGAGACACACCTCTAGATGACTAACTCAGTGGTCAGAGCTGTTACTATTTTTTCTCTTTGTATATGGAAGAGAAATATTTCAAAAATTTTTACATATTGTAATGAGCTTTTATCTTTTAAGAAAAAGTCAGATTATAGAATAAATTAAATCACATAGTGCAAGAGGTGGCTATGAAATTAAAATCCCAGAAAGATCATAACCTATTTGCCATTGTCCTCCTCATTTTTCAGTGGCTAATAAGCATCTTTCACTGCACACCAAAAAAAAACCCAAACAAAACCAAAAGACCAAACCAACCATGAAATAGACAGATAAGAAAAAGTCACAGAACTAATGAAGGAAAAAGAGCAAATAAATCTTACATTTTGAACAGGTATGATTGTCTGGTTTACTCTTCATACCTGAAAACTTTGCCTAGCCTAGCCTCTGATATTGTCCTACTTTTACCTGGTTTACTTTGTAAATGAGGTTAATTTGCAGACATCACACACACAATTGCCAGCCATACTGGCATGGTATGAGCGGCATTCTGGGAGGGTTGACTGCCTTGATAAGTGGTTTGAAATCAATTTACCACTTTATTCATACAAGCAGACACTTTACATTCCATCTTTCTACCTTAGGCTGAATTTGGAGTGGGAATAATGGATAAAATTGTTCATTTTTTTGGGGAATGGGGTTTGGAAAAGATATGCCTCTTTGTTCACATTAAAAAGTTTATTCACTAAGAATATGACCCCAGGTTTTGATGCAAAAATGAACCTAAGATGTCAAGAATGCATTATTACTGCCTTTTAACAAATTGACAAATTTGGACAAGCTATTATCCTCTTAAAAGCCTCATTTCACAAGCACTGCCACAAAGGGCTGAAGAGATGAAGGAATATATTTTCTTTAATTTACTAACTCGTGCAATCCCCTTCAGAGCACAGAAACAGGCTCTTCTGCTTTGCTTTTTCCCATCTTCAGCTACTGGGCACACAGCAGAGAAATGCTGACAAAGTAAGGATCCCATGCACTGCCCTCGCTTTGATGGCTTGTTAGGTGAAGTGGTAAAGACCTATAGATCTTCATCCTCGTCCCAGGCAGAGCTTGTTATGGATAAGTATGGAAATATTTTTATTGTTTCAGTATGCATGTTAAAAATACATGTTCTAAAATACCAAACAAACAAACAAAACCCCCAACTAAACAGATGTAATACAAAAGCCCAGTGAAATGTTTCAACTTCTTACTATTAAAGCCTTTAAAACTGCTGCTTTGTGTCTTGGGTGTACAGCATGCACCTCTTTCTTTTAATGACCTTTTTTTTTGCTGTGTTACCATGTCTGTTTTATATTCAGATTTCCCTTATACATGGATTCAATAAGATAATCTTGGCTTTAGGTCAGAAAAGAATGTATTTAGATCCGTGTGTTATTGTGAACACTAGATAGTGCAATTATACAACGTAAGGCCAAACCAACAGCCTTTATTTCTAATGCCTTGTATCCAATCGCTCCTTTATTCTGGAGTTTATCAGACATAAGCTTAAGGTGGGGGTGTATAAAAACCATACTTTTCGAACAATGAACTAGATAAAGGGAGGTAAATGTTTCTTGAGAACTTTGACTATATTTAGAAGTACATTTTATTTAAGTGAGAAGTGTGGCTTAGAATCTCAAATCCAATGGTAATAGTAGCAAACCTGACCACAGGCCCAGTACTTAATTTTTAAAATGTAGAAAATTTACTGTCCTGTTGTGTCTTCTGCTTATTAGCAAAACAGGTAAATTTTACCTGGTTTAAGTGTGCTTTGTACATTGAATTGATAGTATCATATTAGTAATTGCAGCATGTTTCTTCCTGCGTTCTTACACTAATAACATACTACCACTGCTGACTTCAGAGAAAAGCCATTCATTACCGAGTGGTACGCATTATGGAATTTTCTTATAAGTTAAAAAAATCAAAGATAAAAAGGAAGAAACTACACCTCAGGAATTTTTTTTTCTTTAAATTTTCACACGTTGTTTATTTATTCAGAAAAGCAAGAATAGTAGGAATTCAACACTTTTTTCTGTCCTTAGTAGACTGTCTCACTGAACGAAATAATAGTTCCAGTTCATCAAAGTGCTGCACTGGAATGGATTTGGGCCGATCAAAACAGCGTGTCATATAATTAAAAATATCCATAAAATCAATGCACTCTGCAGTACTTCACTCAGGGTTTAGCTGCCTGCAATAAGGAATGACTGCTAACACATCCATAAAGCCAGCGCTCTAAGAAACTCAGTACTTAGCAGCCACTTCTTTCATAGTCATCTGAAGCCTATGTTGAGCTACTTCCAGCAAAGTCCCATGCGTGTGACTAAAGGACATGGGGTTTCCCTTCTCACATTCCCTCAAAGTCTAGTCTGTTGTGTTAACACCACTAAGGTTTGCTGGGGGCATTTGGGGTGTTCTTTAGTTCCACCTCTGTTTACATCAGAGAGGAAGAGGGGGAAATCTCATCTTTTGTTTAGCATTGATGTGAAAATGAAGTTTCAGGGATTTAGGCTGTTGAAGATTAAATGTTTCACTACAGAGGGGTAGTGAGGCAGGCTTAAAGGATATCAGTAAGTTAAAGGGAGTGTCCTGACAGTGGTATGTACTTGTTTAGCAGAAGGGAATTTTGACATCACAGTTTTCTACTGCAGTGACTGATTTACCACCATTTGGGTCTCTTAATCATGTTTTGAAGCTGGTCTCATGTTTCTGTTTTAAATAAAAGGGATGGCAGCTGTCCATATGAGCTTCTACTCTGATTCTGCAGTCTCAGAATGTAACGTTTCTTTTGTTGTGGATTACTTTTGTAACACTTTTCAAACTAGACAGATGCATAGGTACATGTATCAATACAAGACTGGTCAGAGAATGTCATTTCTTGAAGAAAGTGTCTCTTTCCTTTCCCAAAACTATCAGCTACAGCAAATAGCCATCTGTTGACAGTGAAAGTAATCTTCAGATACAATGCCTCTGTTCTAGTTTCTCTGCTTTTCTACATCTGTAAAGGTTAATGTCAATTACAGTCAAATCCTACCTGCAGAGATTTATGAGACAGCAATGTGCAGGTTTGGGCTACACAGCAGGGTGTGCTGACTTTGTGTCAGAGGTGGGAATCAGCTCTATAAAGGAGTGCGATATTATATAGGTATGCTTGTTTACAGATAGGGAATCAGCTCTATAAAGGAGTGCAACAGTATATAGGTATGCTTGTTTTCAGCTAATCAGGAGGAATCAGCGAAAGGTTGGAATTATAAACGTAGTGCTGATAGTATTGTGATTAAAAATCCATTAGACTAAATCAGGCCCTTTTGACACTTACCTTAGGATATGCACTGCTTTTAATGGGGGAGAGAAAGGGGGGGGGGGGGGGGGGGATGGGAGAAACCAGACCCATAATCTTTTCTAAGTGAGGAATTGAGGCAGGGAGAGACTATACAAGTTTTCGAAATCACACCAGAAACAGCTGAAATAGCTAGGGTTTGTTACTATTCTGAAATTTCAATTTTAAACTTTGTGAACTACATAGAAAAATTCAGAACACTGATCAGGAGCTGGTATCTCAAACAAATTCCCTCAGGAGTGGTGGTGAGATCAGTGATGAATCAGAATAACTGTGGTGACAAGCAGCTTAAGACACTAAGGCTTGAAAGAATAATTTATCTTTTAGCACAAAAACAATAGATATGCATCCTGAATATTTCTAGGAAGAGAGCCTGCTGTATTATACAAGATAAGCTGTATTTCATAACCATTTTCATTCTTTCAAGGGAACTGGTGAAACATAGCCTACCACAGAGAATGCAATGTCTGCTTCCCCTGTTTCGATAAAACCTTTAAAAATGTGCAGATTGAAAAAAGCAATGGACTCTAAATAAAAAAAAACAACATTTTTTTTCACTCCATTCCTTTAATGGAGCACTGTTAATTTCTCTCCATGCTTCCTCTACACAATTCATTTAAGAATGTCCTTCAAAATGGTTCATTCTATTTTCCTTCCCAGCTGGTATTTAGAAAACATTACAGGTGCTCAAAAACAATCCTTCTAGCTCCTTTAAACTTCAGGTCTTGTTTTTCATTCTTCCACCATTAAGACCTAGGACTGGCACTGGCAAAGCTTCTATTGATTCACAAATGGTTATCAAAAGACTGCTTCCTATCTAGATTACTGAAGACATTGTAAAGTGTTACCTTCTGCATTCTCCATCTGATTCTTTCAGCTCACAAACTGGTATTCTTCTGGAGTCTTCTATGTTACCTTGGGGCGCTCGTTACCTAACCAAGATTTACAACGTGTATGTGCAGATGACATTCTCATATCAGTGTCCTTTACACAGACAAATCTGAAGGGGAAAAAAGTCTATTCACCTGCTATAGCCATCATTTTAGGAAGAACTTTCTCACCCTTGTGACACTCCTCCCCTACCAAACTCTAGTTGCCCAACATCACAATAGTGAAGAACAGCTGAATTTACCACTCAGTTGAAAGAAAATTAACTCATTGTCAAACTGTCTAATGATAAAAAAATCACTATAGACAGGCAGAGGGAAAATGTTTATCCATCTGCCAAGCACAAGTAAACAAATGACTTTTTTGTGAAACAGCTTTTGCTAATGCCAGTTCCAAAAAACGTCAACCTCTTTACAACTGACCCATCTAACAAAATAATTGTCATTGGCCACTTCATCTAGAGAGATATTAAAAAATTAATTCTGTATTAGAGAAAGATACGTTCCTAGGTGGTCTGCTCAGCAACCTTAAATAGTGGTCGACATTGATAATTGTGCTTGTTCAGACTTCTATCTCCTTATTACTAATCTGGAGCTCATCAACAAAAATTATTCCATTGCGTTCCTCTGGTCTCTCAGTCTCCTATCAGTGAGAAAACACTGAGCAAGAAGTCACACTGAAAGGCAGGGAACCGTGTCTCTTCATCACAACACTTCTGACTTCTGAAGCATTGCTGCAGCTCAGCTTGGAGCAACCATTACACATGCTCTTTGTAGCAGCTCTATTCTGACTCAAAGGACTGACCTGTCGACAGACACTGTTACATGTCATTGGTAAAAAAACAATCAGGAAATATTTTTATAAACTCGTAAAATGTTAAACATTTAATGAATCTGATTTATTCTAAATTTCAAAAAGTTTTGTAAGGAAAGCCTTCTGAAATCAACAACTTTGCCTGAAAATAATTTGAGAGTTCTGGGTTTGGTTTTTTTTTGCAGTTTCCCAGTGGAGGGTACTTGATTTTTCTGAATAACATTAAGTTTTTTTCTTGAGAATCACTGGATAGAAAACAGAGGTGGAGCAGAAGCTGAGTTAAAATCTGCCAGTCAGAGGAGGGCTGCGTTAGCTCAGTCCTGACTTCCTCGACAGAGGAGGAAGTGAGGGTTTGTGCCCCTGGGAAGAATTTGAAAGAAGGCAATGAACTTTGCCTGAACTTTAAAAAAGGAATGCTGTTCGGATCTACCTTTGGCAGAGGTTCACAGCTGTTGCAGTCCATCGGTGATTCACTCCTTCACTCCCACAGGAAGGACACACACTTTTCTGATGGAGAAGATGAGAGGATACAGGCCTTTATGGTGCTATTTCCAGCTGTGAAGCTTAGGTAATTCCCCATTTAACGTGCTGGAGAGTCCCAAAGAGCCATGCTTCTCCTTTTGATGTGATTTCTCAAGGCTGCAGCTTGCACTATGGATCAAGCTTGCCTAATATTGCTAAATCCTCTCCTGCACTCAGTCCAACGTTACTTGCCCTTTTCCCACTGATCAGCTTACTCACCTCCCTGTTGCAACCAGATCAGCTAACTAGTAAATCAGTTAGATCCCTGTTCAGTCCCAGGCGCTACTTCCTTTTCCAGCCCTTACTAGTGCACTTGACAGTGCAAGCAGTACCAGCTCTCTTGATGCAAGAGGATGCAGTTTGCCCAGCTGAGTCAGGGTTGTCATCACTGTTAAACTGCTCCCTGTGTTAGTCTGTGTCACATTAATTTAGCCACTTCCGTTTCATTTTATCTGACTAGTGTATGTGGCTAGATGTTTTCCTTCCTTTTAAGCAGTTGTTCCTTAGTTTAGCAAAGGTTTATTTCTGAAGAATCACCATAAGCATTCCAACAGCTGGAAAAACCTAAGCGGATGATAAACACACTGCAAATATGACAAAGCTATTTAATTTGTAGTAAGCAACCTCGCCACTGAAACTACCAGTACGAGTGTCAGCAGAGAAGTCATTTGTGACACTGTGCAAAGATCTATCTCTACATCAGGAGGATAAGATTCGTCTGTTATTACTTAGATATCTGTCAAAGTTCAGGTTCATAATCTTGGGTTCCCTTCACAGAGAATAAGGATTAATGAACCTGTCATGACTTAGGGGCCTGTTACAGGTTTAATCTCATCACATAAGGCAAAGCTAATGAATTCTCCCCTGGATAATTCAGAGTTTTGCCCTCTTTGGTGAGACTCTGGGTCAGACTTGGATATAATTTTTAGATGGTTAACATTAGAGATGAATCACACTGTGGATTTGGAATAACTTTTCTAGTAACAACTGACATGTAGATATCTATTAGGATCTGAGCTTTGGGAAAATAACCCCATAATTAAACAAAAGCCTCTTTTTAGTACATCACATGAAAGCTATTCAACAGTTCATCTTCTCCTGAAATCGGTAGTAACCTGTCTGGTTAACTGGGTCATTAACTGGGTCATTATTTCTGTTAAGCATAGTATCTAAGCTAAGTAGCAAGAAATGTCCCTGCATACTCTGACCTGCAACAATTTTGCTGTTGAGAATGACTGTAACAGGTGACGTCCCAGAGAAAGTGTTTTGGAGCTCTAGCTCAATTTTAATTTACTCTTCTGTTTATTTTGGAAAGAAAAAGCAAATCACTAGAAACTTATTTTAACATGCATTGTGTGTAGGCGGCCAGATGTGTTGGTAAATGTGGCCAGGACTGTAGAGGTGGCAACCCCTGTGAGAAAACACCAGGGGCTGTCCTGTATCCTTTTCCAGCCAGCTCTAACAGACCCACAGCAGGACAGATCTAAGCGCGGTAGCCAAGGTGGTGATACCTGTGGGAAAACGTATTTAAGAAAGGCGGGAGGGAAATGCTAGATAAAGAAAGGAAGAGGGAGCAAAAAGAGTGAAAAAAGGCAGAGGGAGCACCAAGGTTGGAGGAGGAGGAACTGGAGATCCTCCATCATGGAGCAGAGATTCACTGCAGCCCATGGAGGACCAATGCTGGAGCAGAGAACAAGCATGAAGAGGAAGGGGCAGTAGAGATTAACCATTCATGTGTTGATCATGGCCCTCCAGTTCCCATTCCCCCTGCACCACTCGAGGAGAGAGGACTGTAAAGTGAAGGAGTGAGGTGGAGCCTGGGCGGGGGGGGGGGGGGGGGCGGGGGGGAAGTCAGATGTTGTTTTAATGTTTGTCTTTTTGTTTCTCACTAGCTGTATCTATTTTAATTGGCAATAAATGAAAGTTAATTTTCCCCAAGTCAAGTCTGTTTTGCCCACAGTGATAACCCGTAAGAAATCTCCTTGTCCTTACCTCAACCCATGAGCTCTCATACCTGTTGTTTTCCAATTTTCTCTCCCTGTCTCACTAAGGAGAGAGAGTAAGCAAGCAGCTGGTTGGGAGTTTGCATGTTAACCAAAGCTAAACCACCACAGTATTGCACCAAAATACGACTTTCAACAGATTTAGACCATATAGTGCTACAGAAGCAGATGACATTTGCAGCTGGTGTACATACTTTTGCCTAATCTCACCCAGAGTTACCAATACCTGCAGGAGAAACTGCTGAAGAGGTGCCTTTCTTCCAAACCCAGCACTTCTGCTGAGTGGAAGACTAACATTGATCATCCCCTGTTAGATCAGACCTGTGATCATGTGGCTGGGTTTTTGACATGTCCTGTTTGAACAGAAAAGTACACTAGATAAATCTAGAAAAAATTGTGATCAGCAGGCCAGTAGAGAAGGCTGCTAAATTTGAGAAAGACGTGTCAACATGATGATGTCGTGGGTTGACCCTGGCTGGATGCCAGGTGTCCACCAAAGCCACCCTATCACTCCCCCTGGACAGGGGAGAGAAAATACAACGAAAGGCTGGTGGATTGAGATAAGGACAGGGAGATCACTCAGCAATTAGTCACGTGCAAAACACACTTGACTTGGGGAAAAACATAATTTATTACCAATCAAATCAGAGAAGAGTAATGAGAACTAAAACCAAATCTTAAAACACCTTCCCCCCACACCTCTCCTCTTCCTGGGGTTAACTTTATTCCTGATTTCTCTACCTCCTCCCCACAAGTGGCACAGGGGGACAGGGAATGGGGGTTGCAGCTCATTCATCACACATTGTCTCTGCCGCTCCTTCCTCCTCAGGGGGAGGACTACTCACACTCTTCCCCTCCTCCAGTGTGGGAACCCTCCCACGGGCTGCAGTGCTTCACAAACTGCTCCAGCGTGGGTCCCTTCCACAGGGTGCAGTCCCTCAGGAACCAACTGCTCCAGCGTGGGTGCCCCGCAGGGTCACAAGTCCTGCCAGCAAACCTGCTCCAGCGTGGGCTCCTCTTTCTTAAACATGTTATCCCAGAGGTGCTATCATGGTGCCTGATGGGCTCGGCCTTGGTCAGCGGTGGGTCTGTCTTAAAGCCGGCTGTCATCGGCTGTATCTGACAAAGGGGAAGCTTCTAGCAGCTTCTCACAGAAGCCACCCCTGTAACTCCCCAGCTACCAAAAGCTTGCCACACAAACCCAATACATATGAAGATAGACTGCAGCCAGGCCTGGGTTCTTTTCTATTAAAAAATAGTCTGGGAATGTTTCATGCTGTAGATATTATGGGAAGCTTTATGGATTTAGTAATGATAATGCAGAACACATTACTGTTGTAAGGTTGTAACCTAATCTTTGGAGAAGATTTGTTGGCTTCATTTGTCATGTGGCTTCGGTCATTGCTCACCCTTTCAACTTTGCTGTACAAGTATTATATTTAGACACAACTCCTGTAGAGACTATTGCCAGTAGTGTTCAGGGTGTCTGGGTTTGACAAAGACTATTTAGGCCTTTTCAGTTGGTCTTTGCATGTAATTTGGACTAAATAAGCATTATAACTCAAACAAAGGCTGTGTGGTAAGAAGGGATTCTCAGAGTTTGAAGTACAGGAGAGTCACTGAGCAATTATGTCTTGAAGAGCGTTATCGGTATCATGCCACTGCTGAGCATAGCAACGCCACCAGGTGTCGTATTAGAGATATTCATACACCAGGCTACTAACTGCTGTCCCAACGGCTCCCCGAATTGAAGCACCATAGAAACAAACAAGGGCTCCTTCAAGAACATACTACCTGTACTGCACCCATTTCTGTCATGTTGAAATAGTATCCCATTGCTGATACAGCAAAGTGCATATCATAAAATCGTAGAATAGAATTATTTGGGTTAGAAGAGACCTTAAAGATGATGTAGTTCCGCTCTCTCACCACCCTCACAGCAAAGAATTTCTTCCTAATCTCTAATCTAAATCTCTCCTCTTTCAGTTTGAAACTGTTACCCCTCATCTTATCACTACACTCCCTGATCAAGAGTCCCTCCCCACCTCCCCTGCAGGCCCCCTTTAAGCACTGGAAGGCCGCTATAAGGTCTCCCTGGAGCCTTCTCTTCTCCAGGCTGAACAACCCCAACTCTCTCAGCCTGTCCTCACAGGGGAGGTGCTCCAACCCCCTGGTCATCTTCATGGCCCTCCTCTGGACCCGCTTCAGCAGGTCCATGTCCTTCCTATGCTGGGGGCCCCAGAGCTGGACGCAGCATTGCAGATGGGATCTCACCAGAGCAGAGTAGAGGGAGAGAATCACCTCCCTCAACCTGCTGGCCACGCTGCTTTTGATGCAGCCCGGGATATGGTTGGCTTTCTGGGCTGCGAGCGGACATTGCCAGCTTATAGAATCCTAGAATCATTAGGTTGAAATAGGCATCCACCAGCACCCCCAAGTCCTTCTCCACAGGGCTGCTCTCAATCTAGTCATTGCCCAGCCTACATCTGTGCTTGGGATTGCCCTGACCCAGGTGCAGGACCTTGGACTTGGCCTTGTTGAACTTCATGATGTTCGTATATCAGAGAAACTGGGGCAGTCTCACAGGGTCAACAGCTCGGTATGTGCTGCTTTACTGCTAAAAACAGAGTTGCTGTAATAGAGAGACTACCCCCATATGGGTGGAAAGTGTACTAACAACTATTAAATATTTAGGGTTTAAAAAGTACTATAACTTTTCTGAATATCTCAAAGGAAAAACTACAACAACTTGAAAAATAGAGGGTTAATAGTTTTTAAAAACACTCAAAAGAAAAAAAAAGAAAAGCAGAATTAGCTTGGATAGTATATCTCACAAACATGAAGCACAGATCAATGAATGAAGTAATTCTAAGAAAATTGCTCTAATGCAAAACCTCACTAGAAAGTAATGATTACAACATGATAAGCCCAAGTTTACTAAGAAATACAGAAAGACAGAGGAAGAACACCATTAATTTCCTTCCTTCATATTTTCTTACACAATATTCAGCGTAGCCTAGGCTGGAAACGACTGAAGAACTTGAGCACAATTCTCTGTGAGTCAGAGCATAATAGTAAGGGGAAAGAAATAAAAGTACTTACTTTACTGCTGCATAGCCACAATTTCAGACTGATGCATATCACCTTTCTTGGAATAATCATATGATCATCTTTGCAACCTAAAAGGTAAAGGATTTCTGAAATAAAGAAATGCCTTTTCAGTGGAGATATTTATATCTGCACAAGTAAGGTTCAGCTCTCATTTTTGTCAACAAAAAGAAATACATGCTGGCAAAACAGCATTCCCCTCACCCCATTCATTTTTACCCACAGAGTATCTATTTCTCTTCACAGAGTCTGAAGTGAGCACAGAGTCATGTAAGTGAAGTACAGATGACAATAGCATGCAGTTTTAATCTACACTTCAGACATGAATCCCATCCTTGAAGTCTTGTTTAATATTCACTGTATGGAGCTATAATATATAAAATGACTGTAAACAAAAGCATAATTTAGTCTGGTCTGTCAGCCTGCCTGCAAATTCAGCATAGATCTCCTTCTTGTCAGTATGTAAACTCTGTTAACAGAATTTATGTCTTGGTGAAAAGGTTCAAGAGCTTTAATTCTGGCAAAAATAAAATAAAATAAAATAAAATAAAATAAAATAAAATAAAATATAGGACCAGCAGTTAACAATGCCTGCAGCTAAAAACTTTTATCTAAACTATCTCAATTTTTCCATTTCTTAAACACTTTGTTGTATGTGGAGAAATAGGGCAAGGTGAAATGTTAACACCATAATAAACACAACTTGTGATAGACTCCGACATAGACTATTTCCTGATTAAGAGCTCCAACAAAGAATCCAAGCCCATTCTGCAATGAATATATCAACTATTTAGTTTCTTTTAAAATGCTATTTCAATTACTAAATGAATAAAAATTACTGCAGTACAAGAGCCTTTATTTGGTACAAAGTTTTGCTTCACAGTATAGGCTTGTATTTGACCTGGAGATCCCGGTTCCTACCCTGACAACTGCGAATCTATAGCATCAGATGTTTCCATATTTGTCTGCTTTGATCCACAGTCTGAAATAATAGCTCAGAAGCATGAGCTTTGGAGACTGTTTACTACAATCACATTTTACAGAATCTCAGAATCATAGAATGGTTTGAGTTGGAAGGGACTTTTAAAGGTCATTTAGTCCCATCAGCAGGGACATCCTTCACTAGATCAGGTTGCTCAAAGACATATCCAACTTACCTGACCTTGAACACTTCTAGTGAAGGGGTAGCCACAATTTCTCTGGGCAACCTGTTCCAGTGACCCACTACCTTCATTGTAAAAAATTTCTTCCTGTTACTAGAGGTCCTCGAAAGAGTATCCCTCCATCTTTCTTATAAGCCCTTCTACGTATTGAAAGATCAAATTCAGGTCTCCTCAGAGCCTGCTCTTCTCCAGGCTTAACAACCCTAACTTTCAGCCTTTCTCAAAGGAGAGCTGTTCAATCCCTCTGACCATTTTTCTGGCCCACCTCTGGACTCGCCCCAACAGTCCACGTCTTTCTTGTGCTGAGGATCCCAGAGCTGAACACAGTACTTCAGGTGGGGGCTCACGAGAAAGGAGTGGAGGACCATATTAAAGGCCTTAGAGAAGGGATTTACATAGGGATGATTTGAAACTCTGATTTTGGAATGTGTGGGCAGAAATGCCGAGCATAAATAAACCTGTATCTTAGAGTTTAATTTATGAAGTGCCCAATGCTGCTACTTGCAGCAAAATGTGCACCTTTTCCTTCTGAAATTAGGGTATGTTTTCTCAGTATTTGGCAGGGAAGAAGTAAAGCAGAAGAAAACAGACACAAACCGAAGGGCAGACTGTCTAAGTAAGGGATGACTGAGTGCAATCAAGAAGCAAAATTAACCCTCTGAAAGCTACATGTGGCCTTCATCTTGTACATAGGCAGTACTTTGCTGCTTTTCAGGCTGAGCAATCAGTCTTTGTTTCTGTTACTTGGGAAAATTCTCAAAGTGACCACATGATGGTAGCCTAGGATCAGAGACAAGAAAGCTAAATCGTGAAAGTAAAGGAAATGGGGTGAAAAACTACTTCTTGTAAACTGAAGTCAAAACAAGCATCAGGACCAGTCGCCACCACACTGTGAGAAGCTGAGCTATGTTCCGTCTTCCAAGTAGCGTAAAATCCACGATAGGGCTATCTAGTGTACATACTGCAATGGATGGCTATAAGCTCTTCAGAAGGGACAAGCAAGGAGAGGTGGTGGGGTGGCTTTGTATGTTAGGGAGCATTTTGATTGTGTAGAGCTTAACGATTGCAAGGACAAGGCTGAGTGCTTATGGCTAAGGATGAGCAGGAAGGTCAACGAGGCAAATATCCTGTTGTTTTTACAAATTCATTAACAACAAAAAGAGAGACAAGGAGAAACTCCATCCTCTATTTGACACGGAGGGGAACATTGTCATCAAGGATGAGGAAAAGGCTGAGGTATTTAATGCCTTCTTTGCCTCAGGCTTTAATACTCAGACAAGCTATCCTCAAGGCAATCAGCCCCGAGCTGGAAGATGGGGACAGAGAGCAGAATAAACCCCCCATAATCCAGGAGGAAGAAGTTAATGACCTGCTACGCTACCTGGACATTCACAAGTCTACAGGGCTGGATGGCATCCACCCGAGAGTACTGAGGGAGCCGGTAGAGGAGCTGGACAAACCGCTCTCCATCATTTATCAGAAGTCCTGGTCAACAGGGGAGGTCCCAGATGACTGGAGGCTTGTCAATGTGATGCCCATCTACAAGAAGGACCGGAAGGAGGATCCAGGGAACTACAGACCTGTCAGCCTGACCTCAGTGCTGGGGAAGATTATGGAGCAGTTCATCTTGAGGGGACTCATATGGCATGTGCATAACAAACAGGGACTCAGGCCCAGCCAGCATGGGTTCATGAAAGGCAGGTCCTGCTTAACCAACCTGATCTCCTTCTATGACCAGGTGTAATGGGTTTGCGTGGTGAGGTTTTGGTAGCTGGAGGGTTACAGGGGTGGCTTCTGTGAGAAGCTGCTAGAAGTTTCCCCTATGTCCGATACAGCCAATGCCAGCCGGCTTTAAGACAGACCCATTGCTGGCCAAGGCTGAGCCCATCAGTGATTGTGGCAGCGCCTCTGCGATAATGTAAGAAAAGGAAAAAGTTATTGTGCAGCAGTAATTGCAGCAAGAGAGAGAATATGTGAGAGAAATAACTTTGCAGACACCAAGGTCAGTAAAGAAGGAGGGGGAGTTGATGCTCCAGGTGCCAGAGCAGCGATTTCCCTGTGGCCTGTGGTGAAGGTCATGGTGAGGCAGGCTGTCCCCCTGCAGCCCATGGGCAGTGGAGCAGATATCTGCCTACACCTGTGGAGGACCCCACGGCGATGCAGGTGGATGCCTGAAGGAAGCTGTGAACCCATGGGAAGCCTGCACTGGCGCAGGCTTCTGGCAGGACATGTGGACCCGTGGAGAGGGAGAAGTCCACGCTGGAGCAGGTTAACTGCTAGTGACCCCATAGTGTGGGGAAAAGCTGGAGCAGGTGGTTCCTGAAGGACCACACCCCATGAAGGAGACCATGATGGAGCAGTTCATGAAGAACTGTAGCCCATGGGAAGGACTCACGCTGGAAAAGTCATGGATGACTGTCTCCCATGAGAGGGTCCCCACATTGGAGCAGGGCAAGCAGGTGATGAGTTCTCCCCATAAGGAGGAAGGAGCAGCAGAAACAACAGTGTGATGAACTGACCGCAACCCCATCCCCTGTCCCCCTGCACCACTCAGGGAGGAGGAGGGAGAGAAATCGGAAATAAAGCTAAGTCTGGGAAAGAAGGGAGAGCTCGGGGGAAGGTGTTTTAAGATTTGGGTTTTTTTCTCATTACTCCTCTCTGAGTTAATTGGTAATAAATTACATTTTTCCCAAGTCGAGTCTGTTTTACCTGTGATGGTAAATGTTGAGTGATCTCCTTGTCCTTATCTCAACCCACAAGCCTGTTGTTACATTTTTCTCCCCCCTGTCTAGTTGAGGAGGGGGAGGGATAAAGGCTTTGGTGGGCACCTGGCGTCCAGCCAGGGTCAAAAGACCACACCAGGTGACCCGCCGAGTAGATGAGGGGAAGGCTGTGCGTGTCCTCTACCTGGACTTTAGTAAAGCCTTTGACACCGTCTCCCACAGCATTCTCCTAGGAAAGCTGGTGGCTCATGGCCTAGACAAGTGCGCTCTGCACTGGGTTAAAAACTGGCTGCATGGCCCAGCACAGAGAGTGGTGGTGAATGGAGTTAAATCCAGCTGGTGGCCGGTCACAAGTGGTGTCCCCCAGGGCTCAGTATTGGGACTGATCTTGTTTAACATCTTTATTGATGATCTGGATAAGGGGATTGAGTGCTCCCTCAGTAAGTTTGCAGATGACACTAAATTGGGTGGGAGTGTCGATCTGCTCAAGGGTAGGAAGGCTCTGCAGAGGGATCTGGACAGGATGGATCGATGGGCCGAGGCCAATTGTATGAGGTTCAACAGGCCCAAGTGCTAGGTCCTGCACTTGGGTGACCACAACCCCATGCAGCACTGCAGGCTTGGGGAGGAGTGGCTAGAAAGCTGCCCGGCAGAAAAGGACCTGGGGGTGCTGGTCGACAGCCGGCTGAACATGAGCCAGCAGTGTGCCCAGGTGGCCAAGAAGGCCAACAGCATCCTGGCCTGTATCAGACATAGTGTGGCCAGCAGCACTAGGGAGGGGATCGTGCCCCTACGCTTGGCACTGGTGAGGCCGCACCTCAAATACTGTGTGTGGTTTTGGGGCCCTCACTGCAAGAAGGACATTGAGGTGCTGGAGCGTGTCCAGAGAAGGGCAATGAAGCTGGTGAAGGGTCTGGAGAACAGGTCTTATGAGGAGCGCTGAGGGAACGGGGGTTGTTCAGCCTGGAGAAGAGGAGGCTGAGGGGAGACCTTATCACTCTCTACAACTACCTGAAAGGAGGTTGTAGTGAGGTGGGGGTCAGTCTCTTCTTCCAATTACCTAGCAATAGAACAAGAGGAAATGGCCTCAAGTTGCATCAGGTGAGGTTTAGATTGGACATTAGGAAAAATTTCTTTAATGAAAGAGTAGTCAAACATTGGAACAGGATGCCCAGGGAAGTGGTGGAGTCACCATCCCTGGAGGCATTCAAAAAACATGTAGATGTAGCACTTGTAAACACGGTTTAGTGGGCTTGGTGGTGTTGGGTGGATGGTCGGACTTGATCTGAGAGGTCTATTCCAACTTAATGATTCTATGATTCTATTGGATAGCCCTATACTGAGATATGCTAGGTCTCTGGATTTCTGCACTCTTATGGACATATTTGTATCTAAAACCAGTTCTAAGCCATATCCATGTTGCTAATACCACTTGCTTTCTGCTTCTCATTCTGTTGTGGTTTGAGCCCACCCAGCTGGCAACAAAACCACCATGCAGCCGATTGCTCACCTCTACCCCATCTCCTGAGGGATGGGGAGCAGAAAATACAACCAAAAAGGCTTAAGGGTTGAGACAAAGGACAGGGAGGGCTCACTCACCAGTTATGGTCACGGGCAAATGACAGGCTCGACTTGGGTGTAACATAAATTTAATACAAACAATCACCACCATCAAGGATAAGGAGAGATACAACCATATCTTAAATACAACACAACTTCCCCCTACGCCGCCTGTCTTCCCGGGCTCAGCTCTGCTCCCTCTTCCCCCCCAGCAGCGCAGGGGGCAGGGAATGGGGGTCACCGTCCGTCCGGCACAAGGCGTCTCCGCTGCTCCTTCCCCCTCAGGGAGAGGGGCCCTCGCAGCCCTCCCCTGCCCCACCGCGGGGTCCCTCTCCCGGCAGACATTCCTCCTCCCGCTGCCCCAACGCGAGTCCTTCCCGCGGGGCCGCAGCTCCCCAGAACCCCCCAGCGCGGGTCCCTCCCGGCGCTGCCGCCCTCCCACCCACGGGCGGCTCCAGCGCGGCCGGAGTCGCGGCTGCTCCGGGCCCGGTCCCTGCCCCTCCGGCCCGGGGCCCTCCGCGGGCTGCAGGGCGACCTCTGGGCCGCCGCTGGGCTCCGGGGGCTGCAGGGGCTCAGCCGCCCCCCCACCGCGGGCCGCGGGGGAACCTCTGCTCCGGCACAGCTGCCCCTCTCCTGCCTCACTGACCCGGGTGTCCGCAGGGCTGTCTCTCTCCCATCCCCCTTTGCTCACCAACACAGACAGAACAAAGAACCACAATCAACTGCTTCTTTCACCCTTAAATAGGTATTCGCAGAGGCGCCATTAGCCTGGCCTTGCCCAGAGGCAGGTCCGAAATTGGAGCCGGGGGAGCTTCTCAAACCCTCTTACAGGAGCCACCTCCGTAGCCCCCTCCCCCACTACCAAAACAGCGCCAGAGCACTGCCAGACACCAAACCACCACACATACCTCCTATCAAAGGTGAGAAATTTGAAATAAATTAAACCAGAGAAGTAAAAATAAAAATGAATCAAAGGTTCTTTTTTGATTATCTGCTTCTTCTTGACTATAACAGCAATGTTCTTTCATATCATTAACTATGAAGAAGACTAAATGCTTAACCCAAAAATTATGTGGTAAAAGGTGCTGGCCTGTTAAAGTGTGCTGAAGTATGCTTTTAGACTACTCTGGCATGCAACTCCCCTCCCTTTCATTAAGCAAACCAAATCATCCTTCAGACTGCATAGCAGCGGAAAGGAACGTCGTCTTCAAGTTGATTGGTTTGTTGAAAACATCCATGTCTAAGTCAAATGCTGATTATGAGACTCTGTATGACAAGACTCTGATGCATATGTAGTACCTCAAATCCTCTGCAGACGTGATCTTGGGCAATTTGTGAATATCCATGAAGTTATACATTCCATGTAGCTAGTTAAATTGCCTATACTGAAACTGAAAGCATGATGTTTACTCTATATAAATATTGAAGGATTTAACTTTTCCAATCTGTATGAAAAATTCTCATAATTAAGGAAAACTGTTCTACCAGCCCAGTTTCCTGTATCCCAATTCACTGTAGCAGTTGCATCATGACCCAGCTTCTCCAGTGCCTGGAACTCAAAGTTCCAAGAATAATTCTCTTCTGAGAATCTGCAGGGTCCAGCTTCAAGAATTACAGAAGCTGAGCAGACGCAAAAGTCCCGGTGCTATTTGTATCCTTTAGCAGGTCTCTTTCAATTCCTCTAAGAGCAGCAATCAGAACAACCCATTTTTTTTTCTCTCCCCTTTCCTGTTTTATAAAGATAATAACTGTACTGAATAAATGCATTGGTCCATAATTCACAAGGTCTCTCAACCTCCCAGGCATTGCCAGAATTCAATTTGTCAAAATAACCTTTTGACATATTTGTGGACTCCTGTATAGCCGCTGTTTATGAGCATGCTTGATGCAAGTGTTTTTCAAAGAACTATAAATAGCCACCTAACATAGCTCTTTTTGGATCAGTGCCACTATTGTTCCACATGGTCTGGCATGTGTGTGCTTCAGCCCCTTAAAGCTTCAGGAGGGTGTTTCTCTTACTGAATGGACTTTGGAAAGCAGATGCATCAGCTTTGGAAGACTAAGTAAATTCTGTGTCTTCTTCCTGACACCCGTTGGCATTCTCAGCAGTTTGCTCATTCTGCCAGGCTCAAAGAGGCTCTCTTGATTTCTATTTGAAATCACAACATTATCCTTTCTTGGCATGTCTATCCTGTGAAATGTTTTGTGCAATCAGCTTCAGTTCTAACACAAAGCCATCACTGAAGGAGAACCAAAACCTAAACCATAAAACCCTCCTGGTATCAGCCTCACCACTGGCAATATCACATTTTTTGTTCAGGGAACGGCTTTTACCGCAAGACAAACACACTTGAAGTGCCAGTTGTCTTTTGGGGATCCACATTAAGTCTCACAGAAATCAGTTTGCTGAATGATTCTTCACACCTCTGAAAGTGAAGCAGAGAATTTGTTTTCTTTTGTATTTGGATTCTTTCTGTTGTTATATTTTCATAGTATTTCTGCATACCTTTTTGCATCTGTTCCCACAAGCTTCCAAAAAGAAGTCCCTTGCAGAGTCTTTTATGCAAACTGGTAGTCTTTAGAAGTAAGGGAATAAAAAAGTTGCAGTACTTTCTCTTAACTAAGAAGAAACTGATGACTGCCTTCACTCATACTGCATTCCTTCATCTGCTGTTAATCCCAATACCTGCATGAACACCATACATCTATCTGCTTTTTTTGTTTGTTGTATGGGAACCTAATCAGAAAAAAAAAAGGGAAATAGTTACAATTTAAGTCAAATCTTTAGAGTAGCCACTGATTACTCAATTTGCTCTTTTTCCTTTATTTCTCTGTTTCTATTCTGAACATTTTGATCTGTTTTGACAATCCAGCTGCCCCTTTAAAGTGCAGCTTTACAGTGAACTTTTAACGTCTTGTCATTCATTATTGCAGGGAAAGTATCCCAGCCAGAGCAACTATTACAACCAAGGGGCAGTGGAAGAGCCAATTTTAAAACTGTTTCTTTCCTTGAGAGCTTACCAAGGAGAGATTTCCACCATTCCATTTGGAAATGAATTGCAAGCCTAGATAGAGCTTGAAAACTAGTTCTTCCCTGAAGAAAGCCAGTAGCCCAGCATTCCCAGAAGTTCTCTGAAAGACAGACAGGCACAACCAATTCTGCGTGCTGTGCTCAAGGTGGAAATCTTGAAACACTGGTAACATGAAACATACCTGCAGTAGCTGCAACCATTGAAAAAGAGTGTTGTTCTGTGGACCTTTGCAAGGGTCTTGAGGGAAGCCATTCCAGGAACCTCCTTGCCAAAGCACGCCCTTCCCACACAGATGCTTAGGATGCAGAAATGCCAATACAAAAGAGAAAGGTAATAAAATTGGTGCTTTGTCTTGCAGCAGTAGACTAACACTTGATGCTTGGGATTTTTTCATTGTCTCATCAGTAAACGGAGTATGAGTAACTTGCATGCTGGATTGTCATGACAGCACTTGTCTTACAGTGTTGCAGCTCATCTGATACCAACCTGGCATCTTGCCACAGGTGCTACAGGCAGAGTTGCTTTGACTGAATTTTCTCTAGTCACTGCAAGTTGCCATAAGTAATGAGATTTCCTCGGTGGCTAAATGCACACTAGTCTCAAGATCACCCGTTAGCTTTTGTCCTACCTGAACATAGTAATATAAAAGCACACTTCACAACTTGATGGTTACCTTTCTGTACACTATAGAACAGTGAACATGAAACAGCGCTGAAAATTTTGTTTTCTGTAAGACCTGCCACTTGGTCTGAAAGATGTGCCAGTTTGTACTTTACCTAGAACTCTCATCATGAAAGCTATTTTGCTTTTATCTTAGCAGTTTGTATTATTTTGTGAGATTAGGTCATGGTCTGGGAGGTGTAGTTGCAAACAATTCATATATTGTTTCGGGGGAGATATAGTGAGTGCAACTCAAGTCCAAGTTCACCAGGTACCACATCTTGAAGCTATATTAAATGCTGAGGTCTGAACCAAATGCAAGGAAAAGTTCTTCCTCTGTCGCTGCTGGCAAAGAAAACATCCCTAGTTTTATTCTGCATGAACCCACTCTGCTGTTTTCGTGAGCGTCTTCACTTGAAGGCTCGTGTGTTCAATGATGGAGTAACTAGTGATGCCTAATGTTCTGGATCAGGTCCCACATTTTCACTCCTGGTTGGCATATAGACAGTGCCTATCAAGAGCCTGGTTGTCTAGGAGTCTGTATGTACCACTGATCGGATTTGGACTCTTTACTGCTGTGACCTTTATAAATCCTTCCGTTTCTTCAACTTCCTTATTTTTCCTAGGCAATAAGCCCTTAACAGCTTCAAGGGCATGGTGGCAATGTGCTTTGTCAGTAGTTCTTTAAAAGTGAGCGTAGAATTAACTGACACTTTGGAAAACAGCAATCCTGACAATGGACTGAGGAACATAGTCCAAAAGATCCAAGAAGTCACTGGACTATTACAGTTGTTTTCCTGGATAATTCATCCCTCTACAACGTTAAATGTTCTAAGAAATTCTCACTTATGAAATTAGAAAATAATGGGAACAGGGTTGCAGATTGTGACCACTACACACCAACTAGTATTTCCTGCTGCCCTGGTTTCAGGTGGAATAAAGTTAGTTTTCTTCCTAATAGATGGTATAATGCTGTGGTTTGGATTTAGGATGGGAATAACGTTGATAACACACGGATGTTTTAGTTGTTGCTAAGGAGAGTTTACACTAAGTTAAGGACTTTTCAGCTTCTCATACTGCCCTGCCAGTGATGGCTGAGAGGGCACAAGGAGCTGGGAGGGGTCACAGCAAGGACAGCCAATGCCAACGAGCCAAAGGGGTATTCCATACCGTATGACACCATGCACAGTACATAAACTGGGGGGAGCTGGGACACTATGGCTCAGGAATTGGCTGATCATCAGTCAGCAGGTGGTGAGTAAATGAATTGTGCATCACCTGTTTTACATATTCTATTATTATTGGTGTTGTTGTTGTTATTTCCCCTTCCTTTTCTGTCCTATTGAGCTATCTTTATCTTATCTCAACACACAAACTGTACTTGTTTTTTCTGATTGTCTCCCACACTCCAATGAGGGAGTGGAGTGAGCGAGCAGCTGTGTGGTAGTTGATTGCCAGCTGGGGTTATACAATGACGGTCATTTTTGATGCCCAATGTGGGGCTGTGTTTCCACCCCTGGGGCAGTTGATTCCAGGCTTACTGTCAAGCACAGTCTGATTTTTTGCCTTAGACAACTTGTTTTGCAGATTTTATCTATGTGTCTTGAACAAACCTGGTTTACAATGCAAGTTTTATATATTAGCCCTAAAAACAGCCTGCTTTGCAGTACAGCCTGCTCCGGGGAGGGAACACAAGCCCTGCAAAGGTGGAGCAGTGATCCCTCGTTGGAGACAGGAGGGTGGAGCAGTGTTCTCCCTTCAGAAACTTTAATTGGGGCGATTGATAAAGGGAGGCTTCAGCTGGAGTGGCTACCCAACCTCCCCTATCCAAACGGACAAACCCTGCAGAAGAGGGGTGTTTCTGGACTGTGGGAGGCCCACTCCCTTATCTGTAGTGGACAGAACCCCCTTGGAACCCCCAAAATGTTATATACTGCGCCTGCATCCTAATTAGCATGAAAAGTGAGAAGAGGAGGGGATAATGTGAACAGGGCTCATGAATATTAATGTAAAGGGACAATAAAAATTCCAATAATAAAGACACAGGTGTGCACCCACCACTGAAGAACCAAAGATCAAACCGGACCTGCAAGACATCACTCGACCCCAGGAGTGGTGATATTTCTTTCTCTCTTTTCTTTTTTCTATTTTCTTTTTTCTTTTCTTTTCTTTTCTTTTCTTTTCTTTTCTTTTCTTTTCTTTTCTTTTCTTTTCTTTTCTTTTCTTTTCTTTTCTTTTCTTTTCTTTTCTTTTCTTTTCTTTTCTTTTCTTTTCTTTTCTTTTCTTTTCTTTTCTTTTCTTTTCTTTTCTTTTCTTTTCTCTTCTTTTCTCTTCTTTTCTCTTCTTTTCTCTTCTTTTTTTTCTCTCCTCTCCTCTCCTCTCCTCTCCTCTCCTCTCCTCTCCTCTCCTCTCCTCTCCTCTCCTCTCCTCTCCTCTCCTCTCCTCTCCTCTCCTCTCCTCTCCTCTCCTCTCCTCTCCTCTCCTCTCCTCTCCTCTCCTCTCCTCTCCTCTCCTCTCCTCTCCTCTCCTCTCCTCTCCTCTCCTCTCCTCTCCTCTCCTCTCCTCTCCTCTCCTCTCCTCTCCTCTCCTCTCCTCTCCTCTCCTCTCCTCTCCTCTCCTCTCCTCTCCTCTCCTCTCCTCTCCTCTCCTCTCCTCTCCTCTCCTCTCCTCTCCTCTCCTCTCCTCTCCTCTCCTCTCCTCTCCTCTCCTCTCCTCTCCTCTCCTCTCCTCTCCTCTCCTCTCCTCTCCTCTCCTCTCCTCTCCTCTCCTCTCCTCTCCTCTCCTCTCCTC
This sequence comes from Leptosomus discolor, assembly GCF_034619465.1. Taxonomy (NCBI): domain Eukaryota; kingdom Metazoa; phylum Chordata; class Aves; order Leptosomiformes; family Leptosomidae; genus Leptosomus; species Leptosomus discolor. Next base: position 76,564,116 of record NC_141391.1, read on the forward strand.
TCCTCTCCTCTCCTCTCCTCTCCCCTCCCCTCCCCTCCCCTCCCCTCCCCTCCCCTCCCCTCCCCTCCCCTCCCCTCCCCTCCCCTCCCCTCCCCTCCCCTCCCCTCCCCTCCCCTTTCTCCCTTTTTCTTTCCTTCTCATTTTCACTCTTTTTTTTTCTTTCTCTCCATGTTGTTAGAATTAGGGAAAGCCATATGTTTATCTGATCTGTGAAATATTATTACCATTAAAGTGCATTGTTGCTGCCAATCTACTGACCAAAGAGTGTTATTAACTCGCTACCTTTACTGAGCAAAGGGTCTCTGCCATGCAGATGAAAACCCCTTTAAAAGGGAGGACACAAAAGATTCACATACCCCAAAACCCACCGAGTGGGACGGGGCACCATCCAAGTGAAAGCAAACTGTGGCCTGCACTCTGCTGCCAAAGGGGCATTAGCAGTACCAGTTGTGGCATACCACTTGGCTGCTGTTGACTCCAGTTTGAATTGAAGTTTAAGCAGTTCCAGCTGAAACCAGGACAAGTGCCGTACTGAAAAGCTTTGATGTCAGTGGTATTACATACTTACATCCTTCCCATGGAAGACCTGTCATTCTGTGCAACTTATGGATGCATATAAAAATCAGTTGTTTAGTTTCCAACCTACCCAGCATTATTGTCGTCTAGCTGGGCAGGTTGCACACACCGTATAGAAAATGAGGTTTCAGATTCACTGATACAAATCTATCCCAAAACCATAATTCACTCCAATTTTATACAAGTGTCTACAACAGAAAGTGAGAAAGAGAACAAAAGGCCTTACTTCTGCAGGGCGTGAAATGAAGTGTCTCACCAGTGCTGATGTCCTATTGTCTACTCTATGAAAAATTGAGACCTGAAGAAGAGGAAACATCTCAAGAATCCACCTGATTCCTTCTCTTCCCAGAAGAGTCACAAGAACAAAGGCTGATGTGAATGAAACTGTACAAGGTACAGACAGACAGAAGCAGAACAGATTTGATCTGATTTACCACTCCTTCAGTGAGATAACAGATAGGCATAGTAAGACTAGTACACTCAGTGAACACTATAAGTAATCAGATTTAAATGCTGTTGTCCACTTTAACAACTTCATTTTCCTGTTCAAATTATTTAAAGGTGAGAAAGACAGAGGGCTCTGTAATCAGACTGTACTATGGGGTACCTGAAAAGGCAGGTGCTGTGTTTCTCAGTTCACAGAAAGTTGCTGTGGTGGACAAACATCTTTCAGGACACAGGCACAGTCTTCAGTGTCAAAAGCAGTCAAGATGGCAGAAAAGCCTTGGGATTACTCGTTTTGCAGCCTGCTAACAAGGGCAGTTGTGGATGTCCATGCCTGGGCAGCGCACAACCGACTGTGTTAGCACCACACTGTGCGTGTTCTCATGTTGAAGTTAGTTGGAAAGAGGATGACCAGACTCTGCAGCCAGAGGGCAAGGGGGACTGCGCACCTTCCTGGGACAAAGGCAGGAGCACAGATGAGTGATGTAGCGTTGATTTGGCACACTCGGGGAATTTGCATGCCTGAAGAAACTTTTCCTGGTCTGTGTGTTGACTTCACCCAGCCTGGAAAAACGTGTACATGTCAAGTGGAAAAGCTGTGGAAGCTGATGACATTGGTTTGTTACCCATCTACAGGAAATGAGGCTGGCTAGTGCAAAGCTGGTAACGGTTGTTACAGAGTCCAGAGCACTAGGCTTATTCTCCTGTGCAGGGCAGTGACCCTAAGCAATAAGCAGAAAACAGTGGCGTGCCTTGAAACAATGGTACCTAACCTACACCTGAGCCAGAAGGTAGACTCATATATGTACCTGCCTTTGAGGTTGTGCCCTGTACAAACACCTATTCAAACAATGTGTGATGGAAATGAGTGACAATGATGTGAATGGGGTGATAAAGAAGGTGTTCTTCTCTTCTGATCTGTTTGTCTCCCTGTAAATAAAACATGGCTGTAACCATGCTTTTCCCCATTACATTAGAGAAGTACAGGGTAAAGGAAATGAGTAAGACGTAGGCGGGATTTTTAGACCCTGTTACTTGAGCCGTTCAGAAGAACATAATAATGAAATCACTTTGTCAAAGCACATAAAAATACGCCACCAAGGCAAATTCACAGCTTCCGTCCTTTTTGCGCCACACTACTGTAACTGTCACAGGGAAACTGTTTGTCAAGGAGGAGGTAAGTTTACTTTTATCTTTGTCTGTCGTTCTTTTTTATTTTCTTTTTTATTTTTCTTTTATTTTACTCCAAAGAAGCTAGGCAAAAAAATACTGCATTTTGTTATTTGTGCTAGTTTTAATGTTGTTAAAATAACTGTGAGGGCTGGAAAGACACTACCTGCACATGTAAATTTTTGACTGATTCATGTCTTAGACAAAATGTTGATGGTGTGGCTTTTTTGGAGTCTGAAAATAATTATATAAAACTGTTTTAAAATGAACAGATTTTCCAGTATTACTGGCCTTATCGGCATATCTGTATTCCATCATATATTACCCCTGACAGAAATAAATTTTCCAAGTGTTTCAGAGACGTAACTGGGAAATAAAGCTCAGAGGTCTAGTCTTAACTACTATAGCCATCAGCATGTTATCGGATAGTTTTTATTCTCATCTAATCAACTTTCTAATCTACCTGGGGGAGAATAGGCACTGCAGCAGGATTTCAACCTTGCTGATATTTCCACATTCCTAACATGACCATCTTCTGTGGACAGGTGTCAGGATTCAGCATTCTCTGAGGTAACTGAGAGTGGCTTGTGCTGTAGCACAGAGTCTAGCAGTAGCAAATTTTTTTGGAAGGTTTATAAATTACACTGCAGAAAGAGGACAACATCACACAGAAATACGTTAGGTTACCTGAATATTTTGATCTGCACAGGAATTATTTGAGATGTGAAAGAAAGTTTGGACCACCTCTGGGGAAAATAAAACTGTTCTTCTGCAACTGTTCTTACACAGAGAAGCAGCACGTGATACTGGCATAGGTATAAGAAAGAGGAGGAAAAAGCATTTTCAAAAATAAATTTACAGTTTTCTGTGAGAAAAGAAGCTTTTCTGTTTAGTACTTACCTGTGAATTCCAGAGGATGTAAGAGGGGAAAGGAATGAATCCTCCTGGATTCACCTGACCAAGGTGGATAGCTTAATCTTAGAAGGATCCCTCTGGGCTGGTCACCCTGGGCTATCTTTTCAGTCACTGGCAGGAAATAAACATAGTGAAGCCTTCATTCTTCTTGTTCTAGACCAGGACAAACAAACTGTGTCTTAAGTAGCTCTTTCTTTCCAGCCACTGCTAAGGCAGTGTAGAACTACTGGTTCCCCTGGGGCATATCTATGTAGCACTTGGGTAAGTTTAGGTAAGGCATCTGTAACAATGGCAGGTAGTCCTCATGGCTCAACACAAATAAAATCTTTGCTAGCTTAAAGTAAGCATGTAACTGCAAGACCCAAACAATACGCAGTTGGATTTACTAGTCACCTGGTTAAAAATTACTAAATGAGCTTGCAGAGAACTGCATAATTTGAGAAGTTATACAGTCTTTCCACAGAATGGACATGGGATATTCTTCCTACATTTGCAGGCATGAATGGGACAGCCACTGAAAATTTTGTTTGTGTCATTTTTAACGTTTCCTTCATGAACTGCAGTTGGCATGTGGACAGAACTGCCTCAGGAGATACCCAGTATTTCCTGTATTGGAAGACCTCAGGGTAAGTAGGTCTGCTTGGACCTAGGGAATTTTCATTTCTGGTCTGACATGTGACATTGTCAATATTTAACTGGTGCAGTATGTCTTGTAAAGGGAAGAAGATTTCACAGGATGCCAGAATTACATCAAAGATAATTATGGAAGGCACACAGGATGTAGATTCCAAAATGTGATAATAGAAAAAAGGAGTGCTTCTTTCCTAGTAAATGAATCTAGAAATGGACAAAACATTCAGCTGTATAAGAAGATGATTCATCTGTATGAAATTGGTAAGGATTTTTTTTTTTTTTCAATTTTATTTCCAGTTTTATGCTAAGGGAATGAAGAATTCATCCCTGGAAAAAAGCATACATTTTTAAAATACTGCTCCTCAGAACAGGTGGTTTTTTCCTTTTCCCCAGCCTTGATGGCTGAAAAGTCAAAAGTATAAGAATGAAGAAAAAAAAATGAATGCAGAGACAATCTGAAATCATAGGTTGGACAACTGTGAGCATTTCAGTCAAATATTTATTCTCTGAAAGAAAGGTGTCATCTTTTGGGATCAACTAGCTAAGGATGCCTGAGTGGGACCATCTAGATGTTGGTTCTGTTATGATTATCTCGTAATTCTGTTCATCCACATAATACAAAAGAACCATTTACCTTAACACTGTGAGCAAAAGGTTTCTTTCTTTTTTTATTAATGGAAGAATGTGGCTAATTAAAAAAAATAAAGAAATTACATCTGTTTAATACGAACACATTATAAAAAAAAAAACAACCAAAACCCAAACATGCCTACACAGATTACATGCTCAACTCAGTGAAATCTAACAAGTAGTTTGTCTTTTTTAATTTTCCCTGCTGTTGCTGCCGATACTTCAGGCTGCTCAACTGGAGTGTTAAATCAGGAAGTCCTGCTTCAGGATATGGAGGGAATATAATAATGGTGGTAAAGCTGCATTACATCTTTCTTGAACATTACAGTTTCTTGAACACCTACCTATATTTTGAAAAGGCAGACTGAAGAGAGCTGATTATTAATCAATAGTATTTTGATTATATTATTGTAGAAAAACTCACTCCTCCATTAAATGTCACTGTGGACTGTAGAGAAGATTCTCATGCTTGTGAAATTCAATGGCAACCACCTCGCACAAGTCATGTGAAAAGACGTGCTTGTTTCAAATATGAAGTTGTCATAGAAAACAAGGTAAGAATAATTATGACTGTTAATATCATTTTGTATGCTTGTATTTCCACACATACTACCATACAACCAATACCCTGTTCTCTTTCCCTCCTTAGCTAATCTCTCCTTTTTGATCTGTAGTGTCCCTCTTGCACATGAGCTCAGGACTGCTGTCACTCACAAAGAGGAGCAGCAAAGGGAGGCAACGCTTTCAGTCCACAGCTGGTCCTTAAAGAAACTGGGAAAGAGATTCCCCATGCTATGAGTGGATAGCTATTCTACCACGTGTAGGGGGATGGACCTTATTACCTGACAACTCTGTTATGAAGAGTTATAGGATGAACTCTAAACACATTACAAAAAAGCAAAGCCACGGTTAAATTGTATACAACCAGTTTTACGTGGCCCTGTAAGGCAGTTTGGGTCCCAGTGTGGTCTCTCAGTCCTACTGCTGTTTTTTTGATGAATTTAAGTCAGGGCTGTTCTTAGGGTTTCCTCTCTGCAGTCTCCTATCCCATCAGTCACTTTTACCTTGTCTTTCACAAACTCACTTTGCATTCATTCCAAATTCTTGTAGTCATCACCACTGCTCAGTCAGGTTTATGGTATTACTAAATGAGGTCCAAAAAAGCAGCATGTGCTTTGTTACAAAGGCGCACCTGTAAGTTAGGATGTGCTGCAAGAGCTCTTGGGTTTCTCCACCTGGACCCCTGTACTTTCCATCCTGCCCTTTGTGTGTCTAACCTTGCCTTCTTCTGCTGTTGCCTCCATTTACTGACATCACTGTGGTGTTACTGAAGGAGTTCAGGAGTTTAGGTTTGTCTAAGTAGGTCTGCAGCATACACAGTCAGGGTGGTTGCACCACAGCTGTCACAATCAGATGTAAGGGGCAGTAATAAAACATCTGTTCATCATGGGATCTTATTAAGCTCTGTGTCCTTTCTTTTTAAGTTAAAGCAGAAAGAGCCATCCACATCTCTGAATAAAAAGAAATATCCTGTCAAGTTACTGAAACAGTATTCAGGGTCTCCAGGTCTTAACTGTACATGGTTCTTATCAAACATTTCAGTAATTGCACGTATTTTGAAAACTAGGATGTATATGGAAAGTATTCTTACATCCATCAAAAACAAAGTTTGAAATATTTGCAGAAATATTTGTGAGTTCATTGTTCCAACAGTGAAAAATAAAAAAAAAATTGAGACATCCCATAGCTAAATTAAATGCTTAAGAATGTAAAAGCTACACAGACAAAATTTTAATGGAAAAAACATTGCCTGAGTATACTAGTATTTTTTTAGGTACTTTGTTTTGTGCAGGTAACATGTAAAATTTTAATTGATGGCAACCTGAGCTTTTTTTCGTTTAGTTCTTTGACATTGAGTGCTGTAATCAAATTAAAAGAGCACCAGCGGTGAGGAAAAACCTTTCAGTGGAAGAACAGCTTAACTTCACAGTCTTTAAGAGAAGGCATTTAAAATATTTGACGTACTGTTGGTTTTTTTCCTGAAAATCAAACATTCATAAGGCAGGACCCTTTATTACATAGTACTAAAAAGAACAATCATAAAAACTAAAATTTTCTCTTGTTGCTAGGCTGATGCTGACAAAAACATCAAAACCACATCTAAAAGAGTAAGTATTTATTACCGTATTAATCTAACGTTTATGCTGGGTTGAAATTTCATCTCTGTCAGAGCATCCTCCAACCAAATTTTTTTTGGTTTCTCGCTACCAGTTTCAGCACACTTTGTATGCTCCTTATTGACAAGTCTCCTAAACTCAAATTTTTAAACTCTTTTTTATAAAACATGGCACGGAAAACACCTGCACATGTGAAACTTTATACTACTTCTATGCAAGTCCCAGAATCTTCCATTTTCAGTCTTTTGTATGTCCTACCAAATTCATATATATGTAGAAATATAGATCGTAATTCCACATTACACTTAGACATAAAAAACTTGAAGAGTTTTTTCTTGATTAATGGTCTCTGAAAGGGGTTGAGATGGAGGAAGCAAGAAACTATTACCTGGAAGATTAAGCCAGTATAAAGAAGGAAGAAAAAGAAGTAACCAAGTTTTCAAGAAGGCTCAATATTCTTCTGAGAAGGATTTCAATTTATGGCACTTTTTTCCCTTCTGTATAATCTGGCTGTTAAACTCTACTTCAGTTTTGAAAACATCCACAGGAAGGGAATGCTAGATCTTTAAAGAATTACCTTCTATTAAAATAAATCATTTACAGACTGAAAATAAACTATTGACTTTTTCTCAGAGTCCTACTGTTTAACAAAGGCCCAGGATCCAGGGAAGCATACTGCAAATTTCATCTTCCTATCACCAAAACCAAAAATATTTCAACAAAAGGGATTAGGGTAGAATAAGCTAATTTATTAAGGGATAATTTTCTGTTTGTTATTTCACTCTAGTCTGTTCACAGAAGTACATATAAAATTCTCTTTTGTAATTTTTTGCATCATTAAATGAACGTGAAGAATTCTTAACATCTGTATATCTAGTGAATAAAAAGTTCTCAGTCTAGTTGTTTTGCATTTAGGAAAGAAGCGTCAGAGGAAACTCCTATATATTTGAGGGCTTCAGCACAGGAAGAAGGTACAGCGTCAAAATCAGAGCAACTGACAATGGTTGTTTAGTGAGCACAAGCTGGGGAGAGTGGAGTACACCTGTAGAGTTTGGTAAGAATGAAAATCACTTCCTTCACCTATTTTTCCCTCAGTTATTACTTGTCTGCCTCATTTATTACTTCATACTTACAGGTGGAAACACATTGATATCTGCACATTAATTTGCTAGGATGAAAAGGAGCAAAGAATTAGCATATTTCTTAACAGGAGGGAGGTCTTTAAGCGTTCTACTGTGACAGTGGGTGCTTTGTGCAAGGAGACAGTGAACAAAACAGACCTTTTTGAGGTCTGTTGCCAGCTCTTTCCATCTTCGATTTCTACTTCTGACTTTATAAATGTCTCCTTTCCCCTGATACTCTCTTCCACCTTGGATTTTGAAGTATTCAAAAGTAGGCCTCAGTTCCTCACAAAATGCTTGGTAAGGTCTCAAGCTACCATAGACAGCCCACACACTGTCAGCCATCATGCTTCTTCACATGTTACAGGTGCTAAACTAAAGAACCACTCCATACTGGTGCTTGACACCATCATGCAAGGCAGATTTTACATAGCTGTATAACCATTTTCCTGTTCCATGATACTAAACAACACTTCGATGATTGCTTGTTTTTCAGGAAAAGAACAGATTGCTTCTACTTCATCATATGTGTTATTTCTTATACCAGTGCTGGCAGCAAGTGTAGTACTTCTTCTCTGCACAGTGTAAGCCTTACTTCTCGTGCAAAATTTTTGTTCTACAGATGAAATAACACCTCCTTCCCCAACAGAAAATTTCTGGCCTCCTTTTAGAGGATAGAAGAGAGGGGGAAAATTAACACTGAGCTATAGCAGTAATCATGACCTGCTGGGTGTTCCTCAAGTGGGCTCTATATTTCTGATTCCCAGCCTTATCCTTCTTCTGCCGCCAGAGTCTGCCATGTAGATGGGTGGTACATGAAATTTTTTTCCTTGTTTTGAGAATATTTCCCTTTCAGATACTTAAAAAGCAACTTCCTATGATTCTTTAATTATTCATAAAATAAATTACTACCATCCAAATACTGAACAATGAAATGATACCATTGTATTCAGCCTACGTAATTTTTAATTACTTTTTCGTTACTTTTATCTTAGAGGAATTAAATAATACCTCGGAGGCGTTATTATATGTGTTCATATGTTTGCATACTGCTTTTTTTCTTCACTAACCCTTTTTGTCACCATAGAAAGATTTATTTGAAAAAAACATCTGCTACAGTACCACAGCCAAGAGACCCATTCCATGAGCTCTCTCCAGCAGATGTCCAGGTATGGTTTCTTCCCGTTTGCATGAAACATGTTGTAAATAAGGATCCATTGCAGTCTCAAAGGTATGACCTAAATATCAGAAAGATGCATAGAAGGATAAATTTTCTTTCTTGTTCTCTGGGTATTGAAAGAGAAGGTACATATACAAATTATTCTTCTGGTTTTCATTCTGAAAAAAAATTGTCATCTGTCTACCTGGAGCATTGAAGAAAATAAACACTTTCACCCTGCTCTCCCTATAAGCCATATGCTACCACGAGAATCATGCTGAGCCTAAGCTTCTCAGCCCTATAATAACACAGAATCAGACTGTTGGTCAGCTATGGGGAGAGAAGGGACAAAGAAATCTACTGATGGCCAAAAATAGTTGTGCCACAGCAGATGTTGGGACCCATGTTAGTATTTGGCAATGATGCTGAAGCAGGAAAAATTTCTAGGGTATGGTAAGCAAGAAAGTATAGGAGAGAGCTGAGAGGTTGTAGCTTCTGTAGAGAGCTGGAGAGACTTATGAGAAGAAGGAATAGATAGACAGACATTGCAGAATGTCTCTCATCTAGATAGAGAGCTGACCATCTAGAGAGCGTGTTGCAAAGTTTGCCGCAATTTGCAAAGTCTTTAAGTTGGCTGCGGCCAGGTCTGGAAGTAAAAATGTGTCTGCAAGGACACACTGGGTCACTGGTGAGCCTTTATAAATCCTTTTTACTTTCTGTTCCTTCATCAGTTCACTTTTCCATATTTCCATTAACTTCATAAGATGTGTTTTCTGGCTTTTGAGTTGAAATGACTTTTGTTCCTCTATGGGGAGCTTGTCATGGAAGGAAGACCTAGAAGTGTCTACTTCAGTCCTCTCCTTGACCGAGTCCCACTGCAGCTTCTATATAACAACTGTCTGAATAACAGGAGAGTCATAAATTGTAAACTTGTGGCTAATCTCTTGCACGAAACACTAATGAAATGTTTTATTTTTCCTTTAATAGACAGACTGTAAGAATCAACTAATAAAGCATGAAGCTGAAGAAGTAGTAACAACTATTGAAGACATGACATAATGGCATGCAAGTGAAATGAGAAACTTGAATACTTTGAAAATATATATCTTGCTGGCAGTAATTTACAGGTTTTTCATATTCTCTCTTGCAAGCAGAGTGAATAGTGTTGTCTGTAGACACAATTCTCCAAAAGCCTATCTTTAAAAGCCTTTTTGTATTTGATTGCATTATCCAAAATAATTTGAGTTGTTTGGACCATACTTGTTTCTTCTTATAATGAGTATTCTTGGAACATTTCAACAGAGATATTTCAGTAGTGCTTTGGAAGTTGTTATACTGCTTTTCCACACCTTAAGGATCACCCGTGCCTACTAGGCAATTCTGACTAGTTTTTCCAAAGCTTTACCTGAGGGTGCTAAAATTACTTCTTAAATTGGTTTGATCTTCGATTCTGCATTTCTACCAGAAAAAAAAAACATAGGACAGACTCTTGCACAGAGAAATTTCTCGAGTGATTTGCATGTTCTGATAAGCTGAATCCCTGAAAAACAGAAGAGGTACTGCTGAGGTTGAGAAAAGACTATGCTAGGTGAAAAACTCACTAAGGTGGCCCTTAAACTGAGAAGCTGGAGTTATTTGACCTCATCAAACCAGAGCTTCCTATGGGAGTTTCAATTCTGTCCAGAGCAGAGCCCTGGCTAGAGGCAGGTATGCCTTGCGCCATCCCATGCTGCAAACTGAGAATAGAATAGCATAGCATAGCATAGCATAGGACACAATAGGATAGTCTAGGCTAGGCTAGGCTAGGCTAGGCTACGATAGGATAGGATAGGATAAGATAGGATAGGATAGGATAGGATAGGATAGGATAGGATAGGATAGGGTAGGGTAGGATAGGATAGAATATTTCCATTGGAAGGGACTTATAACAACCATCTAGTCCAACTGCCTGATCATTTCAGGGCTGACCAAAAGCTAAAGCGTGTTATTAAGGGCTTTGTCCAAATGCCTCAAATGCTGACAGGCTTGAGACATTGACCACCTCTCTAGGAAGCCTATTCCAGGGTTTGACCACCCTCTTGGTAAACAAATGCTTCCTAACGTCCAGTCTAAACCTCCCCTGGTGCAGCTTTGAGCCATTCCCGTGCATCCTGCCACTGGATCCCAGGGAGAAGAGACCAGCACCTACCTCTCCACTTCTTCTCAGGAAGCTGCAGAGAGCAATGAGGTCGCCCCTCAGCCTCTTTCTCTCCAAACTAGACAAACCCAAAGTCCTTAGCTTCTCCTCACAGGACACTCCTTCCAGCCCTTTCACCACCTTTGTTGCCTTCCTCTGGATACATTCAAGGACCTTCCCATCCTTCTTAAATTGTGGGTCCCAGAACTGCACACAGGACTCAAGGTGAGGATGCACTAACACTGAATACAGGGGGATAAATCACCTCTTTTGACCAGCTGGTTAGGATGTGTTTGATGCATCCCGGAATGCAGTCTGCCCTCTGGGCTGCCAGGCCACACTGCTGGTTCCTATTGAGCCTGCTGTAGACCGGCATCCCTAGATCCCTTTCTGCAGGGCTGCTCTCCAGCCGCGCCTCTCTCCATTTGTACTTGTGCCCAGCGTTACTCCGTCCTAGGTGCAGGGTCCATCACTTTGACTTGTTAAATTTCGTCCTATTAATCACTGCCCGAAGCTCCAGTCTATCTAGATTCTACTGAAAGGCTTCTTGTCCCTCAAAAGAATCAACAGTACCTCCAAGTTTGTTATCAGCCCCAAACTTGCTAATGCTGCGTTTAACTCCTGCAGAATGTTGATATATATATTGAACAGAATGAGGTCTAGAATTGAATCCTGAGGAACACCGCTGGTGACTAGCCACTATAACCCTTTGGGTTCTCCTCTTCATGCAGATCCACAAGGTCAGGAGGAAGCAAGTGGTGGCAGAAGGTGCAGAGACCTGGGTCTGTGAGGTACTCAAGGACACCTCTGGCATAGCAAATTGTGTGCCAGGGCAAAGGTGGAAGATGTCATGAGCTGTTTAGAGAGGTTACTTGGGACTGCAAGGGATGAGCTGTGGTATGTGTCATGGTATGCAAGACAGGAAAGAACAGGAAGGATGTGCTGGAGACTAAACCCAAACTGCTGCCAGGAGTCGAGCACATTCATAGTGGAAGTCTCTGAATTACTGCCAGTCTGTCAGCTAAGAGCTGAGAGATGGGCGGAGCACTAGATCTCACATCCTATTCTGCTGTGAGGAAGCTGAAGTCTGCTTTCATGACATCCAATGTATAGAGCATGCTATTTGCCTTCCTCCTTTCTCTCACGATCTTAAATCATGATCACATCATGATCCTTGCAGTCAAGACTGTCAATGACTGTCACATCTGTGGTCAGTTCTTTGGCGAGTTGCATACCTGGCCGAGCACCTCCTGCAGTCATCTTGTCCAGCATCTGTATCAAAATATTGTTCCTGATGATCTCTGTAATTCTCCTGGCTTGCTTCTACCCTGCCATTTTGCCATTCCAGCAGGTCTCAGGATGGTTAAAGTCATGTCAGGATGGTTAAATTCATCTCAGGTGGCTGAAATGGTAGAGAAAGTTCTCTCAGGGTGATAAAACTATGCTAGACCAGATTACCTCCAAGAGGCCACCTTTGAAACTAAATTTTTCTCTGTTTCCAAATAAGCTTTCATTAACAATTTCTTTTGAATAACTTTTTAAAACACAACCAGAGTACTTTAAGTTCTCCCTTACATCCGCACTGCTTGCACTGTGAAAGCTGCTGAGACTCCAAAGACATTCAGAAAACTTGTTCACTACCAGACATTTGCTAAAAACTAGAAAGTTCTTGCTGCAAAGACCAAAGAGAGGGTCTTGTCTCCCATTTGTGTTTTTGCAGTCTGCACAAATGCTGTAAACCACCGGCACAGCAATACGCCCAGGCAGTTCTTGTGAGCACTTGTATTGTTGTTAGAGTAATAAAATATTCTTCAGGATTTTGAGACTTTTAAGAAAGGTTGGTTTTAATCTTGTTCCTGCAGTGACTCCACTCCCTGTAGAGCCAAAAGTTTGCAAACAGCCCCAGTGTCTCTGCCAAGATTTCTCTTATCTCTCTCCTTCTTCCTCTTTCTCTTCTTCTTCCCATTTCCCTTCCAGCTCCTGGGTCACAGTGAGGCCATTCAACACTAGTTTTCTGGACTCCAAACGTAACAGACTTTGGTACTACCATCCATAGCACTGCTTTGCTTGGAGATTTTATTTTTAATTATTTCTGTGAATTTTTTTAAGCCTCAGTTGAGGATTTGCCTTAAATAAAGGCAAGCAAAGAAATACCCTGAGTAGGACTGTTCCTTTGTCTGTGGTAACGCCACTGTCCTTGTGGGCTGTTTGGATTGTTCTGCTGCATTATATCCCAGCTGAAAAACAACAAGTACTCAAACCCCAAAACCTCAAAACCCAGACTTCCTCATTGTGTTACAGAGGTGCATAAACTGAGAGTGCTCCAGAGAACACACTACCTCTCTGCTGCCTGCTCTACAGGCTCATGAGATCTTCAGAGTGGGAGCACGGGGCTTTGCCTGTGGTGCACAAGTAGCCACACATTTGAGAGTTCAGATGGAGACAGAGAAGCCAGCACTGGGCAGATGTGTTTGTCCTTGTCCACCCATTGCAAGATGCGTAATCGGGGTGACTCAAAGGCTGGAAGTTGACAGTACTTCCCTGGACCAGATTTAGGCACAGAAAAAACACACAGTTGCCGAGGGCACTCAATGTCCCACTGCAACAACGCTAAACACTGTGATGAAAGGGTGTCTCAGATACATACACTGCCCAGCAATCCAGCCACAGCCATCAGTGGGCACAGCCTTTGGGTCCAACTGCTTCTGCCAAGAAATCTCCATAAGACTGTGGAGCTACAGCCCCCTCACAACAACAGCTGCCCTTAAACACCATCTCTAAAGTGATGTAGGATCAGCAAATGCAACTTTGATGCAATTGATCCTAGCCGTCCTTCCCAGACCAACCTCTGGGCTCCCTGGCTCACCTCAACTCACTCCCTTCTCTACTTCTGCAGTGTGAGATTCCAGAGGGTGAGCAGAGCTCCTGGTTTGGATATGTCTGCTGATGGAGTGGGTGGGAGATTGCTTAACACTGTGGGAACTGACCTATCGGAGGATGGAGACCAAGGGAGGTGAAAGGATGGGGGAAACGAGAGAGAAAGATGGATGGAAACTCTGTCTTCCTTAATTTTTCAGAACCCCATTTGATTCTCCATGACATCTTCTACGCCTCTGATTTTATTCCCCTGGGCACTTGCCCCTCACTCTTCTCCATGAAATGCAGTCTGTTACCACCAGTAAAATTGAGTGCTTTCTTCCAAAAATGAGGACACAATAAAGTGCGAGTTTTTTCATTCTTTGTAATTAGAAGTCCTTTCTTCCACCTTTACAGCACAGTAAGTGTTCAAAAAATACCTACATGGATAAGTATGGAATTTCTTTAATCTGGAAGTACAATGAAACATTTGAAAATGGACTACTCTTTCCGCTGAATGATTATCATAGGCCCAGACCTGAAGTCTAAATTTGAGTTCCATTGTCTGTTGACACCTTTAATGTGATAGGGGTAGTCATAGTGATCCTTATCAAAAAGAGTGTCTTCCATGACTGAATCTGCTTTTTGGTAGAATACTCATCTATTCTTATTTGCTCCTTATTCCCACTATTTGCTTTATAACTATGCTTCAGAAAAACTGTCTCATTTTTATTCTTTCCTAGCATATGAAGAAAATGAATTTCCATTAATTGATTCTTATAAAGCCACATTACCTTAAACCTTTCCCTCTGAAGCCACAAAAGAGCAGGCCAGGCTCTGTTGATTTTCTCATTATTACTGTTTCTAGGGAAGATTGGAGTTTTTTCTGTTATGGATGCACAAGGTGAGTTGTTCATCTCGGCAACAGATATCAAGTTACTGACAGACATAATCAAATGCATGAACACAACATTAGGCTGTCACTTAATACATTGTTTTTCAGATCATGCCTTGCTCTATGCTGCTAGTACTGCATGTGAGCAGAGGAGGAGTTGGTTCAATTTTTATTTTTGTAGAAAATACTTCTGCAGTCAAAAAGTTGCTAATATGGTGAGTAGACTTGCTGTGCTACACCTGTTCCCTTTATACTGTGTGAGTTGCAGGGAAGAAAGCAAGTCAAAAATCCACTTTGGGGTGTTGGCTGGTCTCAGTGACAACTCAGTATCATTCATTTTTACAAGCAATGTAGGAGAATGAACCTGGAAAATGATGGTCCACTTAGAGCTCATCAGTCATCAGTTTCACACTCCAGCAGGAATCCAGGAAGAAGAAATACTCATGAGGATAGGCATTTCTTGGTCTCTAGAAAGTAAGCCCTCTTTGTCTCCAAAGACAGTTAGCACTGCACTATCTTTGGCTATCTCTTTTGGAAATAACTAGATCTCCGTTATGTGTGAATTGCTGGTATATGGACTACAGCTAATATGGTTATATCACTCCATACATCAATAAAGAACCAGTAGAATAGGAATAACCTTGGGATTTTGATGAAGGCAAATCCTGGAGCATCCTGAAAGGGTGCTGGGCAGCAGGAGACTTTTTCCAAATATAGTAGGCAAGAAATGGGAGTGGAAGAGAAGCACACGGACAGTTCTCTCTCCTACAAATTTTTAACTCCAGCAGAACGGATATGCCTGTCTTTAAGAGGAAAATGTTGACATATGTTGCTGTTTGAAAAATATTGCATTTTTGAGTGATGTTTCAGTTTCAACGTGTGAAGAAATGAAATTACTTCACATGGATTATAAATCTCCATATGAAGTACGTTACATTGTCTTCTGTGAAGCAAAGCCTTTCAGGATAAAAGGGAGCTTTTCATGTTTTATACCATTTATAATAACCCTCTCCTTTAGAAAATGCACAGCTGTGATCCAAGAAGGGAACAAATGCTTGGCAGCAGGCCCCGGAGTGGCTTTTTGTAGTTGAATGCTTACTACATGCAAATTTTCGTCTGTTTTGCAGTGGTTTGTGGTTTGGGTTTTTTTCATACTGTGAGAAATGGACTGAGAACAAGTCCAGATCACAACTTTTGATAGTGATAGAATCTATTAGAAAACTTCATATCCAAGATTTGATATCCTCTATTGAGAGAGGCTTTGTACTACTCAGTATTATTTAGACTTAGAGAGAAATACCTGTAAAAGAAAAGATTTTTATGCACTTGCTGGATTCCCAAGCACCAGTGTACTCTCTGCCACAGAAAGGAAAATTTAACCAGCTAACTGCTTGGTAATGTTATATGAAATCATGAGTTGTGCAATGACATGAATTTGGTAAGAATCAGGAGGGAAGTGATGAACATCGAATCTTACAACACTTCCGACAGTACAACAGTTCCCCAAAATGCAAGCGGCAAGGGAGACAGACCTATTTATAGCTATACAGCCATTTAAAACACGAGTCTTCCATGTTCTCTGAGCCTGAAGACTATAATAGAAAGATAAATGAGATGATAAACAGATTTTGAAATAGAAGGTAGGTCCATCTTTGTCTTTCTAACTGCTTTGTTTGCTGAAGTATTCACTGAGACTCTAGGAAGTCCAGGGCTGGAGGGGTGATGACCCAGGCAAAATCTAAAAAGCTGTCAGAGGAATACATGGAGCTAAGCTGAACGAAGTTTTTTTGCAAATTTTGATAGGACCTTAAGAAAGGTCCTAGCCACAATTTTGATTTTCTTGCTGGCTTTGGTACTGAATTTGTAGAAGTTAAATACTGCTTCTAGATCCACTTTTAAGCATACACTCAAAAATGTCCTTGAAAGTCCATGAACTAACGCCCTCACCAAATTTACCATATTCACCATTGGGTAACTCGAGCTGATTGATATTGTGACTCATTTTGATATTTTCTCTTTACAGCTGTTTACCCACCTGCTGGCATGTATTTATCCCAACCTTTGTGTATAGCAGATAGATAAATAATCTTTGACTTTTAGATAGCAGTCACTGAATATATGTATCTAATGTTTACACAGTGCTCCCGAGATCATCAGCTTTATGAATCATCAGAAAATTGTTTTGTTGCAGAAAAGGACAATTTCTTTAACTTTGTTATTGTTAACTTGAACATTTCTCTGACTGCTTGAGAAGTCTATCTAATCTTAGAATCATAGAATCATAGAATCTTCTTGGTTGGAAAACACCTTTAAGATCATCAAGTCCAACCATTATCCTAACACTACTAAGCCCACCACTAATTACCCTAACACTACCAAGCTCCCAACAGAACTGAGAGATGGTTAGATGGTGTAGAAGGTGGTGTATGAGCAGGTCAGACTACACAAATTTAGGTGAGAGTTGTTCACACTGGCATCTTTCACCTTGAGCAAGTTTCACTGTTCTCTGTCTCCAAGGAGGAAGAGATGGTTTCTCCTTTTGCACTCATCTTCATGACCCAGTGGATGTTGCTGATCACCCAGTTGTGTGTTGGCTGGCACTGCACAGACTGTGAGTATAACAATTTCATCAGGCAATCCTCTGTGGTGGAGCGAAACATCTTTCTCATTACTATTAGTTGTGCTTAAGTTGCCTAGCACCTTAGATGTGCTAGGTGGTAACAACTGCACCCAAAAATCTGGGAATCAGTCCTGCACCTTACTGATCCTATTGTGTGACACTTGCAGCAGAGATCTTAGATTCATCCATTAGAAATGTGATACTGAATCAGTGGAAAATGGAACTGAGGTGGATGAGCAGCACGAATTTCACTGAGGACTGATGTTCAGTGACAGCAGGAGATCTTACTGAGACTATAACGGTACATTTGCTGTATAAATTTTTAACAGGAATAAATCATTACAATTCCTTCTTTTTCTTACATATTCTTAAGTGACTGAAAAAAGTATCCTTGGTAGGAACAAGATAGTCTGTATTTACTGATTCTATTATGTGACACTTGCAGCAGAGATGCCAAACTCTGTAAAGTTTTAACAGAGGTCAATCGTTACACTTCCTTCTTTTTCTTACATATCCTTAAGTAACTGAAAAAGTATCCTTGGTAGGAACAAGACAGTCTATGTTTTAGCAGACTTTTCTAGTTTTTGTTGAAGCCTATCTTGGTACTGAGGCTTATCTGCCCTCTCTAGCTGTTCTTGGAACATTCTTGCCTTCAGAGGACTCTTATGGATTCACGGTGTTGATGGGACTGAAGTGTAAGATTGTCTCTTTTCCTGGTCTCAGAGGAACTTTCATGAGAAGTATCTCATGCTGTGCAGATGGGAATTTTTAAGTACAAAGGATAGATTGAATAAGATACATGAGTCGTTGCTGACTTACCTAAAAACATGATATAAGCATTCACAGACATTGGAAATGCAGTAATGTGCTTGCTCAGGGATGACTGATGTGACACAGAAGCCTGTGAAAACATGTTTGTGGAATGACTCTTGAGGGCCAAGCAGGTTCATACAATCATAGAACAGTTTGGGTTGGAAGGGAGCTTTTAAAGATTGTCTGATTCAACCCCCTTGCCATGAGCATGGACATCTTTCACTAGGTCAGGTTGCTCAAAGACCCATCCAACCTGACCCTAAACATTTCCAGTGAAGGGGCAGCCACAACTTCTCTGGGCAACCTGTTCTAGCATCCTACCATCTTCGTCATAAAAAAATTTCTTGCTTAAATCCAATCTAAATCTACCCTCTTTCAGTTTGAATCCATTGTCCTTTGTCCTGTCACTACAGGCCCTGGTAAATAGTCTCTCTCCATCTTTCTTATAAGCCCCTTTTAGGTATTCAAAGGCCACAATAAGGCCTCCTCAGAGCCTGCTCTTTTCCAGGCTGATCGACCCCAACTCTCTCAACCTGTCCTAATAGGGGAGGTGTTCCAGCCCCCTGATCATTCTTGTGACCCTCCTGTAGAAATGCTTGAACAGGTCCATATTCTTTCTTGTGCTGGGGACCCCAGAGCCAATTCTATCAGGACCCTGGGATGCATATCGTTGGGTCCCAGGGGCTTATGTACGCTCAGGTTCTTCAGGTGGTCTCAAACCTGATCCTCTCTTATGATGGGAGGGACTTCATTCCCCCAATTCCGCATTGAGATTCAAGGACTTGAGAGATGTGGGAAGAGTGATTTCCAGTGAACAGTGAGGCAAAAATTCTTTGAACACCTCAGCCTTGTCCATGTCACTTGTCACTAGTTCTCCTGTGTTATTTATCAGGAGCAGTACACACCTGCTTTATCTTTCTTTTCTGACCATTGTACTTGTAGAAGTCCCTATTATTGTTTTTCACATTCCTTGCCAAATTCAGCTCCAAATCAGATCCAAACTTCTGATAGCAGACAAGTGATCTAGGACTCAGATCTTGTGTAAATGGAGGAAGCTCTGAACTCTTCATCTTACGCTGGTAAAGGTTCATTATCCAAAACTTCTGGAAAGGGAGTTCTTGAGCCAGGGAAGACATCAGTACCTACTTCACTAATGTAGTGGTCCCACTGTTACAAACCAAGCTTAAGCCTTTTCTACTGGGAGCAGCGCTCTGTAAACCAATAGATGAAAAACTGAAAAGTAAACTTCTGCATGACATTTTTCAAGCAGAGAATATGAAGTGCATGTTTGGAAAAATAGCACCTCTTCTGCACAAGGGGGCAAGCTTTTCTATTACAGCAGTGAACATGAATGGCACATATTCAGGCATATGCAGATATATTGCTCAAGGTAGTATGCTAGACTTTGGGAAAGGATTTGTGTACTTCCAATGGCCTGGGAGTAAAATAAAAACTGAAACCCTTCATTCCTTAATTCATTTGTTTCCTGTAGGATGAACAAATTCTTGTTCACAGCCTTATGGCAATGTTTCTGTGAAAAAAAAAAAAGGAGTTTCCTACTAGTTCAGCAATTCTTTAGTCCTCAGTTGACACCTTTCTTGGTGCTGTCTTTTTAATTGCCAACTCTCTTTTAGTTGTCTGTGCTAATATTATATTGGCTGCATTTGAATATCTTTAAAATGTTATGAAAATCCAAGTGAAACAGATTTGTGGCTGTAGTTTTGAAATTCTTCCTTGGGAAATCTGTGACACCTTGAATTTTGCCATGGTGTAACTTACGGTGTAAGGCCCAACATTTTGCAGTGTCCCACACACGATAATGAAAGATCTGACAGAATTTACTCCTCTTTGTATGAGAAGGGTAATATATATGAGACTGTTGAGAGAATGAGGTACAAGATCTGTTCATTTAAGCAATATGGATTTGGCATACATAAAACGGCACTACTTCCTGCCTCATCAAGCTCAAAGTATTTGCTGATTCCTTATAAAAGGATGGATAAGTCATCCTTCTTTTTAAAAGGTATTTTTAGCCTCCTTATTGGGTTTTTTGGGAGTGGAGTAAGTTGTGATCAGGAGAAGATTCCTGATGTTAATCACAGGTGGAAGAAGGTATCACTGCAGATCACAAACACCTCACAAGTTTGCATCTATACCTCCCTGAAGTCTTGAAAAACTTCACAGCTCTGCACTGGGGTTTCTCTCCCTCTCTGGAGTCCACAAGGAAACTCCACATGCTCTCCACTCATTTGACAGGGTGCTGAAGAAGATCCTTCAAATAGAAATGCTATAGCAGGGTGCTGAAGGATGACAGGCAAATGTTTCATTTTGTGGCATTGTGGCACCAGCATCTCTTTTTGAATAGGAACAATCCAAAGCACAAGGGTAGCCACTTAGTTGTCAGCCTGTACTAGAGCAGTCTAGGCTCCCTTGAGATTTATTCTACTAGATGCAGCTATAAGTGTATTTTTGGAGGATTTATCCATGACTAATTTTTCATTGAATCTGACAATGCAAATATCTTCCAGTGTTACTACATAAATGAAGCAACTCCTTCCTAACCCAAGAAATAACCAGCTGAAGCTGCAGGTGACTAACATATTTAAGCATGTGCTATGATCCTCCAGCTTGGAGCAGTCACACAATTTGTCTGCATCAAGGATATTCCTGTGTTTGCAGGCATGAACGGGTCGGCCATTGAAAACTTCTCCTGTGTGATTTATAACATTTCCCTCATGAACTGCACTTGGCAGGCAGGCAGGGATGCTCCAGGAGATACCCAATATTTTCTCTACTGGCAGAACTCAAGGTAAGTAGGTCTGCTTGAGTCTACGGAAGTCTCAATTCTCATTCGATGCATCACACTGCCCACGATTAACTAAAATATCTTGCTATATACAGAGATGACGATGCGATGGAATGTGAGCTTTATATTAAAGACAAAAATGGCAGAAACATGGGATGTAGATTCCATAATGTGAGGATAGAGATTGAAAAAGCTTACTTCCTGGTGAACGGGTCTAGCAAAGACTCCCTGATCCAGTTCTATGATGAGTACATTCAACTGTATAAAATTGGTAAGGAAATAATTTCTTCATGCTTTATTTTCCTTATTGTATGAGGGTAGTAGAGCATTCATCCCTGAGAAGGAACCGAATACTGTGTCTCACCTAGAGTTGAAAGTAAGAGACTATGGCCTCTTCAGGAAAACCTATTTCCCAAGCAAAGGAGCAATGACAGAAATCAAGCAAGAAAGCTTCACAGCTGCAGCCTGCCTCAGGTTCTTTGACAATCTACCCTTACTGGTTTTAGGTCTTTCCCCAGCAAGGTCCACAGGACTTAAGAGATCGTGCTTCCCCCTGCTGTCCTTTCAGTGATGACCGAAGACCTTTCAACATAGGAGACTTTTCAGGACAAGTTTATCTGAGCACTGATTTCTCATTCTCATTGCCGGAGGGGATGGTGTACACTGATACTATACCCTTGATTAAAGAAATTAGTATGTGTACAAAGTAACCTAAGGTTTTCATATGTTCTTTCACTTGTGGTGCTCTACTTCAAAGCATCCTGTGTGATTACTTTTACTGTGGCAAAGCCTTTTTGGCAAAGTCCCACTGTTCTTGGTGTTGCCTCAAAAATGAACAAAAAAGGCTTCGTTCTATAAGCAGAAGGTATTGAGTTGTTATATCACTCACAGTAGATGAAACAAGACTGTTTTTAAGCAAGTAGCATATCACAAATAGGCCAAGCCTGTCTCTAAATATTGATGTAAAGTAGCAGCCTAGCTGAAACTAAGGTTTCTTCTATCAGCCTTTTATCACCCTTTATATCATGAGTGACTGTCTTTTGCTGTTACAATAATCAAGTCCTTGGCGATGACCAAAATAAAAAGGTCCTTATATTTTTACTAATATCTGTGAAATTAGGGGAGATATGTGAAGAAGTTGGCTAGATTCTTAAAACTGAAGTGTCATTCTTAAATTTGTATGGCTAATTTTTTGGAATGGGGGAATAAACTCCATATTTTGCAACACCAAGCAAGCAACACCATCATGTCACAGAAGCATCATGTGAGGAGGCCTGAAGAAAGAAATTACTTTGGATTTCCTACATTAGGGTTAGCATAATTTTACTCTTCTGCAGTTAAAAACATCATTATAAAAAGAAGACAAACTCTACCTTATTCATCTAGAAAAGTAAATAGAGGGGGCTTGTACATTTGTATACACCTAAGTCATGTTCCCTGGCTTAGTCCCTGTTTTTTTCTGATCTTGGGGACAGGATTTAAAGAACTTTAGTCTTCCAATTATTTCTAACAGAGTTCCTAAAAAAAATAGATACAAATTAGTATCTTTCTTCATAGACTTGTTGCTGGCAATTGCACGCTTTTTTACCAAAGCAAAAAGATGTGGTGATCTTAATTATTTGAATTCTTGATTATATCATTTCAGAAAAACTGATGCCTCCATCAAATATCACTGTCAACTGTGATGAAACTAAGAATGATTGCATAATTCAATGGCAAAGACCCCAAATAAGTCATTCTAACAAAGACAAGTGTTTTAAATATGAAATCAACATAAAGTATAAGGTAAGAGGAATTTCTTCACCAACATTTAACATTAATACATTAAATGTTTACATTTACCAATACACATGGATAAAAGGAAAATCAGTCTCTCTTGTATGGCATAGCCTTCCTCATGCATAGCACTATATTCCTTTCTGGTTGTGCCTTTCAGGCACCCTGTTATGTCATACTGCCCCACATTTTTATCCTGTTCCCCCATGTGAGATGTTGCTTCAGATACACTGGATGACTGTGACTGTGTGGCACTAAGAGGAAAAGCATGGTTAATCAAGACTTGAACATATCGCAGTCTTGGCTGTGACAAAACTCAGAAAAGTCACTTCTT
The DNA here is from genome assembly GCF_034619465.1 of Leptosomus discolor. Lineage (NCBI taxonomy): Eukaryota > Metazoa > Chordata > Aves > Leptosomiformes > Leptosomidae > Leptosomus > Leptosomus discolor. The sequence goes on from NC_141391.1 coordinate 76,587,217, forward strand.
TTGCTAGAACCTGAGGGAGTTGTCCTGCATTGGAGTCATTCCTGTGTTGACTGCACTTCTGTGAAAGGGCAGAGCTGGGCTGTAAATACTGAATAGAGAAATGTGCATCTACTTAACAAGTATGAGTTCATGGAGGTGAACGAAATTTCTGTATATATACGAAATGTAAATAGCTTATCCAGGGATCATATATAAGCAACACACCTGTAGGTCCAAAAGTTGAAACCATATAATGTTAAATAAAAGGAAAATAAATGTGAAAGAAAGCAGAATGACAGTGTGCATAAGCACAAGTTATTGAGGGAATGATTTAACCTACTGAAAATTAGATTCAGACCCTGGCTTTGGAAGTCTTTTTACAGCACTAATGAAAGGATGAGATTGCTGTGTTCTGCTGCAAGAGGAGTAGACCTAAAAACTACTGCAACTGTGGCAGAATTGCGTGAAATGGCCACAGGGTGGCAGATAGTGACTACAAAGGAAAAACCTGACTCTACTACAACAAGATTCGGCCACTTCGTGGCTGATTGAAGGAATTGCCTAGGTTTCAGTTATTTGGAACAACTTAATCTGGATCGGGCTTGCTATTTCATTGATAAGTTTTCTTGTAAGCCCAACTAACTGCTACAAAACTGCATTACTTCTCTGAATCCCTTGGCGGTTGCAGCAAAGAAATCTTATAGAAAACTCTGTGTGACATTGGAATAAAAGTACATTGCAGTAAAGCAATATGCCTAATATTCGGTTTATAAAGAATATTCAACTCACACGTAGTCTGAATTGCCTAGCATTTTTGGAATAATTATTAGCAATTTTCATGTTACTAATTATGTCAAGGTCCAGCAATTACTGTATTGCAAAATTTGTTGCTTTACCACTGCCTGGTGTAATCTTGCATTGTTTTACTAATACACTGTGACCAACATATATTGTATCACAGTTACCCTTTAAACTTTATTTTCACAATTGTAAAGTACTTTTACTTGCATCGGGAGCAGACAAAAAAATGATAACACCATGAGTAACATAATTTCAATCACATTTTTTCATGTCTGACACAGATAAACTAAATTTGCTGCGAATCTTGGATTCATCCTTAGCAATGTTTTAAGTTAAGGCTTTATAGACCAGGATATCTGGGAAATAGGAAGGCAAACTTTACCAGCAAAAACTGAGCTAAAAAGGCACCAAGTACCTCAGCCTTTTCCATGTCCCTTGTTACTAGGTTCCCTCAACTCAGTAAGCAGCAGGCCTGTATTCTCCTTAACCTCCCTTTTGTTGCCAGTGCACTCACAAAAACCTTTCTTGTGTTCACCTCCCTCACAAGTCTCAACTCCAACTGAGATTTGCTTTCCTGACTGCATTCCGGCATGTGCAGATGATGTCTTGGTATTCCTCCCTAATCGCTTCTTCTACTTTCTGCATACATCCTTTTTTTCTTTAAGCTCCGACTCAAACTTCATGTCCTGTCATGCTCACCTGGCACATTTGCTCAATTTTTCTGCACACCAGAATGGACCATTTTGTGCTCTGAGGAGGCTATCTTTGTAAACCAACCAGCAACTCTGCCCTCCAGGGCACTTTCCCCAGGGTACCAGGGCCTGCAGCTGTGACACTTTCTCAAGCTGCCTGAAGCATCTCATCTGCTTCCTTTTCTTGATCGGGAGATCTGGAACAAACACCTACTACGTTGTCACCTGTGTTGGTCTGTCCTCTGATGTCTACTCACAAGCTCTTATACTGGTTCATCACTTGTCCCAAGACAGAGCTCTATGTATTCAAGGCACTCCTTTACACAGGGCACAAGGCCCAGATTAGTAAGCCTCTTTGCAAGGACACTCTCACCCCACCTGGTGAGATGCTCCCCATGCCCACTCAGTAGCCCCCGTTTCTTAAAGAGTCCCAAGGTCGTAGAAGTCAACTGTTGCTGTGACACCAGCCACCCAGGCATATGTTAACCTGCTGGATGAGAGCCATTCTGCTCAAGCCTTTCCCTCCCACTGGAAGGACTGAGGACAAACCATCCGGGCTTCCTGCCCTCCACCATTCCCCAGCGTTCTGCAATCACCCTTGACACCATGCAAGTTAGCCCTGCCCGTATCACTGGTGCCCACACAGAAGAGCAGGAAGGGGTAATAGATCAATGGCCAGATAAGTCTGGCATTCTTTCTGCAGCGTCCTAGATCCTGGCTCCCAGCAAGCAACAAACCTCCATCAGGTCACGTCAGCAGACTGGTGCCACCATCCCCTGCAGGAAGGAGTCTCTTTTAACTGTCATACACATTTTCTTCTCCACTTTTTTAAATGTAGTACCCTTTAATACATCTCTTCTTCCAAAATTTGCAAAAGACCAGCTGTCCTTCTGGAACTCCACGTTCTGAAGTCTTCCATGACCTCATTGTTTTCATATCTCATATATTATTTTAGTATAAACACAAGAAAAGGGAGAGTATATTGTTGCACTTTCTCCTAGATTGATCACTGTGCTGAAGCTAGATTGTTTACAGATTCTAAAAGCTGTCCTGTACAGCAGCATGCCTTGCAAACTCATGTTCAGGTGCCACATGAGCATGAATGCAGTCTGATAAATTTTCATTTTGTTTTAAAAATAGAATAATACAGAAACCAAAATAATTTCAAAAATACATAACTGACAGGCTAATGGAGATCACTAGTTGTGTGTGGTCACCTCATTACTACTACACCTCATGGTAGTCATTATGGCTATTCAGAAGAGACGAGTGAATTTTATTGTGTCTACCAAAACTGTAGTTGGAGGGCAGCCTAAAATATCTGTGAATCCATGTCAGTCCTGAATATTTTTATCTGAGGGAAAGGAAACAATATTTACATAGTATTTGCAGTTATATATAGTGACATTTATTGAAAATATAAGCACTAGATGTAAACTAAAAAGTTTATTTCACAGATTTTTTTTTTTTTTTTTCTGGTATGTGTAAGAATAAAGTTACAGCTTTCACTGATGTCTGGTTTGCTTGTGTTTCAGTTTAATCACCAAACTGAAATAAAATTTATTTCTCAGCTCTGGTGGTAAGGAAGACAACTACTTTTCCGTAGAAGGATTAGCTACCATATAAACTTGGCATTGTAGAAGAATTATGTATTAGATACTAAATGTTAGATAAATTACTAGTTCTTCTGAACAAACTGCCAAATAGATAAGAGTAATGCAGAAAAAGGGGACAGTAGATCAAAATGACTGATTATCTAAACACAAAAGAAGAAATCGTAAAAATAGATTTTTTTCTCAATTTACAGAATAATCCAATGGGAAAAACCAAATATACTTCTATACAAGTAAGTCTACTTGTTCTATTAATAACCAATATATGTTAGTTTCATAGACACTTGTGAAAAGCAAATAGTATGCAAATGTCTTTAAATCAGTACATGTTCAATGTCCTATGCTTTATGGGATCCTTATTTAGAAATTTCATGAATGTGTCAAACTGCTGAATCATCACAGAATTTTATTATTGTTCTGTCCTGGTTTCGCTGTGACAGAATCACAGCCCAGCCATGCCGGGCAGCCTATTGGCAGTTTTGAGTCAGCCAGGGCAGCTGCCCTGAGTCAGCTACAGGTGTAGCCCGTACGGTAGTGTCATGGTCATTATAAAGGGGGAAGGTTGGCTGAGGAAGGGAGTTCCTGGGGGATCCCTGCTGGGGATCCTTCTGCTCCTCCTGCTCCTCCTCTGGCTTCTCCCTGCTCCTGAGGACTGCTCTCCTGGTGATTGTGACTGCTGCATATTTGCTGCATATTCATTTGGCTGAGTATAACTTTGTTGGTGTTAGTGCTGTCTCATTAAATCTGTTTTTGCATAAAACCATGGGTCTCCTCTCCTTTTCCTAATTCCTGGCTGGTGAGGGATCATCATGTGATATAGCAACTGTTAGACTTTGGACCTGGGTACAGGCTAAATGTGGACAATTCTGTAAGTATATTGATAATCTTCCATTTTACACTGTATTGTCCACTCTCTCCCTCAAATATTTGGAACAGAATTTGGCACACATAAGTGACAGCAGAGAAAAGAGACACAGAGAAAACACCTCCTAGGAATCTAATTCTGTAGATGAAAAACAAAGGCCACAAAAACCCTGTGGGATGGAGGCTATCCTCCAGGTATGCTGCACCTCCTTCTAATCAATGCACATCCCACATCCATCCTGAAAGTCCCCAAGAGCAAGCACGTTTCAGTAAATTCTACTAACGCTAAGTACTGCAGTCCTCTATTGTACAGGTTTGGCTGAAAAGTTATAAGCAAAGACTGAGGAAGGTGACTGCACACAGGCAGTTTATTTCTCAAGTCACCCAGTTCTAGCAGTATTGAAATGAGATAGTTGAAGATATTTTTCTGCCTCTGTCCATGTGCCAAGGGAAAAGAAAATCAATAAATCAGACTATATGATAAGAAATTACAGGATATAGTGTAAAAGATTAAAAGATTCTACACTTAAAAAGTTTACCAAGTGACAGATTATTTTTGAGGAACAGAGATGTATGCATAATATATACATAATAAACTTGAATATGGTCATTTCTTTCTCCGGAACACCAGTTGACTTTAAGAAGAAATGCTCTCGTAGCCTCATAGAAATTTTACTGGTAAATTACACTTGCCTATTAACACCTAGATATGCAACAAAAAAAACCAAAACAGAACTCAGTTTTGCTCTGTTTTTAGGAAGAGGAAAACAGTCACACATTTCCAAGATCCAATACAAGAAAGAAATACCTCTTGAAAATGAGAGCAGCTGGCAGTGCCTGCTTTGTGAGCCCAGCCTGGGGGGAGTGGAGCACACCCGTAGAGTTTGGTAAGAACAAATCCATGCCTAGGGCTACTCTTCCTCCAGCAATATTCTGTCTGCCTCACACATTGCTGCATACCTACAGACACACAGATATATAAAGGATTGGCAAACATTTTGTTTCACTCCACACTACAGAGAAGAAGGTAAAGAGGTTTAATATATCTTTTAACACTAAGATTGGAAATAAATACAAAAAGTAACACATTTGCAGCTGAAGTGCATACATGTTTGCTGCAAGGGGTGGACAAACAGGCTCAATGTTAATCCCTCCCAGAAGACATTACTGCTAAAGTGCTAAATTAAAGAGTTGATTTTCATACCAAGTGAAACCTTTCAGACTGACATTCACCAGTCAGACACTAGAGTAGATGTTTGACACAGCAGTGCATCTATTCCTCTTTATTAACAATAATACTTGATGGCTGTCTCTCTTTCAGGAAATGAAGAAATTATTTCTTCTTCAGTATGGATTTTACTTGTGGTAACGGTTGTGACACTCTTAGTGGCAATCATAGCAATTCTGTTCTGCAAAAGGTAAACGTAATTTATGCTTGTATTTTATTTTGTGTGGGTCTGTGAAACATCTGCAGTTCTTAAACAAAGTAGAGGTGTCTCTGTAGTATAGACAAAACTTTTTCACTCACACTGTAGTAGAAATCAATCCAAATGAGTGATCCTCAGGCAGGTACTGTTAAAGGTGATGCCAAAAGTAGCTCCCCAGCTGATCCACACAAGTTTTTCCAGTTTTTTTCTTCTGTCTTTCCAGTTCTATTTTCTTCTGTCAACCTGGCAAGGAGAGCAATTATATGCAATTACTTACATTATCAGTACAGCTGCTTGGAATATTTGTAGTGTAGACTGTCTACACAATGGGTTTTTTGATTTCTTGAACTTCTAAATTTAATATGAACACACAGGCTGATTGTACTTACCGGTAAAGATTTTGCAATGTTCACTAGAGTTGTCCTAGCAAACTGAATGCATCTGAAAGCACATAAGGTAAGTAGCTTGCTTCTTCCAACAAACCGTGTAAGTGAAACAGAAAGAAAAGGGATATTCTGCCATATCATGCATTTTGTGTAGAAATACACAGTAATTCAGAGAAGATACCTTTCTTTCAACTTGTTAAATTTTTATACCCGCTTTTTACTGGCTGTAGTGACGTAAAGAGCAGGGCAAATTAATTTTTCTTTCAAAGAAGAAATATTTTAACAGAAAATGAACCAATTTCCATACAAATTCTTAGTGTTTTCCTGATAGGTGTTCATTTGGTGCTGAGATGATGTACCTTCTTCGTTTCTCTTCTATTCTAGAAGAGGCAGATATGCGCTGTTTCAAGGGTGAAATGGTTTTAACACATGAAAGTTGCTTAATTTTTCTTTTCTATTCCATCCCTTTTGATATCCAGGACTGGCTGCTGGAAAGCAGCATTTCCACAAATCCCAGAGCCAAAAAATACATTTCATGGACTGCCTGATACAAGTCCAAAGGTATGTTCTCTTGCTATTTTATATTAATGTACGAAATACATACAAGACTCTACTGCAGATATTTTTTAAATCATAAGCAGATTAACGCAGAGAGTAACTCTTCTTTTTGCCATATTTTGAGAAATTACAAGAGAAAATCAGCAGGCAAGTCTATTGAGGGAAGTCAAATGCAATGCTCTTCCAGAACCAGAGGGTTTCTCTGTTTCCATTCTCACAGATGTAGAGGCTGATGCTCCCGTTAGTAGGTCCAGACAGCAGCAAGGGCTCATTCCCAGGATGAGGCACACACATGTACAATGACACACACAGAGGACACTAATGCACCCAGCCACAAAGACCAGCACAGATGCCTTTACCAGCGTCGTATCAACACCAACAGCAGTCACAAAAATAGGGTCACAGACAGCCCAGTCCTCCTGCTCATCTCCAGCTGAGCAGGGCTGAAGTTTGCCAGTGGTACGTGCGTACACCCTCACTTTCTTCATTCACAACAACCATAAATTCACAAGTTACTCACATCTGATCTTGTGTCCAGACCCTGGGTCCCCCCACCAGGACACCAGCTCTCACCTTGAGTCTCTCCAGGTGTAGATCTCTCACGCACATCCACTAGTCCAGCTTCTGCGAAGTTCACTAGCAAGTTACACACAGGATAGAAAGCAAGGTGACACAGAAGACAGTTCAAAATAGGATTTTGTAAGGTAACAGGACAGACTGCAGTGGTCACACACAGCGTTTGACCAGACCAACATACCAACCCTTTTCTTGTCCACCAGTTTGTCATGTCATGTCCAGTAATTTCTCACAGTCTGTTCAATTAGCTAAATTCAGGTTAATGTGTACCCATGTGCTTTCACACATTAGCGAAGGTACTCTTTTTGTATTGATTCATTTGAGACTATCTGTCGTAACCTGTGTGCTGCATTGGAGAAAAGCACGCCTTCTCCCTGCCCACTTCCAGGCCATTCAAAAACCATGTGTCATTATTACAAAGTTGCTGAGACCTCACTGTTATGTTCAGCTAAGGAAAACTTATCAGCTAAGGAAAAAAAGAAGTGAACTATTTCTATAAAACATTTAACAAAAGTTGAAATACTCTCAGAATTGTGCATAAGTGTACAAAACCAATGGAAGCTTTTATTTTCCTTTCAGCTGATGGAGAGCAAAATTCAGTCAATACCATCTGAAAATGAAGAGATAACACTAGTTGCTGACGTAGTGAAATAACCAAGCAAAACTGAGGAATTTGAAAGTGCCTTTCTTAGCTCAGGCAACTGTGTGTTCCTGTGGAAAGTCTGGAGTAATATATCTGCTTTCTTCACTTTCTTCCTTTTCTTGGCAAAGACAGTAGTACATCCAAGAAAGAATGATACATCACACATAATGTTTTTAAATGCCATTGTCTTTTCTTTTAATTTTTGCTAAATTTAACTGTTTGGGTAACTTGTTCTTATTGGATATCTTCCATTTTGTGAATACAGTTGATATATTTCAGTCAAGAAATTTTAGTTACATTTCAGTTGTTTAAGAAAAAATAATGGGTTTGTCTCATATTAAAAATATAAGAATGAATTTATTAAGACGAATACAAAAATTTTAAAAAATGCCATTGTTCTGCTGTCATGAATGGGGCTATTCATACTTGAAGTTTCCTCGAAGCCCTTAAAGCACACATAGGCAACTGAAAAATTGAGAACGGGATTGAAAGAGGCTGACACATTGAGTAGTGGTCTGAAATCAACAGGAATCTCAAAGGACAGGAGTATGTCTAAAACTCTAACTGCAAACAGAGGACACTGCCTGATACACCGGAGGGCAGGCCTGCTTTTCAGAAGACTCTTGGCAGGCTGAAGAAATCAGTTGATAGGAACCTCTTGAAGCAAATGCAAAGCCAAATACCTGGGAAAAACTAACTGCATGTATCCTAGAGAATGACTGACTGACAGGTCTGCAGAAAAGGGTCTGAGGTCTGGTGGGCAGCAAACTGAACATAAATCAGAAGCGCTTCTTTATGGCAATGAAAACTATCCACATACTAGGCTATACTGGGAGGAGAGGACCCAGCAGATTAAGGGCAGTGATTATTCCCTCTACTCAGCACTCATGAGTCTGCACATGCAGTTCCGTGTCCAGATTTCAGCCTCCTAGTACAAGAAAGACATTGGCAAATTGGTTAAGTTCAGAAGCAGGGCATCAAGATGATTAGAGGGGTCTGAAGGAACTAGGATTTTTCAGCCTGGAGAATAGAAGCTAAGGAGATCTAGCACTGTCTTCCACTGTGTGTACAGAAGACAGTCAGAGTTGTCTGGGAGGTCCACAGCAAGAGAAAGTCCAATTTGATATAAGGAAAAAGAATGATTTACAGGTGAGAGTGGTTGGGTGGTCTCTGGAATGAGTATGCAGAGAGGCTGTGGAATCTCCATTCTTGGCTACATTCAAAACACAACTGGATGAGAAACTGGATCTGACACTAAAGTTGGCTCTGCTTTATGTGGGAGGTTGGACTCAATGACCTTCAGAGGTACATTCCAACCTAAATATTTCTCAAAATGGCTCTTATTGCAGCTGGACAGCCTTTCTAAGTTCCTGTTGTGAAACAATGGTATCCATTTGTACACTTAGAGCAACTGTGGGAGCTGGAGTCGTACTATGCACTGGTACAGTTGCCTAGATAACTACTGCGTAACACGTGCCTCTTCCACTTGGGAATAGGGCTTGACTCAGAAGGATCTTTGCGTTTCTGTTCAGATGCTGAGCTGTCAGTTTGAGACAGCACCACTTCTTCATTTCCTGATGCATTCTGCACCTAATATATAGCCTTAGGGTTAGGGCTTGGGGAAGTATAGGAAAGCCTAGTATTGGAAAAGATGAGGAGCTCATGTGTTTTGGTGGTCCCTCTGGGGTGGGAAAAGGAATAATGTCCTTTAGAGCCAGTTCTTTGTTTTCTGTTTCACTGACTGGAAGGGTCCTTTGTCTCTCATGAATCCCAAAAGGACTACCAGTCTTTGCAGTCAGAAAGCATCATAAATTGTGATTCTTATTCAAAGAAGAAAGAACCGAGGTGTAGTAACAAAAGCAGAGTGCTTAGGTCTTCTTATTGTGGAGCAATGTAATCATCTTTATAACATGCTCATTTTATATATATGTAGGAACGTGTTTCTTACCTTCTGATCCAACAATACTGCAGACCAAAGAACTTAAGAATTATGCACATGATTAGCAGAAGGGAAAGGGACTAGTCTGGTGAGAACTTTTGTCCTGTTTTAGGTTTCAGACATTTCCAATAGCATTTACAATTCCCAGTATGAGGTGAGATCCAACTGGAGAAAGCAGCCTTGAGGGGGCCTAGATTCTTCTGAGGGTTTTCAGATTTATGAAGAAGTATAGTATCTGCACAAGACAACGCCTACATGTATTCTCTTTAAAGTGCTATACCTAATGCTGAGACTTTGAGAAAAGCACCTACATTACTATTTGAGAAAGATCAGACCCTTGTGCACACAGCAATGGTTCATCTTGGAGGATGGGTACATTAGATTTGGACCAACTTTTTTCCTCTTTCATTTTTTATGGGAAGTATATACCCCACCTGAGAGTTAAAGGCTCAGGTTTCTATACTGGACATTTAAACATAGCTGTTTAATTATTAGATTTGTTTTATAATAATACTAGACATTTGATTATTAGACTAAATACTCCCAGGACTACTTTCTTGCACTGAGGCCAATTACCACGTAAAAGCCCAGAAACATTTTATTAAACCTCTAAATAAGATGGACACATGCAAACTGTCTTTAGAAATTAGCCCTGACCTGAGCTAACCTCTGGACTATATCCAGGAGTTGTTCAGGACATTGCCTGCAAATCCTGGCCAAACCAATGCTGGGAATAGTTGATCCTGGACACGTGCTGGGGAGCCTTCCAGTTACCAATGCAACCAGGGGCCATCCCCCACACTGCCCAGCTTCTACTGAAGCTGGATGCAAACAGCTCTTGGCACACCTACCATCTTTGACAAAGTTAATGATTGCCTTTTTGTCAAAGACTCACCTGGGAAGATTTTTGCAGCAGATCAGAACACAAGGCCAATTTCTTAATGAGGCCAAGTTCATGCTGGATGCACATATGTAAACATCTTTGTATTTCTCTGTTTCAGTATGCAGCAGAGGCCGGAGTTGAAATGCTCACAACCACTTGCTAAAAGAATGATGGGATTGTAGTAGACTACACTAGTTTATACAACTTTTCACAATATCTTTGCTCTTGGGCAAAATTACCACAATGAAGCACAGTTTGCCTTTAATCCCCCAAAACCTAGCCATGAGCTATGAACAATTCATTGGCTCTCTGTAGGGAAGGGAACAGGAAAGTATAATAAAGACAGCATCGAGACACTCCGGAGATGGCTTTATGATCTTGCTGAATAGAAGTTAAACAAACTCCTAATTTGTTTCCTGTTTTCTCCTGGAAAGGGATAACGTACTTCAACTTACTCAGGAAAGGTGTTACACCCACGTTCAAAAAAAGGCCAAAAGTTCAACCCAAAGAACTGCAGGCCTATCAACCTGGAAAACTCGTGGCACAAGTCCTGTTGGAGCACATTTCTAGGCACATTAAGGAGAAGAATGTTACTGGGAACAGTCAGTATGATTTTACCAAGGGTAGATGCCTGTGAAAAGTGGGGTAACACAGGGGGTCTATCCTAGGACCTATCCAGTTTAAAGTCTTTATCAATGACCTGGAGGAGGTGATGGAGTGCATTGTCATCACATTTGCAGATGACACCAAATTGGGGTGAGCAGCTGATTTGCTCAAAACAACGGCTGCCATTCAGAGGGACCTAGACAGTCTGAAGGAATCGTACAAAAAGAACGTTGAAATCGTCCACTACTCACTTGAATTCACGTTGTCAAAAACAATGTTTTGAAAAATTGTGCTGTGTATTTCCAAGAACTCTGTGCATTGCAGCAGCCCTTGTTAGTCCATTACAAAACAGCTTCATACCACATTTGGCAACTTCTTGAAGAATATGAACACTATTGTTCCACCTACTACTTCCTTATAAAAGGTTGGTAACATTTCTGAAGCTTTTGTTAGTGTGGTGTTTTTCTCAGACCTCCTCCTAATGCTGCAAATGTTAATGCTAAACTGAGATGTTATTATTAACAGATTTTTCAGACCATGTAGAGTGAATTTCCTGTCTTTCATTTATGACAAGCTATTCATCAGTTGGCTAGCAACATCTACATCAACAGAGTGGAACACCACCTGCAAGCGATCCCAGCAGACCACTCTACATCTGTGAACAAGAGCTCTGGTTCTGGAAGTGGCTGTCTTGGGAGAACTGGAGAGGTCTATGCCCACCCCTGCCTACTAGGGAACATCTCAGCTGCTCACATTGCCAATACTGAACTATAGAGAACAGTATATTAAACAAAATCAAAATCATTGCTGGCTTATCATAAACACCAGGCTGCACACTGTGGCAGTTCACAAGCTGTCGTGATGACTGTTCCCGGGAGAAGGTGAGGCCTGTTGAAGGGGAACACAGGGCATTTCATATGTCCTGAAGGAAGCTAGTGCCCAGGAGTGTCAGGGTCCTGGCCTTGCCCAGGACCTGAGAGCAGCCATGGGGCTGGCAGGGCCATGCCCTTCCCATCCAGGGCCCATCCACACTGCCCAGCGAAGGAGCACATGTAGCCAGGCCCCGAGAAGAGGGGAAGAGTGGCTGTGCCAGTTCGTGCACACAGATCCCTGTCAAATTAGTCCAGAACAGAGTTTAAAATTAATCACTTAAAACTAATTCAGCCACTAATTGGGCAGCCTGAAGGCACTGGTCAGATGACAACATAAGACCACAATCAGGTTACCCAGAACCTGACCAAACATACCACCACAACAGGATGCAAAGCCCTTCATCAAAACTAATCGGTGTCTATACCGACACACACTTTGCATCACAAATATGTGTGGCACAGGAGGATGGTGCTACAGAAAAGTTACACAAGATGGTAGGTGTCACTGAGGTGGCTGGTGGTACCCAAGTAGAGCATATTTAATGAACAGGCAATTTCAGACCACACTTGACACATGTACTGTACTAACTGTGTTCTTTCTAGGCTACATAAAATAAATAAATTAAATCCTTTAGCAAGTAGGAGATGTGAAACATGCCAGTCCTGTTCCCAAGGTATTGAAAAAGCTGCCAAGGACTGAGTCAATCCTAGGTATGTGGTTCTAGAGACCAATTCTGCGGGTGAGCCACTGCCTCACATGTGCTCTGCCTTCAGTGTTACCCACTTATCTATAGTTTTTTTCTTCCATAACTTCAAGATCTTAAAATGGAAAATATTATTAACATGGCCTTCTGGTGGGAATCACTGAGTAAAGGAGGACAAGACTCAGTGTGGACTGAAAAGCAGAGATATTTAAAATTTGAAATGTCTGTGAAGTGATTTGCTACTGGTGGATCTGAGCACTTACACTAGAAGAGAAAAAAAAATGGTTCAAGGAAAGAAGGATTAAGAGCGGTTCTTCCTCTAACAGACTAAAGATCTTGAGAAGGCTGGGCAATTCTTCACCTTCCTGCTATTGTGCCTGTGTCACAATCACTCTTGTTACAAGCATTTTAGAACAGCAAGAAATAAAAAGAATCTATATTAGATGAAGATTACATATCTGCATGCCAGATACCATGTAAAACAAACTGGGAAATGTTTAACACTCAGCATGACCCCAAGGCACATGTAAAGTTGCTGGAAGTTAAAGCCAACATCGTGGCTTAGACTCTCGTATTTATACAACTGCAAAGTCTTTTGCAAACTTGACATTACTGAATTTAGTAAATTCTTTGAATATTTTCTTTTAATCTGAATATTCAGACACTTTTGCACCTAACCCATGATATTGTAGCTTAAGATGAACCAAACAAAACCAACCCATAATCAGGCAGTGAAAAAGTTCAGAAATATAGATATGATATTTTCCATGCCACTTTGCCTACAAATACGCAAGACCTAATTTTCTTGGCTGTTTGCAAATACATGCTAAGGATTGATTTCCCTCAGAGGAGGACATGGGCTGGTGCAGGGATCATAAACAACATATACAGCCAGTCGGGTCCTGACAGAAATAAGCGGCCATGTTGTAAGCACTGTAAACACGGACTAGTCACACAACACTGCTGCTATTTCCAGAACATACTATTTATGAAAATGTGTTTATTTATAGGAGAGGGATTCCTATGAGCATATTTATGTACTATGACTACTGAATGTTTATGGTTTTTTGTATAATGAGTTTGCATATTGTGACTTAGTTCATCCAGCATAACAGGAAGGAAGAGATAGTTGCATGATCAGTTTGTTGAAATCATTAACATCTGCAAATTAGGATATTTAAGGAAGTTTGAAAGCAGTAAGGGAAATGACAGAGTCGCTTTCTGACTTGCAGCATTTGCTACTTAATAGTGGCATGCAGTAAAAGTAACCTTAACTGGCAGAGCAAAACACTTACTGGAGACTGCATAACCACAACTACAGGTTCAAGCATCCTTGCTGATGAGATCCAAAATCAAACAAGACAAAGGAAGAGACTTTTTTCAAGAGGAGGTATGTGTCTCTATGTTTTCTATTGATTTTTTTGTGCCACAGAAGATTTTGTGCAGAATACAAATGTTTGTCAAGGATTAAGTTCAGTTATACTAACACACATACAAAATCTGGATTAGCTTTCTGCTTAAGAAAGTCTAGGCAAAATTTTTGTGATGCTTTAGCCTATTTGATTAAAAATGTAAATCTATGTATATATCGAATTTCTAAAGATTTCTGCAAGATTCAAGGAAGACTATGAAATGCCTATGACGTCTGTTGCACTATTTGATGTTTGTTATATTACATCTATTTTGCAATAGCTGAAAAATGCTATTTTCTCTACCCTTTCTATGAATTATATAACTAGTAATATATATGGATTTCTATTTCTTGAAAAAAAGTAAAGCACGGAATCTTGGGATGATCAAGGCTGGAAGGCACTTCTGGAGATTGTCCTGTCCACCCCTTACGCAGAGCAGGGTCAGCTACAGCAGGTTGCTCAGGGCTTTGTCCAGTCAGTATCTCCAACGTTAAAGAGTCCTCCCTGGAAAACCTGTTCCAGTGGTTGACTACCCGCACAGTAAAAAGTGTTTTCTTGTGTTTAAATTGAATTTCCATTATTTCAGGTTTTGCCCGTTGCCTCTTGTCGGGTCACTGGGCACCACTGAGCAGAGTTTGGCTCCATCTTCCTTACTCTTCTCCACAGTTTGTTATCTATACACATGGATAAGATCTCCCTGAGCCTTCATCTCTCCAGACTGAACAGTCCCAGCTTTCTCAGCCTCTTCTTATATGTCAGAGACCTTCATCATCTTTGTGGTTCTTTGCTGGACTCTCTCCAGTAGCTCTATATCTTTCGTGTACTGGGCATCCCAGAACTGGACCCAGCACTCCAGGTCTGGCTTCACCAGTGCTGAGCAGAGGGGAAGGATCACCTCTCTTGACCTGCTGGCAACACACCTGCCTAATGTAGCCCAGGGTGCCTTTGGCCTTCTTTTCTGCAAGGGCACATTGTTGGCTTATGGTCAGCTTGTTGCCCACCAGGACCCTCAGGGTCTTCTCTGCAAAGCTGCTTTCTAGCAGGTCATCCTCAGAGTGCACTGGTGCCAGGAGTAGTTCCTCCCAAGGTGCAGAACTCGGCACTTCACTTTGTTGAGTTTCATTAAATTCTTGTTAGCCCATTTCTCCAGCCTGTCCAGGTCCCTCTGAAGTGAAATACTGGTATATCAACCACTTCTCCCAGTTTTGTATCATTTACAGAAATTAAAATACTGATCTAAAGACTGAACTAGTTCTGGGAAAATTGTATTTAGTCAGCAATTTGAGAGTAATATTTCATTGCCTGGTATGCATTGTGAGGACTCCTCACACTCTTCCCCTGCTCCAGCGTTGGGTCCCTCCCACAGGCTACAGTTCTTCATGAACTGTGCCAGCTCTACAAAAGACCAGCATGAGTCCCTGCCAAGGGTGCAGTCCCTCAGGAACAGACTGCTCCAGCATGGGTCCCCCATGGGTCCAGAGGTCATGCCAGGAGCCTGCTCCAGCACAGTCTTCCCACCGGATCACAGCCTCTTTCGGGCATCCACCTTCTCCGGGTTGGGATCCTCCATGGGGTGTAGGCAGACATCTGTTCCACCATTAACTTCCACAGGCTTCAGGGACACAGGCTGCCTCGCCATGGTCTTCACCACAAGCTGCAGGGGAATCGCTGCTTTGGCACCTGGGGCACCTCCTCCGCCTCCTTCTTCACTGATGTTGGTGTCTGCAGACTCTCACTCCTCTCTCTGACTGCAGTTGCTGCTGCACAATAACTTTTCCCTTTCTTAAACACGTTATCCCGGAGGTGCTACCACGTCGCTGATGGGCTCCGCCTTGGCCAGCAGCGGGTCCATCTTGGAGACGGCTGGCATTGGCTGTTATCAGACATAGGGGAAGCTTCTAGCAGCTTCTCACAGAAGCCACCCCCGTAGCCCCCTCACTGGCAAACCCTCGCCACACAAATCCAATACAGAACTGAAAGTGCTTAAGTCAGTATTTAATGCATGCTGTCTGAAAAAACTACTATAGGCACAACACAGCTTTTAAATGTGACTGTATTTTCCTTCTGACATATTGATACTGAGATTATTCTAGAGCAGATTGAGCTTGAACAGGCCTTGCTGCAAAAGACCAAACTGACTCATGTTTCCTAGCACCCAATTTACCAGGAATATGATCACTACTGCTGAGTAAGACACATCATACATCTGATAACATTAGCTAATAAGTTTAGAAATATTTTACTTGATAAGATTTTGCTATTGAAAAAAATAATCATACAGCCTAGGCACATACCTCTAAACAAAAGAAAGCTCTAAGGCCAAGTATCACTGGCTGGCTCATACTCACATTGCTTAGGTTGATATATTAGGTTTATAGCAAACTTGTCTTGGAGAGAGCTAGGGAGTGACCTAAGAATTGAGGAGTGTGGAAACCAGGTGCTTGAGTCCCTTCTGGGGCCCTCCTCTACATAGCGCGATAGACACACACTGAGAGGTCAAGACACTTATGAGGCTGGCCAGGAGACAAAAAGAAAAGAAGCAAAGCAGAAACAAGCATAGAGTTAAGGATGGGGGTTTTCATCTGAATAGAAACTATGCTATCTCTTATATTAATGAAACATGAGGAAATGCTACTTACACAAGAATATATATGTTTCTTCTTCCTCCAAATAACACTCCCGACCAGTTTGACATAAGTATGTGTTCCTTCTGACTTCTTCAATACTGAGGTCTGTTCAGAGCACAGAGAGTTTTACCACACCTATCTGTAGATGGGTTTGGAGGCACAAAGCTCCTACAGATGTGGTGCTGGAGACATTTTCTTGGCCACTGGGCAGAAGGTATAGATGGGTGAGGCAAAGGGCTTAGGGCTTGCCACAGCTCCTGCATCTCCAGACAATTGTTTCCATGAGAAAGTGTGGAGAGTACTTGCAGTATGGGGCTTCTGTCATGTGTAGGAAACCTGAGGGAGATTTTGAAAGCAGAGGAGTCATGAGAGCAAACAGAGGGAGATGCCAAGAGGAACAAAGCAAGGACTGTAAAGGAAAAGTGAGTAGAGAGTTGCCAGAAAACAGGAAAACAAATGCCTGAGAATGTAGTATGAGAAAAGGAAAGAAAAAAAGTCAAGAGTGACCAAACAGATGGCACAAAATGGAAGGAAATATGCTTCTCTGAAAGGGAGCAGACTAAAAGGACAACAGGTCTCCAGTTTCCTATGTGCATTACTGTGGAGAACACTGAGAGTATGGGAAAGTGGAAGTAACTGTTGAGATCAGTATCTCGCATAGGAGTTCATGGCCAGTCTTCCATACTGTTTGTACTTAAGATTCTTCAGTATCACTTCCCAGCAGCTGTGGCCACATCCTCACTGTAGCATGATGATTTACAAAGAAAGATTGATGCTGCAAGAGATAAACAGAGAAGACCCAGCTACAATGAAGACTCTGTCTCTGTTGTAACCCAAACATGGTGTCTTGTCCTGGCTTGATTCCTGGAGACCACGAGGGATGAGTCACTTCAAGCCAATTTCCATGAAATGTGAGGTGCCTTCTGGAAATATTCAAGACTCCAGCTTGCTTCGAGGGTCTGGGTGGGTTTTTGCTTTCACCACAAGAGGGGTCAGTCTGAAATCAGTACTCTGAAACGGCCATAAAAATTCATACAGAAGGACAGACAAGTAACAAAATATTACCATGTTTCTCTTTTTCCTGAGTTTGTAGGAACTTACCTCACAGTCTTAGAATTAACCTTAGTAATACCTGCACTCAAGAAAATTGCTACTAGGAAGCCACACTACTAGGTAATACTAAAACAAACAAACAAAAAAAAAAAACAAAACCCAAAACCATCAACCAGTGTTGCTTCTTCATCTAGGGAAAAGGAAAAAAAAAAAAAAAAAAAAAAAAAAAAAAAAAAAAAAAAACCACAGAAAAGCAAATTCTGGGAATAGAGAAATCTCTTCCAAAGAGTTTTAACTTTCTCTGAGAAATTGTAAATGGTACCTAAGATGCAGATATGTTTGACAAGTGCTGATGCCAGTGTTTGACCACCTTTGCTTAGGCCTCCACACCACATTAATGAATGTCAAGTTACCCTTTGCATGTACTCATACTTCCTTAGTGATTTAAATTCCCTACAGTGATCTGTAACATCTGATGACTCAGTTTCTGACACTGCAACAAACAAAAATTTGAGGTAGACTGTTCTGGGGTGAGAGGTGTAAATCTCTAAGAACAGAGGGAGTTAATGTAGTTCGAAAAGTGGAGAGCCATTTGTGATTGCAAACAGGAAAAAATACTGTGGTGGTTTGATCATGGCTGGCCACCAGGTGCTCACCAAGCCGCTCTCTCGTTCCTCCTCTTCTTTATTCTCTACTTCCCATCAGCAGGCAATATCCAGCCACTCCCCTGTGTGGTAGTTGCTTCAGAAGATAAACACCTTAATAACAAATGCCTCCTCCCATCACAGTCCTCCTTTCTCCCAGCTTTTATTGCTGAGCGTGATGTTATATGGTATGGAATATCCCTTTGGCCGGTTGGGGTCAGCTGTCCTGACTGTGTATCATCTCAACCTTTTGCCCACCCCCATCCTATTGGTCTTTGCGGGGTGGGTGGGATGGCATTGGAGAGACAGCCTTGATGCCGAGCAAACACTGCTCAGCAACAAACAAAAACTTGGTGCATTATCAATGCTGTTCTAGCTACAAATACAAAGCACAGCAGTATATGGGCTGTTCTGGGGAAGTTAACTCCAGCCCAGCTGGATCAAATGCAATCTCCACCACTTATTCCAAACCATTTGTGTCATGCTCAGGTCCCACATACTTTGAATCATTTACATGTCTTCTCACCATCCCATTGTACCTCTTTCTCATTCCTGAAATCCCCTCTTAATTTACACTACATACTTAAGCCATCTTTATATCCAACATACAGATTTATACATTCTCATGATCAATATCGCCTACCCCTTAACAAATAGACAGATATTATTTTCTGATTCCATGGGCCTCTGACCCTCCCCAAAATGTCCAAAAGAGCAGGCTATGACTTTGGCCCATCTGTCAAGGTGGTCACTCAGGACAGGGGAAGCACCATCTTTGATTGTTGACCACCACACCAGCTTGATTTGGTTCATCGCTGCACTCCCTGGTTCCTTGCGAAGCTTGCTCTTTGTCATTTCAGGTAGTTCCTGTTACATTACTTACTACAGCATACAATTCACATCATGGATTATGTTCCCCCAAGGTGAAGTATCCTTGAGGTACACACTGGATATCCCCACCCTTCTGCATTACCCACCAAGTATACCCAGGTCCTTGAGAAAGACAGTCTCACAAATGGGCTTACCTTTTTCTAAGCAGGAAGAACATGTACTGTCTTCCCCAGCTACTTCCCTATGTGCACTACAGGGACCTTATCTCCTCCCACAGTATTCAGGGGCTTTGTTTGGGCAGGACCAGGATGATTAGCAGATCCTCTGCTGGCTTCTGCTAAATTTAAATCCCACGGCTTCCATGCCACAGCGCCCAATGTTCTCAGCAGTCTTCAACAGTCCATTATAGAGCCCCATTTTTCCAGAGGCTTGTGAGTGATAGTGAATGTGATACACCCACTCAATGCCATGTTTCTTGGCCAAGGAGTCTATGAGGTAATTTTGGAAATGAGTCTCATTGTCTGACTCAGTTCTTTCTGAGGTATCATGTGGCCATAAAGCTTGCCTTTCAAAGCCCAAGACAGCATTTCTGGCAGTGGTATGGTTTACAGGTACCTTTCTAGCCCCCTGGTAGTTGCTTCCACCATGGTGAGTATGTAATATTTGCATTGGCGGGTTTGTGGCAGCGGCCCAACTTAGTCAATTTGCCAGGTCTCACTGTATCAATAACCCAGCCACCACCCTCTATTCCAGGGAGATTTTACTCACATCGCTCACTGGATTGTGGAAAATTTTTCATGTTCATGGGTGACCTGCGTGATGGTCACCATTGTCAAGTCCACCTCTTGATTACAAGCCTATCTGAATGTTGCAGATGTGCCAATGTTTCATGAGCCCATTGAGCTTCAAATAACTCACCCTTATGCTCCTAGTCCACATCCACATGAGCCAATTCAATTTTGGCAGCCTTGTCTACCTGATCATTGCTTTGACGTTCTTCAAGTGGTGTGGCTTTGGGACCTGTGAGCATCTACACGACATACCTTTAGAGCCACGTTTTCTACCCAGGCAGCAATGTCCTGCCACAATGCAGCAGCCCGGATGGGTTTACCCCTGTGCTGCCAATTGGTCCTCTTCCACTGCTGCAGCCATCCCCAAAGGGCATTAGCCACCACCCAGGAGTCAGTACAGAGATAGGCTACTGGCCATTTTTCTTGTTCAGCAATCTCTAGGGCTATCTGAGTGGCTTTCACTTCTGCAAAGTGACTTGACTCACCTTCTCCTTCAGTGGCCCTAATGACTTGTGTGGGTTTCCATGCAGCAGCTTTCCACTTCCGATGGTTTCCTACCACACGACAGGATCCATCAGTAAACAAATCATAACGCCTTTCATCTTCTGATAAGACATTATATGGTGGTGCCTCTTGAGCACGAGTCATCTCCTCAGGCAATGCTCCAGAATCTCTGCCTTCTGGCCAGTCCATGATCTCTTCCAGGATTCCTGGGTGGTTGGGTTTTCCTAGTCGAGCTCATTGTGTGATCAATGCTACCCACTTACTCCATGTAGTACTGGTTGTGTGATGTGTAGAGGGGATGTTTCCCTTGAACATCCATTACAGCACAGGAAATTGTGGTGCCAAGAGGAGAATTGCTTCTGTACCAACAACTTCTGAAGCTGCTCAAACCCCTTCAAATGCTGCTAGTATCTCTTTTTCAACCAGGGTGTAGCAGGCTTCTGATCCTCAAAACCCCTGGCTCCAAAACCCTAATAGTTGACCTGAGGTTTCTCCTGGCCTTTTCTGACAGAGGCTGCAGGTGAGACCATGCTCCCCAGCTGCAGTGTAGAGTACATTTTGCACAGCTGTTCCTGTCCAGACAGGCCCAAGAGCTACTGCACGAGTATTTCCTGTTTGATATGCTCAAAGGCTTGCTGTTGCTCAAGGTCCTACTCAAAATAGTTCTTCTTCCGGGTTACTCAATAGAGATGACTCCCAAGCTGACTATAACCTAGAATATGCATTCTCCACAACCACATAAGGCCTAGGAAAGCTTGTGTTTCCTTCTTGTTATCTGGTGGAGACGTAGTTGCTATCTTGTTAACCACATCCGTAGGCACATGATGGCATCCATCCTGTCATTTTATTCCCAAGAACTGAATCTCTTGTGCAGGTCCTTTGACCTTGCTTTTCCTTATGGCAAAACCAGCTTTCAGAAGAATCTGAATTACTTTTTTTCCCTTCTCAAACACTTGTTCTGCCTTGTTGCCCCACACGATGATGTCATCAATGTATGGTAGATGTTCAGGGGCATCACCCTTTTCCAGTACAGTTTGGATTAGTCCATGACAAATGGTAGGGCTGTGCTTCCACCCCTGGGGCAGTCGATTCCAGGTGTATTAGGACACCCCTCCACATGAAAGCAAACTGTGGCCTGCACTCTGCTGCCAAAGGAATTGAGAAAAATGCATTTGCAATGTCAGTTGTAGCATACCACTTGGCTGCCTTCAACTCCAGTTCATATTGGAGCTCTAGCATATCTGGTACAGCAGTACTCAGTGGTGGTGTCACTTCATTCAGGCCGCAATAGTCTACTGTTAACCTTCACTCTCTGTCAGACTTCTGCACTGGCCATATGGGACTATTAAAAAGTGAGTGAGTCTTGCTGATCATTCCTTGGCTCTCCAGTTGATGCATCAGCTCACAGATGGGAGTCAGGGAGTCTCAGTTTGTGCAATATTGCTGCCAGTGCACCATCCTGGTAGCAATTGGCACCTGCTGTTCTTCAGCAATCCCACAACGAAAGGATCTTTTGAGAGGCAAGGCAGGGTAGCTGTTTGATCTTCTCAGTGTTCACAGTGGCTACACCAAAAGCCCACTGATTCCCCTTTGAGTCCTTGAAGTACCCTCTCCTGAGGTAGTCTACAGCAAGGATACAAGGGGCCTCTGGTCACAATGGGGAGGTTTTCCCACTTGTTACGTGTTAAGCTCACTTCAACCTCCAACACAGACAATTCTTGGTATCCCCCTGTCACTCCTGAGATCCAGATGGGTTCTGTGTCCCTATACCCTGAAGGCAACAGTGTACACCATGCACCAATGTCTACCAAAGTCTTATACTTCTGTGGGTCTGATGTGCCAGGCCATCGAATCCACAGAGTCCGGTATACCTGGTTATCCCTTTCCTTCTCCTGGCTGAAGGCAGGGACACTCTGTTCCTGTTCCTTGTCAGAACATTCACTGTCTGACCTTTGCAGTGTCAGATCAGAAGTCCCCTCACCAGGATCAAGGAGGTGATTTCTGTTCTTCTGTGTCTGGGACATCACTGATTGCTTTCTCGTGTTTCTACAGCAACTGCACTGACAGCCTTCTTGGGTGACCACTTCTTAACAGCTGTCTTCCCTGTCAGTTCACATACACGAGCTTCCAGCTTAGAGATAAGTTCACCATCCTACTTCCTCATGTCCTCCCCCTGGTCATGCAGGAAGAACCAAAGTGCACCACATGGCATGTGTCTGGGGCTCCCTTTCCCTCTGATGGGGGCAGGAGAGGACTGATGTCTTGGGGAACATCTGACAGCCAAGGTGCTGTCCCATAGGGATGAGGAGGTACAGAGATTTTCTTCAAAGTTTTGGAGCCAAGAAGACACTCTTTCCACAGTTGGTGTATCCATATACAGGTAATACATTGCTGCCAAGTTGTTAGAATATGATGCTGGGGCACCTTCCTCCACATGGCTCTGCACAGGACGTCCTCTAGATCTTTGGAGACCTCATCATCATCTAGATCACTGTAGATGACTTCCAGCACCACTAATTGTCTCAGGTACAGGATGCCTTCATCTGTGGTAGTCCACTTTCCTTGGGGGTTCACGAGATCTTCCTTGAATGGATATCTTGCCTTCACCCTTGAGAGGAGCCGGGAGACCTGGACAGGCTAGAAAGTTGGGTGGAGAGGAACCTAATGAGGTTCAACAAGTGTAAGTGTAGGGTCCTGCACATGGGGAGGAATAACCCCATGCACCAATCCAGATTAGCGATTGACCTGCTAGAAAGCAGCTCTGCGGAGAAGGACCTGGGAGTGCTGGTGGACAGCACTGGTGGACAGCAAGTTGACCATGAGCCAGCTATGTGCCCTTGTGGCCAAGAAGGCCAACGGTGTCCTGGGGTGTATTAAGAAGAGTGTGGCCAGCAGGTTGAGGGAGGTTCTCCTCCCCCTCTACTCTGCCTGGTGAGGCCACATCTAGAGTACTGTGTCCAGTTCTGGGGGCCCCAGTTCAAGAGAGACAGGGAACTACTGGAGAGGGTCCAGCAGAGGGCTATGAAGATGATGAGGGAACTGGAACATCTCTCCTACGAGGAGAAGCTGAGAGACCTGGGCCTCTTTAGCCTGGAGAAGAGAAGACTGAGGGGGGACCTTATCAATGCTTATAAATATCTAAAGGGTGGGTGTCAAGAGGACAGGGCCAGGTTCTTTTCAGTGGTGCCCAGTGACAGGGGCAACGGGCACAAACTGAAGCACAGGAAGATCCACCTGTACATGAGGAAAAACTTCTTTCCTTTGAGGGTGACAAAGCACTGGAACAGGCTGCCCAGGGAGGTTGTGGAGTCCCCTTCTCTGGAGATATTCAAAACCCACCTGGATGCAGTCCTGTGCAACCTGCTTTATGCAAACCTGCTTTAGCAGCGGGGGTTGGACCAGATGATCTCCAGAGGTCCCTTCCAACACCTACCATTCTGTGATTCTGTGAGCGATATCCAGCAAATCTAAATTGCTGCCTCTTTTCCAGTTCCTCTCTCAATTGCATCGGAGCAGCCAAGCAGCAATCTACTCACTTGGCTGGCAGCTGTAATCTTTACGCATGTCTTAAATTTCTGACGAGGTCAAGGACTGGGTAGTTTCTGCTTCCTGTTTGATTTCTCTCACTCTTTCCTCCAATTTCTTTGTTGAAGGACCGGCTTCTTGATCAAACCCTTCTTCTCCCTCCTCCCTTACCAATCAGTGATATGGACCCATTGATCTCCTTGTCCACTGTTTCTTTTTTGCTACTGGGTTAATTACTGTGGTTGTTGTTGTTTGGGTCCCTATCTCAGCCATGATGTCCTCGGATGCAGTTTGGGTCCCTGCCTCAACCGCAGTCCTCTGAGAGTACTGAACTGTGGCTCAACAGGCACAGGCCAAGCCCCAATACACTGCTAGAAGCTGCTTGTTTTCATTGGAGTAGGCAAGTCACTCTTCGATCAGGTGGCATGTCAGTTTGCCAGGGTCGCTTGCCCGTTCAGGTGTAAAGTCCCAGGTTATGGGAGGTGATAACTGTCCTAGGAAGCTACCCAAATCCTTCCACACACACTGTCATCCAGGGACTGGCCACCTCAGGGCACATTTTAGTATCACCTCAAAGCAAAATTTGTCTTCTCTTACACCAGGATGACACCAGATTCCACAAAACCCATAATATGCCAATAGTACTAATTAGTAGTATTAAACAGCTCACATCAACAGGGTGAACAAGGACCTTGGGAGCCTGCATAATAAAACCATCCACATCCACAAATCCCAGGTAGGGAGAGGGAGATGCATTCCCTCATCTTCTTTACAACACAGCTCCCCCAGCACAGCAAGGTCATCAATGCAAGGGCAAAGCACATAGCCATTATTTGTATTAACATGTTCCCAGGATCAGCAAAATAAAGAGATAAGCAGTGCAGCAAAGAAATTCCATGAATTGCAGAGGAGCTTGTCACCTAATAAGTACTATAGCTATAGCACACCTAAGACAAAATTGCCATTGTCAAGCTCCATGTTGGGCACCAAAAAGGACTTTGGTGGGTTGACCCTGGCTGGACACCAGGTGCCCACTAAAGCTGCTCTATCACTCCCCTCCTCAGCCAAATAGGAGAGAGAAAATTTAACGAAAGGCCCGTGGGTCAAGATAAGGACAGTTGAATAAAGCCAAAGCAAAGGCTGCATGCAAAAGCAAAGAAAAACAAAAGGTTTATTCTCTACTTCCCATCAGCAGCCACGTCCCAGGAAGCAGGGCTTCAATATATATAGTGGTTGCTCCGAAAGACAAACATAAATAATGCCTGCCTCCCCACCTCCTCTTTTCACTTAGTTTATATGGCTGAGCAGACATCATATGGTATGGAATATTCCTTCGGTCAGTTTGGGTCAGCTGTCCTGGTTGTGCCCCCTCTCAGGATCTGGTCCACCCCCCGCCTACTGTTGAGGCGAGGAATGTTGGAGAGACAGCCTTGATGCTGTGTGAGCGCTGCTCAACTGTAGCCAAAGTACTGGTGTGTTATCAGCACCTTCCTAGCTACCACTACAAAGCACAGCATGGTGAGGGCTGCTGTGGGGAAAATTAACTCCATCTCAGATAGTCCAAGTACATTAGTGTATTCTGTTTTCTATAAAAAGAGGTGAAAATTGAGGGACACCATATAAAAATGAAAAATTCATTCAGGTTTGTCAGGAACTGACAGAAGTGTCATCAGGTTTATGGTAAATGCTGCTACTTGGGATATTCAAGGCAATGGAAAAACAGCTGAATCCAGGGCTCTCCAGTACCAAATGGCCTTTGGAAAGGCCCATCAAAATTCCATCTCCTAAGGTACTTTTCTGAATGGAATGCTGTTCTTAGCTGATCTGTGGTCAGAAAATAAAAGAAGATGATAGAAAACAGTGCTGTAATTGATAAACAGTTTATACAAAACCAATAGTATGTCTGCATCCAGCTTTGATCTTTGGCTCCAGGAAAAGAATAAGTGCTCCAAACAATATTTTAAGGGCTATCAAGGCCTTACTACATGAAATCTTGAAATCAGCCCGAAAACCCTTCCAAGCGAGACTGTAGATTTCCCATAGTCAGAAGAAGGCAAGCAGGTCAGCATTTAATTCCTACTAAAACCTGACAGAGAGTGAGACCTTTCTCTTCCTTCTTTGCTTAAACAGTTCAGAACTCACGGGCATTTCCCATGCACTCCTAAGACATGCTGGTAGGAGCAGGTACAGGCTCTGAACGTCCCTGGTGGTGATGCTGGCTTTAACAGAGCACTCACGGAGAAGTGAGTCATCCACACCCTGACTCAACCAAAAGCCAAACCATCCCCTTCCCAAGAGGTGCCTTCAACAAACGACTGAAAGCCAGCCTGATTGCTCGCTTTGCAGCAGAAGCTGGATCACTGCATAGGTAAATCTGACATGATTTCACAATGATGTTCACAGGATCAGAAAGTAAGAAAACCTGACTTCCTGATGGTATGGTTAGGATAGATGTGTGGGACAACAGCAATCCTAAGTCATGATCTCTGCACCAAAAACAGTGAGTGTATGTATCATAACGAGAGTTTGTGGCCTCTCTATCACAAACTGCTGTGTTGTAATAGACAATAGTGAGCCTACTCATTTCTTTCAAAGAACACCCTCTCCTTGGATTTTCTAAAGAACATTTTCTAGGGGTGAATTAGACAGCATCTTTGACTATTCCCATGAAAAAAAAAAAATGACGCTTTGCAGAAATCATAGTAAAAACTTGAGCATCACTTTTGTTTTTTCTTTTTTTCCCCCCTGAAGGCTTTGTTGTCTCTCTGCAGAGAAGAAAAGATGTTTGATACTCTTGGACTCATTTGCATGATTTGGTGGTGTATGATGCTGTTTCATCCCTTGCATGCTGACATCCAGTGCATCGGGGGTAAGTATGTTTTTTGCCTATATAATCTCAGAAACAGGGTTTAATTCCTCATTTATCGGAGATATTTGCAATTAATCTGACAATTGTCATCTTAAGCCTGACAGATGCTATCCTCTGCATTCAACAAAAACAATACCCTATCCTTACTGAACTTACTCTGTAACACTTTCCGCAGAGGCACAAGAATCACCTATTACAAATGTGAAAATGAATTGGAGAAAAATGGAACTGTCCTGGGAAAGCAGCAAGAATTTCTTTAAGTACAAATGTACCATCATGAACAGTGACATGGAACGTGTACCGAGAGAGGTAAACTTACTATTCGTTGAGATAAATAATTGCACCTTTTTCTTTACCCTTTATCAATTTCACTTACTTTGAAAAAATGAATCAGTTGTGGGTAAAATCTGATCAGTGATTGTTTGCAGTCTACTGCTTGATCTGTCAGAGTCTGTAGAAAGTTGTCACCAATGCCCAGATGCATTTACTGCAGCAGGAGCATCCCATGCATACCACAGAACTGAAGTTCTGGCACCAAAGTGGAAAGGAGGCGATAGCCTGAACTGTACCTACATTGAATCATGAATAGGGATGTAGCTGCTGAAAAAAAGGTGCTGTCAGACTAAGTGAGACTCCTAGAGAATTTAGACAGACTGAGCAAGAGAACTTTCAAATAAAATGTGAATTCCCCAAACACTGCCATAGATTTTCATTATCTCAAATTCTTCATTTGTTTCCCAGTAAATTGGATCATGCCTGTAGCACAGGTTGTGTTGTAAGCCCACATTATCCAAAGAAAAAAGTGGGAAGCTTGACAGAGAGATAGAGATGGTTTATTTAGCCTAGCAAAGCAGATGACTTAATGAGAAATACACATTACAAAAACACATCACATCTTTATTGAAAATTATAAGTATAATGCCTTAGACACCTTTCTGACCTCTGGGGAGGTCAGATGAGGGCTTCTGTTTTGCTTAATTCCATTGTGGTTCCCCCATTTATTGACCATCTTCTTGTTATGTCACTGGGGTACTATTAACCTGCTCTAATAGTTGTACGCTGGTGTAGGATCCAGCTCCTGAGCTGCAAAGATTTTATGTAGTTATGCTTTTGATCACTCAGCTCCGTTCTACAACACCCTCAAGAGCTGAAGTTAGCTTTTGAGCCTAAAACAGATACATATACACACAAGATTTTGGCCATGCGAACTGAGTTTATGAGTTGCACTTCCATATCCAGCATCTTCTAACACCAGCAGAGGAAAAACAGAGAAATAAAAAATGTTCTTTTTCAGGTGAATAGTTCACTATGCAGGTTTCCAGTGGAACAATACATATCTCTGCACAAAGGAGTATTCTTTATCATTGAAGTGCCAAACACAAACATCTCAAAAACCTGCAGCTTCATCCCTGGAGGTAATGTCTACCATCTGGGTAAGGTTTTCTCCATTTTCAATCTTTTAGAGGTAAGCACCACCTTAGAAAGCAGTTCCTTACACAGTAGGTAATTGCGCTTTTTCTATTAAAATTTTTTTTTGCAGATCTGATAAAATTATTTGCTTTGTAATGAATATTTCCACAATTCTGTGAGAGATGCATTACTACAAATGTATCAGTAATTGCATTATTCTCTTTCACACTAGGGCTCCGAAATGCCACTAAATTACAATAGTTTAAGGGTATATTAAAGTAACTGTTCCGGCTGGTACCAATTAAGGTATCAGAACACATTTCTTTATTGAATGCTTTTCTGCTGGGCTGTAGGTGAGTTTTTCGGGAGCCAGACTACAGAGCTAGCTAAAGGCACAGTCTGAAGTGCAACTCCAGGCACAGTGAAACGTGTGGAAACAGGAGGAGGAGAGGAAAGGGAATGCCAGTGACAAGCAGCTAGGGGCAACAGAATGTAGCAGTCTCCTAATCTGGCCCTGCTGCACACGTGCACGCACACACCCCCACACCCCCACCTCCCCACCCCCCTTGGGTTCCCTCAGCTGCTGTGCACGCTTTGAGCTGAGGCAAATCTTTACAGAGATATTCTGAGCCTGCCCCTTGTGGGAGTTAATCAAAGTGGGATTTAGGCAGATCCCAAGTTCATAATTCCAAACCTTAAGTTTTTATATCCTGTTTTCCCCTTCCTTCTCAACTCAGAGTTCTCCACTAAAATTGCCCAGTCACCAGTTCTCCTGCAGCTGTGCATAACTGGGGTAACTTGAACTTGACAGAGGTGATGAGATTAGCAGCTTGCTCATATCTGAGCAGAGGAAGGACTCTCTACTCATCTCTTCCTGGGGACTTGATGGAGGAAATCTCATGGTGACCCTCAAAATAGAAGCCAGGACACACTACCTCTCAAAGCCTCTCGCTTTTGGTCTTCCTCCCCAGCTGGCCCTAGCCTCCAAGCATGCAGGTTACCCAGGGGACTACCCCCTGCTGCCACAAGGGTGGCCTCAATACTGGGCGCTGGAGGAAGCTGAAGGCAGTAGCAGCGGAAGCCTCTACCCTTTTACTGAAGTTGGGGCACACCGCAGAAGGAAGCAGAACATTGGGAGAAGGAGAAGAGACAAGGAGGCTGACCGCACCTCCACAGCCCAGCCTCAAGGGAGCTTCCAAAGAAACGAGGTTCCCTATTCAATGTGCTCCAGAAAAGGAAGAGATCAAGTCACTGTCACACATATCAGGGTGGAAAGATCTAGCTAGGAGGCTATTTGATCGGAGGGCAGAAAAAAGCCCAAACTTACATTTAGAAGTCCCAGCTTTTTAAATGCTGTGTGTAAATGCTTCAGGAGCGGATTCCTGGGCATTAATTGCAAAAGGAGAAATACTTCTCTCTGTAGCACCAAGGATGGTGTTAAAAGGCAATGAGCCTTCATTTACGTGCGTGAACACTTTGTTCACTCCCAGGTTTCACAGTTCAGAGGCAGTCAAAATAGGTAAGAGTCCAGCTTTCTCTCAATTGTCATGCCTAACTCAAGCAATAATCAGCTGGAGCTGCAGGTGACTAACATATTTAAGCATGTGCCATGATCCTCCAGCTTGGAGCAGTCACACAATTTGTCCGCATCAAGGATATTCCTGTGTTTGTAGGCATGAATGGGTCGGCCATTGAAAACTTCTCCTGTGTGATTTATAACATTTCCCTCATGAACTGCACTTGGCAGGCAGGCAGGGATGCTCCAGGAGATACCCAATATTTTCTCTACTGGCAGAACTCAAGGTAAGTAGGTCTGCTTGAGTCTACGGAAGTCTCAGTTCTCATTCGATGCATCACACTGCCCACGATTAACTAAAATATCTTGCTACATACAGAGATGACGATGTGACGGAATGTGATCTTTATATTAAAGATGAAACTGGCAGAAACATGGGATGTAGATTCCATAATGTGAGGATAGAGACTGAAAAAGCTTACTTCCTGGTGAATGGGTCTAGCAAAGACTCCCTGATCCAGTTCTATGATAAGTACATGGACCTGTATAAGATTGGTAAGCAAATATTTTTATTTTATTACTGTTTTGCAAAACAAGGAAGTGGGGAATTTTCTCTGAAGAGAAAAGAAGAATAAAACAAAGTCTGTAGCCATCACAGGATCTTGCACCACAGGACAGACTTTGCTCCTGATAGTCGACAGAATATAGTTCCAAAAATTAACTAAAACAAGCAAAGGCAGAGGCAGCCTGAAATAACTGCTCAGAGAATCAGTGTAAACATATCCATGGAATCCAAGTGATGAAATGCAATGGTCAGACTTTCAAGCCACCTTTCTGATGGGCTCATTTTGCCATCCCTGAATTCCATGCCTCTCTCAGAGCCACAAGAGCTACGTGTCCTAAAACCAGAGGGAGGGTTCAACTTGCAAAGTAAAATTGCCTTAGTTAAATATATGGGTACCTATGTGTGAGCTAGGTGTTTGAGCTCCAATAAAGATCTGGGACATGATTCAGTTGCCTAAAAACATGCCTCTAGTGCCATTTGAGACACTCTCAGACACTTGAGGCACCCACAAGGCTTGCAGATGTGGCCCAGGACCTGTGAGAGACTAGGGTCCTCCTGGGTGTCCTATACGGTCTGAAATGTACAGTGTGAGACTGACTCCTGCCTGGAGCTGATGCAGGCTGTAAAGCCCAGACCTATTCAGATGAGCACACCTGCTCCATGGCGCACCAAACAGCTTTGCAGACATCATGGGCACTACCGATGAGGTCTCCACTGACTATAATGGTTAGACACTTAGGTCACACCTAGTCAAGTATATTGTAGGCACTGAAATTCAGATGACTTAATCTGCATGAATAATACCACATGCACAAAAACTTCCATCTTTTTTCCTATGGACACTTGCATTGTCAACATGAAATTTAGATGCAGAAGAAAAGGCACTCTGCTGATTGTACTACTGAATTATACAAAATCCTTATTTTTTTACATGAACTTCAGTTACTTCAGATATCCAACAACCAAAGTAATATATTCCCAAGTTTTGCTACTGTATTTTACTTGTTTACCAGGTAATGTTTGTTAACATCAGTAGCACACAGTTGTACATCTGTTGCTTCAACTTCACGTGTCTTTTGCTGTGAACACATGAGTTGTGGCTGATTACTGACCATGCCTACATTAATTATTCCATTTCTTTCCAGAAATCCTCACTCCTCCGTTAAATGTCACTGCTAGTTGTACTAGAGATTCAGAGGGTTGCATAATTACATGGCAACCACCCATTACAAGTCATGTGGAAAATATATGGTGTTTTCAGTATGAAATTAGCATACAAAATAAGGTAAAAGCAATTTCTTGATTTGTTTTTTTTCACCGTACCTATGTACATACATATCTATAACACAAACTTCTGTTTCCTTTACTTAATAACTTCTCTCTCATAAGCTGTGGTGTCCTCCTGCTCTAGCTCTGCTAGTCTCACACTCCACTGCTCATGACTTTATTTCAAACTAATCAGAGATGCAAAGCAGAAAAGCAGAGAGCAGGGAAACGTTATGAGGGGTGTCTGTCCAAAGACTGGGAGGGAACCTGCATGAGCACATCTCACAAGAGATGACCGTGTGATGGCAGCCTGCAACCTGCAATGAGGGCACTGCCTTGGTGGCAGCCCCCAGCCCAGGCCAGGGCCCCTCATGCTTGCACTGCTTCCCAGGGCATCTCGACTTCAGCTAGCCTGATAGCATTTCACAGGCACTGGAAAGCTCACAGCTGCCCCTCAATTTCAACACATGGGACCGTTTTGCCCCTCTCAGCCTCCACACCTCTCCTCCACCACCTCTCCCGCCATCCGTTGCCCTTTGGCAGCCCTCACTCTGATGCCATTCTTCTCCTGGAGCCTGGTTAAGCCAACCCAACCCCTGCCTGTCTACGCAGTGCCTCCCAAATCCTCCGTTTTGAAAGGAGCGCTGAAAGAGAAGACACTCTTCTGAAAAAATAGATACCAGCAACTCAGGGGAGAGCTCACACAGGCCCAGGGTAGATGTCTGCAATGGATGCGTTTGCTTTTCAGTCAGTTACCCTCTACTCTTTCTGCAGTCAGGTGTGGTGTTACCCATCTCCTTCCAAGGCAGATGACAGAAAAATCATGTCCCTAAAGTGCTTCTTTCTTTCCATTGGCTATATGAGAGGAACCTAAAATCGCAATCTTAGATGTAAGCATGTATGTACTAAAACTGAGCTGGGATTTCTCCTACACTACAGGCATAGCACTGCCAGCTTACCATAGTGACCACAGGAAAAGTGCAGGACCACACAGAGTGTGTACTTTACCATAGCTGAGGTATGTCTGGTTTCCACCAGGTACAATGGAGCAGAGAGGCTGAGGTGTCAACTCCTCCTCCACAAACCTCAGTGCCTAAAGGACTGATTTTAACACCCCTAAGGACAAACGTCAGGAAAATTCTTTGAGCCCAGGAGTTTGATAAGGAGGCAAGAAATAGCATTCTTCCTCCCCATCCCTGGGATACAAGTTTTACCATTACGTGATTTCCACATGTGGATGATGTCAGTGCCGTGACAAATTAGTGCTCCCTGACTACCCCATTTCCCAGCCACAGCTCAGTAGCTTACTGTAGCAGCAATTCCTCAGGCATTTGTGCCACAAGATCATTACAGGAAAGAGTAGCTAAGGGTTAAACATAAATTTACAACTGCAATAAAGCAATACATCATTAAATCTCATTAATTTGTTCAAAATAAGGCTTGCAGCTTGCAGGTTGTATGGATTGTCTTAATTTTGTATCTTGCATGTATTAATAGTATCTACCTTGGTAGCTATTTCAAGGAGCAATTGCAGTACATGTAGTTTTCCAGCTGGCTGGTATAATACAACAGTAAGATCTTGTGTGAAATACTTAGAATGTTTTAAATAAAGACATAGGCTACAACATATGACTAAAGCAATATTATCAAAACATTTCTTTTAAAGAAATACACTTTACCTCTCTTTTCCCATGCTACAGTCCAAATGGGTGGGTTTCAGCAGATTTCTACACTTAGGTGTGAAATTCTCACAGACTGAGACACCTTAATGTAGGTGTCTGGAAAAAAGCATGGATAACCCATAACAGCCAAAGCACATCTACAGCTTTGTGCAGCTGAGCAGTAGGTGCTTCATTCCCCTTTAGGTGCTATAGGTACTGAAGGTACCAGAGGTACCTCCATGGAGATGGCAGATATAACTCCCAACTTTCAGGAGAGTTAATCAGAAGTAAGGCAGCTAAAATGGCACTGCACACCTAAAATTTAAGTAACTCATTTGCACCCTCCCATTCACAGCACCGGCTGATGATTTCCATCATGTCCTAAGTTGAAAGAGCTGACAATGAGTAACAGGGAAATACTAGTCTACTGTAAAACGTAACCTACGTGGCGGGTATATTTTCTGAAATGAGACATTCCTTCCAATAACATCTTTCTGACTTTTCCATAATGCCAGCTATCCTTTTCATGTTACATGCGACATATGTTTCCAGGACCTCAGCTTTTCACTATTTTCTGCGATCCTCACTAAAATCAGTGCTGTCGAATTTCACTCCTTTTTGAAACTATCCTTTTTTTGCAAAATTTTCTGGTTCTTTGATCCAGTTAAAAGTTTGATTCTAGTTAATTACATTTTGACTGTATGGGATGTGTAAGAAGCTTTTCACAGTACTTTGGGAAAAGCCAATGAGTATGGATCATTCAGACGTCTAACAGAGACTTTGACTGGAAAGAGAGTAAACTTGCCGTTCACACAAATTTTCTGTCCCACGTTACCAAACTATTGTGAAATCACAGCTTCTAGATCTGCTGTGTCTGGAGGATGATTTGATTGCTTGCATAATTTGGATATATTTCTATTGGATGAGAATGCGCAGTGTAAATACGCCTTTAGAGGCAAATATAGCTTCACACAACCATTGTTAAATAGTTCATGTTTCCTTCCTTTTCTAAAATGAAATGGAGGAAACAAAAAATCTGAATAAAATTCTATATTCTGGGACATTACTGGAGCAAAATATCCAATTGATTTTTCAGTTTAAAATTACTTATGATCTATATAAGCCAGAAAATTAGAACAAAAGAGGGAGAAATATTTGATTATTTGTCAAGAAAATATTAAAAATTAGTATTTGTCTTCGGTTTGCAGGATGAGCCTGAAAAAAAGAAAAAGGATTCTCCTGTAAGAGTAAGTATTCTTGTCATATACAAAAATGTGCTTTTGCCCACTTAAGCATATACATACCGTCGCATAAAATAGAGTTACTTCTACGTTTTGTATCAATATAGCAATGAGAATTCAGGAAAATATGTTCCTGTGGTGTCTTTATATGTAAAGTTAGTACACCCCTTTTGGATGGGATAGCTTAAACTAGGCCGAATTTTTCATGAGTTTCACAAAACTTCACACTTCCCATTTATCACACAAATAGACTTTACTTAAGACAAATAAAAATTGGAAACATTATCTTTCTCCTATCTATTGGTGGAAAAATACAACTGTAGTTCAGGAGACCTAGACAGAGGGAATGGTGAGATCTTCAAAACCTGTGAAATTTAATACATACCATCAGTCTTTCTCTGACAATGAGTGGTCCGCTCAGCCTGGGAAACACCTTAAGCTTCACAGATTCCAGACTTTGTAGAAAGTATCATGAGACCAGATGATACATATCTGTTACTGGATTGTCTCAAAAATGTTAAGTCTGTTTAGCCAAGACAGGCACCATCTGGGGAATATTTGCATGATTAAACCTCATAAATGTTGCAAGGTGAATTTACAGGTTACTTCTCCAGATTCAGCTTTCTGTCCTTCTGTTCTTCGTAGGATCCATACAGAAGAGCAAGGAAAAAAAGTGTCCTTAAAGCATGATAAAATAAATTAAAGACCAAATAGGCTTCAAAATCCAATTTTAAACTTCAAAAATCAGAAAGATTCAGTGGAAGGATAAACTAATTTACCATGGTTTTAAATTTGGGGAGAATATTTAACCATTATATAGCCACAAAATCATACAAATTAGTTTTTTATAGAAACTGTATCATGAAATTAAACCCCAAATTTTATTAATATTTGCCTACGGGGTGAAATGCACAGTCTGATTGCTTTGATTTTAGGTAAGGAAGAACAGCTACGAATTCCAAAATTACAATGAGAAAAAAAAATACAATCTGAAAATCAGAGCACGTGGAAAAAATTGCCTCATAAGCTCAAACTGGGGGCAATGGAGTGAACCCATCGAGTTTGGTAAGACTGTGAAATACTATTTTAATATAGTTTTTTTTTTCCAGTATTACCATGTTTGCCTCCCTTTCTCCCTTGCACTCACAGATACAAACAAAATCTTAATTCTTATCCAATGACATAGAAGGAATGGGGTGGAAATTATTAATATGGAAGAGAAGCTCCAGAACTATGGCAACTAAGGCTGATACCAGCCTTTGATTAGTTTGGATTGTGAAGGCAGCAGTTACTCAGATGCCAGGGCTACAGGAACAGGCCAAGATAGACTCAGTCTTGTCTGCAGTACATCGGCTGCCTTTCAGTTATTTAAGTTTTTGCCATGAATATCACCCTCTTCCTTCCAATCTTCCTTTCCACCCTTTCCTCAACGCCCTTTTTACAGTTTCACCACTTTTGCTGTTACTTGTTCTCTGACTCTGTTTCTTCTACCCATTTTCCAGATTTTTTTTTTTTTAATTCTCTACATTTTAAATGTTTGAAATGGTTTTAAACCATAGAATCATAGAATCATTAGGTTGGAATAGACCTCTCAGATCAAGTCCAACCGTCCACCCAACACCACCATGCCCACTAAACCATGTTTACAAGTGCCACATCTACATGTTTTTTGAATGCCTCCAGGGATGGTGACTCCACCACTTCCCTGGAAAGCCTGTTCCAACGCTTAGCAACCCTTTCAGTGAAGAAATTTTTCCTAATGTCCAATCTAAACCTCCCCTTGCACAGCTTGAGGCCATTTCCTCTGGTCCTATGGCTAGGTACTTGGGAGAAGAGACTGAACCCCACCTCACTACAACCTCCTTTCAGGTAGCTGTAGAGAGCGACAAGGTCTCCTCTCAGCCTCCTCTTCTCCAGACTGAACAACCCCAGTTCCCTCGCCTGCTCCTCATAAGACCTGTTCTCCAGACCCTTCACCAGCTTCGTTGCCCTTCTCTGGACACGCTCCAGCACCTCAATGTCCTTCTTGCAGTGAGGGCTCCAAAACCACACACAGTATTCAAGGTGCAGCCTCACCAGTGCCCAGTACAGGGGCACGATCCCTTCCCTACTCCTGTTGGCCACACTATGTCTGATACAGGCCAGGAGGCTGTTGGCCTTCTTGGCCACCTGGGCACACTGCCGGCTCATGTTCAGCCGGCTGTCGACCAGCACCCCCAGGTCCTTTTCTGCTGGGCAGCTTAACAGCCGCTCCTTCCCAAGCCTGTAGCGCTGCGTGGGGTTGTGGTGACCCAAGCGCAGGACCCGGCCCTTGGCCTTGTTGAACCTCATAGCATTGGCCTCAGCCCATCGATCCAGCCTGTCCAGATCCCTCTGCAGAGCCTTCCCACCCTCAAGCAGACCAACGCTTCCACCCAATTTAGTGTCATCTGCAAACTTACTGAGGGAGCACTCGATCCCCTCATCCAGATCATCAATAAAGATATTTAACAAGACGAGTTCCAATACTGAGCCCTGGGGGACACCACTTGTGACCGGCCGCCAGCTGGATTTAACTCTATTCACCACCACGCTCTGTGCTGGGCCATCCATCCAGTTTTTAATCCAGTGCAGAGTGCGCCTGTCTAGGCCATGAGCCACCAGCTTTCCTAGGAGAATGCTGTGGGAGACAGTGTCAAAGGCTTTACTAAAGTCCAGGTAGATGACTCAAGTGAACCTTTTTGACAAGGCTCTGTAAGAAGTCAAGTTGAAGCCCTTCAGATTATTCAAAAAATTAGGTGAAATTTGCATTCATTATTGACAGTCACAAAGGTAGCTTTTTGGCATGCAATATATTTTTCTCTCTTCAATGTTTCAGGTCGAGGAAAAGACTACTTTATTTTTGTGATTTTATTTCTGCTAGCACTTGGAACAATCTCAGTGATGCTGCTCCAATATTATCTTTTCAAAAGGTAAATCAACCTTATTGATGTAGAAACTATTGATACAGTATTATTTCTATGAAACACATTCCTCCTATCTCCTACCTTCCTACCTACAAACTTAAATACTCTGATTATCAATGTCATAGAATCATAGAATCATTTTGGTTGGAAAAGATCTTTAAGATCATCACATCCAACCATTATCCTAACACTATCAAGCCCAACACTAAACCATGTCCCTAAGCACCACATCTACACATCTTTTGAATACCTCCAGCATTGCTGTGGATGACACTTCAGCATGCAAAATCACAAGTGAATAGGATAGGAAAGGAGGCAAAAGGATGTTAGTAAGTGACTCATTCCACCAGATCCTGCAAAAATATTTCTGTTCTTACTTTTAAGCATTTAATATCCACATCACTTTGAAGCCATTGGCTGCATACAGTACCAGACAAGAGGGAATCAGGACAAACGAACGTGTCATTATTTTGATAAAACTTCTCCCTTACTGGTGGAAGAAAGTTTTGTCACACGATTTATTGAGAGTCATTGTTTATAAATTATTTAAGGTGCCTCTTGTCACAAGATAAATTTTGGTTACCCAAGTGGTAAGTATAATAATAGTTGCCCATCAGTCTACACTCAAAATATTTTACTTTTCACTTAGTGATTTGTAGAGCAATAGCCATTTAATCTTGTGCCCTTAAGGCACAATATAAAACGTTTCTGTAAGTTCTATTACCACTATTTTTAATTTCTTCACAATCCCATTTTCTACCCAAAGGTGTTGCAATTTCAAGAGTATATTTTCTCCCATACCACAACCAAGAGACAAATTGA
Organism: Leptosomus discolor; assembly: GCF_034619465.1. Taxonomy (NCBI): domain Eukaryota; kingdom Metazoa; phylum Chordata; class Aves; order Leptosomiformes; family Leptosomidae; genus Leptosomus; species Leptosomus discolor. Next base: position 76,625,442 of record NC_141391.1, read on the forward strand.
ATACATCAACAGATGAAGATAGCCAGGTATGCTTTCTTTTCAGTTCAGTCAAATTTGTTAACTATCAACCACAACAGGCCAAAGACTAGCAGAACTGGCATATAGAGACAAGCATTAAATTTGGTCCATTAAAATCTAATTTGCTCTCATGCCAAGTATGCTGTTTTGAAGCTAGAAATGCTGCGTGCCAATGCTGAGACTAGAGATTATCCTGCATGTATTTGCAGCCATATTTTAAGACCAGAGTTTTCACTTTTACTGAGACTGGCAATTTCTGTATGTACCAGTTTTGCTTGGTTGCCATTCATACTTTGAAAATAACCTAAGTGAGGAAGCATTTGCCATTAGCATTTTCAAATAGCAATGATCATAATACAATGTGTATGCATATCTTATAAGTCTGACCTATACCCATGTAAAAATCCCGTTGTATCAAATCATTAAAATCAATAGGGCTGAAAAGTCTCAACAGCCTAACTAGCCTTCCTCTTTGCTTCAGCATAGGATTAGCTACGACAGTTTCAATGTTTTGTGCAAATTGCATTCAACGATATTCTGCAGCTTCCCTATGCAGCCTATCCTAACGTTTAATTATCCTTACTTTCAGAAATCTTTTTTATTAGCCTGTTGTACTGCACTTAAATTCCATCACTTCTTATCCTTATTCCTTTCCTGTTTACGGTATCTTACATGCTCACACACTGTCAAGGTAATTAACTCTTCCAGTGTTTCTTCATGTGTCATGACAACCAGGCTTCAAACCATTCATGCTTCTCTTCTAATTTGTCCATTTGAACAGTGGTGTGTATAGTATCCTCATAGTGAGGGAAAGCCCTGTATCAGCTGGCTAAAGTAAAGATGTACTTTAAGTCAATAAATCAGGGTAGTCGTTTATGGCCTACATTTCAGTGGGCAACACCACCCTTTTCAATGAGGCTTTCAAAAGTGACACTGAAATTTTCCTTTACCAAGAATCCTCAAAGCTATTACTACTAAAATTCCCTAGTTTTGCTAACTATATACCAGCATATTGTCTTGACTTATTTGTCTTTGGTCCTACCATCTTTGGCTTTAATAGAAGGCAGGTAGCAATGTAACTTGGATGAGTTTCCTCATACACCTTAAGTCAGAAATACCTGCTATCTCACTTCATATCAGGCTGACAGAGTTAAGACCACAGAGCAGCAGCAGTCCAGGGTCCATCACATTATTACATAGCAATTGCTAGTAAAGTAGCAACCAGTCCTTCAAAAATTGCAGGCTCTCTGGATTGCTTGCTGTTACTAAACTTAAGGGGCTTCCAAATTCCTGTGCGTATACTACCAGAATTACTCAAATCACCCCACTACAACCCCGAAACCTTTGTGGATGTGGTTTTGTAAACGTTGGCACAGGCACTTCCACACAGGCAGCAACTTATCAGCGGAAACTGTCAAGAGTTCAAGTGAAGCCCTCAGCTCAGGCTGCCTCACACCTGCCAACAGGCACTGTGAAGAGGATTCGTAACTCTGACATGTCTTAACAGTTTCTACACCCCTGTTTGCCTAGTTTAATTTAGTCCTAAAGCCTAGTTTTATCTTACGTCTTATCTCCACACTCAGGTATCCTTAACACTGATGGAATGTTGCAATTCTTCAAAGCAGCTAATAAAGCACAAATAGGTTCTCTCAGGAGAGCTCTCCTCCTCCATTGAATACCAGGACTCTCTCTTCCTGGCATTTAGTGTAATATATCTATGAGTTTTGTAACCTGTAATACCTTTTGCTAATAACACCTTTTAAAATCTTCTACTTCCTCATTTTGTCCCTACTTACTTGATGACCTTTCTCATTATTTGTCCTGTTGCACAACACTTTTCCTTAGATCACTGAAAAACCTCACGACTTACAGCCCTAACCTTTCTGCACTGAGTTGCACTTGTGTCCTTAACACTCGTGTTAAACTGTCAGATTTCCTATTTGCTGTGGGTAAGATCCTATCAACATTTTCACATAGTGCATTCCTCTAATCAATTTTATTTTACTCATCTTCCTTCGCTTTTGGGTCATTCTCACCGCAAATGCTTTCCTCACCCTCACTCAGAACTTTAATACTTTGTTTTCCTCTTTTCCTGAATTAAATACATTCCAAGCACTTGCAAGACACGCTCTGTGTGGAGATGCATTGTTTTCCTCCGAGAGTGGGAGCAGCACAAAACACCATGACCACGAAGTCCTGCCATGCTTACCAATCCTGCAGATTTCCTAGGCAAAATTCCCCAAGACACCCTGGCTTGCTCTGTAACATACCTTCCCCCCCCCCCCCCCCGCCCCAGTACTACCTCCTCCTACTTTAAAAAAAAAAAACAAAAAAACAAAAAAACACAAACTTGTCCCCCCTCACTATTTGAGCCCCAAGCACTGTATCAGTACTACGATCTTGCCTTGCAACTCCCACTCTTGTAGAGCTCCAGGTTAACCAACACAAAACCACATGATAAAGCCAACACGTTTTCTCTGTAAGTCAACGCCTACATATGAAAAACTCAGCCAATACTCACCGAATATATTTCTTCTGCTGTCTCAGTTAAGGCTGTCCAGCATTTAAATCAACTTCTGTTCTTTTCCGCTGACAAGCAGCTAGTGCTGATCATACATGTCAAAAGTCAAAACAATCCTTAACTGTCCTTAATACTGTTCTATTTTATGTATTAAAATAGCCAGACGAGGTGCCTTCGGCACTGGTGTACCTTAACGTTTAGAAATGTTCTCTGATCATCAGCAGTGACTCTTCTGTAGCTCATTGCGTGTTACAGAAAGCTCTTTCTCTTTAGGCAGAGTATGTAAGCCTACCAAAAAAAAGTTGTACTGAGGAAATAACTACGGTTGAGGAGATGACCTAACCTTTCAAAAAGGAAACACACTTGGATCCCCCAACAGGAAAGAAAATCATGGATCCTCCTGACAAGGAGTACTTCCAAGCAGATTAGAAATTAATATAACTACCTACCTATAAAACTATTTATCCCATAAAAATCCACCTAAAATGGAGCAGGGGAAAAAAATGGAGAAAAACAGCAAAACTTGTTCTTTTCCCTTTGTTCAAAAACACAATGCCTGGCAGCTAAGCTTTGCTGCAATCACCTACTGTGAAAACTTGCTTAAACCTTGCTGAGATTTTCTTCAGGAGACAAGGCCTCACCCCCAACACAGAAAAAGACGATTTCCTGTCTTTATTGCAATGATGAGTCTTTCCTCTGAAGAGAATTATCTCTTATAGCATTAAGGGTCCACTTAGGAATGCCAGAGTCTTTAATTTTACCAGCTTATCATTTTTATATACCCAGAGTATTTTCTGAAGCAGAAACTAGGTACTTAAAGCATTTAAAATTGCCCTTCACCCTTGCAACCAGCAATACCAAACTGCCACAGTATATTCAATAAACTTTATGCAAAACAGAATGGGAAATAAAATGACACTTGCCAAAAGTAACTATTAATGCTGTGCAGCAGTCAGCCATTTCATGAGCTCAGTACTTCCAACGCAAATGTGAACCCCTGCAATACTAACATGGACTTAACTCACAATAGATACTAAATCTTCAAAAAAATCAAGTGTAACAGTTGTGAGAATCAGAATAAAATCTGTAATAAGATTTAGTAACCAGAATTTAAATGTATTTCCTCACACCAATGTATTTTATTTATTCCCTTCAAAGTGTGCAAGCTGTATTTTCAATGCCTTTTAAAAACACAGGCTTTAGATGCCAGTATTTTCTTACACAATTTCCAGATCTTTTCCTGTTAAAACATATTTTTCAAAATAAATGTTTCAATAAGGCAGAAAACAAATGCTTTTTTTAAAAGTCTCATTTATTGTTTGCCTCATGTTCCCACACTGCATAATCACAATTGAAAATCGCTGCTGCATGACTAAGGGAAGCCATATACTAAAAAAAAAAAAAAAGAACACCAAGTAGTACATGCTGTACATGTGAACACACAGCATAAGTAAATTGCAGTTCCACTTAAAAACCCATCTACACTTGCATTGATTTATTTTCCTATTTGTTCTCGTTAAAATCTAGGGGGGGGGGGGCAGGGGGGATGGGATGGTGGAAAATGTCCTCCTCTGTTCAGGGGCTGCTCAATTGTCACATTTAGCTCTTCCTCACAAAGCCTGGGCCACCACCGCACACTCACAGTGAGGTTACGTGAAGTTTCCTATCAGTGTCTCTACCTTTCAAGCCACCAATACAGAAAATAAACCTAAGCAATGTATTTATACAGACAAAACTCTTCCCCTGCACCACCCAACCAATATAATTACAACAGAAACAGCAAGTTGACTGGCAAGGTCAATGTCAAATGACCTGCCCGCAGCACGAGGGAGCCACCATTACCAAACAGGATAAAACCACTTGCAGTAGGTACAGAAAGTCTGCGATTAGGCTGGGCGCAAAGCAGCTGTGCAACGTACTCACATTCACATACGGACGTTGAAAGCAGTGCTTGTGCAACGGTGAAAGGAGAAAGGTAAATTATGGTCGAGAGGAAGGTAATAATCAGCCAAAGCCAAGCAGTTAATTTAAATACTTAATCTTGAACAGCAACCTCGGAAGGCACACAAAGAACTCAAGAGGGCTTGCTCAGCCTTCAGTGACTCACACAGTGACACAATGTTTCTTTCTCAAGGCATAGGGAGAGTCCTCAAACACAGGATGGGAAGACAAACACCTTGTTTTCCTTTACTGGTCCCTCTACCACATCTTTGCAGATTACAAGTACAAAAGTAAGACTATATACATATGAAGAGCGGCACATAGGTATTACATTATCTCAAACAGCAGTATGAGAAATTATTCTGTCAGATTTTGGTCTTCTGACAGTCCCCAGGACTAGACATCAGCCAGGGCTGAAGGCTGACCTACCTTGACCTGTATTTAACAGCTACACAGAAGCACACGTATTCCCTCACACAGCCCATCAACTTCAGCTCTTCAAATGAACCTCGTTTCAGATTAAATTCACCTTCCACAGAGGTACTGACCACTGCTACAGATCAGGCCAAACAGTATCTTAGACAGGACAATCAGCATTTCCAAATAGCAGCAACAATACAATACATAGGTTACTCGGATGTTGAAGGCATTTACGAGGTTCCTGGGTTTTTGCATGAATGCCACGTTGCTTCCTATATTGATTAAAAAGAAATTAGTTCATTTTAAGCTGTTTTACCAAGGGCAAAGGTATTACATTTGACTGTCCTTGGAACTTTGGGTTCTCCTAGTACTACAACAGAAAACCCCCATTTGACATCATCTGAAAAGTTGCAAATAAATTTCTAAGAGTCATGCAAAAAGCCACTTGCAGCAGCCCGTCATACACTATCAGGCACAAAGAATGGGAGTAGTTTCTATTAGTATAACCCATGCTTCCCCGCCCCACCCCAGAGTTCTCACATTCAATTATTTTGTTTAAAAAAATCAAGCTTATTCTGTTACAGAGTGCAGTGTAAGTGTACCAGAGGAACCATTATTTAAAACAAGTTTTCAAACAAGAGAGGCTTTCCCAAAGCTTTTATGTAATAATTTCAACACAGACAGAGTAAGTATGTTTATTGTTTTACAGCAGAATGCCCCAATTTAAGAACAAAATTGCTAGATGTTCAGCTGTGCAAAATGGTACATAGTGCTTCAGTACAAGTGGAAAAGAACATGATTTGTTAGCAAGTACTTTCAAATACAATTTTATGGTCCTAGAAGATAGGACTTGAAACCGGGGACTGATCCACAGGCAAACAATTTTTTTCTGCCTAAATTGGACCCAGCCACTTTGGACCCAGAACCAACGCCACTCATTCCTCCTTGCTAAAAAAAGAAAGTAAAATAAAAAAAATCACTACACTGAACTGCCAGATTCAGTGTATTCTTGCGTGTTACCAGGAAATGGATCAGTCCTCTACGACAGTTTCTAGCCCCATCTACAAATATCATCTGGCTCCGATAAATAAGACTCACAGGAATTTCTTGAAGGTCAATGGTCCATAATGGTAGTTATTCTACATGATCTGCTCAACTTGATTTCCAATTCTAGTTAGGCTGCTTAAATAACTTTCTTGAACTCATCGTACAGGACAAGCACAAACGCACCCCCCATGCCTCTGAGAACATTAGACCATGCACCCTTGAAGAACGCCTTTCCTCCCTCATCCCTTGCAATCTTCCGCCAGCAGTCAATTGTTCCAGAGTACATGATATCAGCTGCAGAAAGAGCAGAGAGTCGTTGTTAACGCCTGTAATTGTATCCAAGATGTTTTTCACAACTGCCCTGTTTCACTGCTCTAGCTGCTTTGTGATGTCCCAAACCACATTTTAAGACTGTAACACAACACTTGGTTCAGACAACAGAGAAGCTTCCCATCTGCTTGCCTAGTTATTAAAAACTGAGGAACAAGATAAAAAATGCCAAGTCTTCTTTTTGGCAATCATGCTGTCCCCTAATTGCCTTCATTTAATTTGTCACGGCCAACAGGCAGTCCATCTGCCCATTTCATGTTCTCTAAAGGAAACTCCTCAGCATAACTCCTGACAAACATCACAAGTTGAGCCCTGAGCATTTCCTCGTATCACTTAAATGTCATATAACTTAAATTAGATTTATGGAACAAGGAACTGTAAGAGCTGAGGGATGACTATTAAGAAAAAATAACCCTATCTTGTTAATGCTGCTTGAAGAACGGCGGACATTAACAGCCTACCTCCTTTGCGTCCCGACTGCATCATCATCCTACGCCGCACTGTATCAAAAGGATAGGAGACCACACCAGCCACAGCAGTCACCGTCTGGGCAATCATCCAGCTGATGACAATGTGAGTATTTCTGGGATCTGGGAGCATGCCTGCAATGAAAAGAGTAATTACCCTTTAATCTTGTACATCCTCCTGCCGTTCACTCACTGCATGATAGCTACTTCACTGCATGAACTATTATGAATCACTGTAAAACCATACCTTGAAATTGCAACAAGACGCTCGATAAACTTTAAACATGCTGAAGCAATATTAAAAAACCATTTAAGGAAATTCAGAGGATTTTCTTCTCAGTAACATTTAAGCACCAGGATTCTTTTCTGACTGGCATGAGAAGAAACTAACTGCTCCCTACTCTTCTCAGAAATAAACGTCATTAAACTAAGTCACTGCCCCTGTGAGTTACATTAAAGTTAATGTCAGTGACCTCCATGGCCAAATGTCAAGCTTAACAAAGGTGCTATAAAAGCACCGCTCAATCCAATTCTGCTACACACCTGAATTGGTTCGATGTAAGTACATAACACACTGAACAAAAAAGAACTTACTGTAACTATACTGTGTGGTTATCAACAAGCTCTGCTGGCATTAGGAGAAGCTCCTTTAACTACAAACCAGGAGTACTTGAAACTAGCCTGCTGCCATCAGCACATGCCCCAGTTTTGCCCTGAACACTGCAGTGTCACAGATGTTGGCACAGATATCCCCCTCCACCTCCACACTCTCGCAGTTACTACACACAGACACAGACTAACACCCAAGAAAGGACATGAGGAGACAATACAATTCTGAAAACATGTTTATCAGATCCCCCTCTGAAGTGTTACCTTTTGCTGTATCATAGATCCCAAAGTAGGCAGCTCTATAGATGATGATGCCTTGGACAGAGACATTGAACCCTTGATACAAGCCACGCAGACCATCAGACTTGGTAATTTTGACTAGACAGTCCCCTAGACCAGAGAATTCTCTGTCTGCACCAGCTTTTCCGACATCAGCAGCCAAACGGGTTCTTGCAAAATCCAGGGGGTAGACAAAGCAGAGGGAAGTGGCTCCAGCTGCACCACCAGAAGCCAGGTTACCAGCAAAATACCTCCAGAATTGAGTGTGCTTGTCTACACCTCCCAAGAACACCTGCTTATACTTATCCTTGAAGGCAAAGTTGAGAGCTTGAGTTGGGAAGTATCTGATGACATTTGCCAAATTTCCTCGCCAGAAAGAAAGCACTCCTTGTTCCTTTGGAATACGCACTACACAATCGATGATACCCTTGTACTGCTTGTCAGCGGCAATTTGTTTACTTGCGTGTTGTACCTGCAAATAAAAATATGCATTTTGACTGCATGCCTTGGCAGGCTGCACTACAGCTAGGCTTAACGCTGCTTCTACTATAAATTAAAGAGCTGTTAAGCCTGAATGCCTGATGGCAGCCATGCAGAGAGATTAAGCCTCTGTTAACAACGATAAACCAGCTGCAACAGCCGACTTTCAAGCAAAAGCTCCTGGGTCAGTCTGAATCTTGACTAAGAACTGTCAACTATTTGTATTTTGGTGAAGACCAAGGCACTTGTGGGTTAACTTGAATTAGTTCTCAAGAATTAAAAGCCTAAGTTTTACACACACACACAGAGAAAGCAAGCAAAGAAAGAACCAGAGACGTGGGAGGCCTTGTCCAATCCCAAGAACCAGAAAGAGGGTTGAAACTGCTTCCCAGCTTCTTCAGAGCTCAGGACTTGCCAAAATAGGAAGGGCCAGCCGTGAGGAACAAGGGCAAGACAAGCACGTCAAGACTGGGACGACCTAGAGCCGACAGCCCTCACTGACAGCGGCGGGCCTGCGGGGGGGAGGGGGGCCTAAGCGAGCGGCAGGACGCCGAGAGGCCTTCCAGCCGCGGCGGCGGGGACCGCGGGCAGCGGCGGAGGTGGTGGTGGGGGGGCGGCCACCCCTGCGTCCCCCACCCGGCGAGGCCGGGGCCGGGGCCGCTGCCGGCGGCCGCGAAGGTCACGCCAGTCACCTTGGGGCGCCAGGCAGCCCCGCCCCGCCCGCGGGGTCACAGGAGGCCCCGCGCGCCGCTCGCAGGCCCGGCCCCGCCCCGCCGGCAGGCCAATGGGCTGCCCGGCCCCGCCGTCACGTGAAGGTCATCAAGATGGCGCCGCGCTGCCGCCCTCCCCTTTCGCCCTCTGCGCGCTCGGCGCCAAGAGCGGCACGGGAGGAAGTGACACCGGGAGCCGCCCCCACACCCCCCCCCCCGCCCCTCCCTCCCTCCCACCGCCCCGCGGCCCGCCCCCGCCGCAACGCCGCGCCTCGCATAGCGGAACCGGCTTCCCCGCCGCCGCCGGGCGCCCACCGCCCACGTGACCTCCCCGCCAGCCGCCGCCGGGCCGCCGCCTCACGCGCGCCCTTTGTTCCGCGCGGGCGGCGGGCGCGCGCGCCCCCGCCCGTCCCCCTTCCTTCCTTTTGACTTCCCCCCCCCCCCCCCCCCTCCCCGCCTGGGCCTCGGCGGGCGCCTGCGGGGAAAGGCGGTGGGGTGAGGGGCTGCCCCCGCTCCCCGCTGGGCTCGGCCCCGCCGCTGACCTGAAGCAAGAGCTTGACCCGCTCGATGGGCGCCACCGCGGTCTTGCTGATGGCGGCGGCGACGCCGCCGGCCAGAAAGTCCTTGATGAAGGAGATGGCCTGGTCCGCCATGTTCGCGCCGCTGCCGGAGCCGCCGGGAAAGAGACGCCGCTGCCGCTCAAGCCGAAAGGGCGGGACCGCCGCCGCGCATGAGCTAAATGCCGGGCCCCGCCGGCCCCGCCTCCCGGCGCCCCATTGGTCGCACCGCCCCGGGGGCGGGGCCTAGCCGCCCGAGGCGGGAGGGGCCGGGTCGCCTGAGGGCGGCGGTTACGGCAAGGCGCGGCTCTCTCCCTCCGCGCGCCGGGCGGGGCGGCGCCGTTCCCTCCCCCCGCACACCCCCGCCCTTGCGGCGCCAGTGGCGCAGCGCCGCGTCGCCAAGGGCGCGCTGGGCCCGCCGGCCTCCTCCGCCCGCCGCCGCTGCCGCCGCCGCCTGAGGAGGGCGAGAGGCCTCGCCTCCACCCGAGCCCGGCCCCCACGGGGCGGTGCGGCGGAGCCGGCCCCGCAGCGGAGCCCGGCCGGCCGAGCCCCGCGGCGCAGTGTACGGGTCGCCGTAGCTCACGCAACGGTGATCCCGTTCTCGGTGGGGCGCCCAGCAGCCTGTACAGCCCGGCAAGCCGCCGCCCCGCGTTCCCCGGTTGTTCCCGCCTGCTCTCCCTCACCACTGCGGTGCCGAGCGTCACATCGCCGGGCTTTTCTGTCCGCCGCGGAACTGACCCGAGAGCACGAAACCGCCGTTCCCCGGAGGGAGAGCGGGGCAGGGTGGTCCCAGGTTCTTGGCGGGCCACTCAAAGTTAGGCGCCGTGAAAAGCTCTTCGGCTGGTTGCCCCGGCAGGGCCTCTGCCCTGCAAAGGCAGGCCTGGTCTCCGTCAGTGGTTTCTGCTGGTTTTATTGTATGCTGAAAGCGAAATTTTACACCTAGTGGCCAAACTCCTGCCTAAAATTATACCCATTATTTCTAAAAAAGCAAGTCTTGCGACCGTCCTAGCTGGAGGGCGTTAGTTCACCCGCACCTTTACTGCTCTCACTTTTAATGGATGTTTCCTACAAAAGTAAATCAAGCCGAACATTTTTTTTTTAAACGGATGACTGGTGAACCACAAAGTTGCAGTAGCTGAGGCGTCCGAAACCACTCCTTACACGTGTGTGTACTTCGCAGGATTTCAGAATGAGAGCGTCTCTCTCGGAGGGCATGTTGTGAGAACAGCGTGTGCTGGGCGTAGCCTTTGTCTGCTGAAGTACCATACAGTAATACCCAGCACACGTCACTATGCCTGGTGGCTTTTTGCACATCAAAAGTAAATTGTGTGCTATTTTGTACTCTAAATCGCAATGCAGATACAGTGAAGTGCCTCCCGTGTGCACACAGGGTTTGGCACATACAGCGCTACCGGACCGTATTTTGGATGCAGTTAATGAACGGCTGCGGTGATATTCTTGGGCAGATGCTTAGCGTGGTATTTTTCTTTTTTAAAAAAGCTCATCACTGAATGTTAATACTCCCACAGCACAACACAATGTGTGCAAGGCTGGGTGGTGTTTTTTTTTCTCTATAAAATTTTCTATTGATTAAAAAAGAACTTCATACTCTGGGACTCTGAATTGTCTTCGGTTTGAAAAAAGAAGGTAAAATATACACAACTTTTGTGACCTGAAACTGTTCAGTCAATAGTTGTCCTGTCCCGTTCAGCTTGGGAGCTCAGAGGGATCTGACGGGGGGAAATCCTTTTCTCTTTAGCACCATGCTTTTCCTTCTGGTTTTGGACTTTTTTTTTCCCTTTTCTGTTCTTCATCTAATCTCATATTCTGCTATCCACTTTTGTAAGAGCTCACAAATTAAGTAGGGCTAAAAAGGAGGAGGATGTTCTTGAACCAAATGAGGCGCCCCCACATTTAATCTCCAATTATAATCACAGATGAAACTTGCGCTTTTATGCAACTGCCTTTTTCCAGAAACCTCACAGAAGGCAGAGGAGTCTGCCTTGACTCTCTTGAGAAGCTGCTGCTCCAGTTCTCTGTTTCCAAGCTTGACTACACCACTGCGGTAGCAGTTTCCAGACTTCATTAGACAGTTTGTTTATTTACAGAAGGGAGTGTAACATAAAACAGTATTAAAATGGGTGTGATGGAGTATTGAAACAACACCTGCATTAACGTCCTGAAATGGGCAAAGCAATGTGTGCTGGTCTAAAAACTGGAGTATTTCTAATTGCACCAAGTATGAAGAAACCGTGATTTCTCAGCAACATGATTACTGCTGTAGGGCTGCCGACACCACTTGTGGTGGGAGACTTGTACCTGAGGGTACTACAAGTGTTGTGCAGCCACCGTAGTGCTGCCATCAAATGAAGCCAGAATCTTCTGGCATCGTTTTACTCAAGCTAAAAAGATTTACAATCAATCTCTCCTCTTTTTTAAAAGTAAGTTCAGAAAGCTGACATAACATTTCTCTTTTATGATACTGATGGGAAACCAAAAATGTATTTGCATAATTAGGAAACATCAAACATGACTCAAGACATCCAGATTTTACTCCTAAATCCATCTTTTTCTAGGTCTTAACACAGAGAATAACATCTAACATATTTCCTGTCAATCTGATTTTGACATTTGTGAATCCATGTTGTTCCAGTAAGTCTCGATATTCGGAGCCACTTCTCTCCTTTCCCTCTGTCTGCACAAGCATGTTCAAAGACTGCAGCAGAGCTGTGCTCCTGTTCTTCTTCTCCTCATCCAATACCATTTCGGCCAGCAGAATCCCACAGCCTAATTTAAAAACAAATGCATGCAACAGTACTAATCCATTATCAGGCAAGGAATTTCTGCAAACTACAAGACACAGGTGATTTCCTTTATCATTTATGGAGTTGCTCTGCTATTAAATTACTAATCCACTCTTCTCACAAAACCCAGGGAAACTGCCTTCTGCACTATGGAAGGATCAAACACCAGTCAAGTCCACCTCTGCGTTTTCAGGGGAAGAGGGGATGAATTCTGTAGGCTTGGCATGAGGATTATTGAAAGCAGTAAGACGGGAATAGTAGTTAAATCTCTTTGGGGTATATTGCTGCTTCACGTTCATACTGAAATGGTGCCAAGGAGACAAAATGGTGGATGGCAAGCATTACAGAAGCAGAGAAGTCATCGATGTTGTACTTGTTTTGTAGGAACTGAGGCCTTTGTGGTGGGACAGGCCTAAGGATGCAAAGAGAACTTTAATGATCCTGCTTACACACAGCCTCTTCCTCCATCTTCAGACCCGTGAGGGGAAAGGGAAGACAAGAAAGGAGTACTGACAAACAAGCACTGTTTTATTCATTGTCTTTTGGCCTTGCATCTGATGTGGTGGTTTCTCTTGGCATGGTGGGGGTAGGAGGCCACCAACTCGGATCAAAATAGCATTTTACAGTGATTTTAGTACTACTAAGTGCTGCATAACATTCATATCTTTCTGACCCTCAAGACAATCTCCTCAGAGCCATTCCTATCCGTACACCTCAGGCATTTAACAATTAATAAAAAGTAAACATAACTGCAGTTTCTTAGAGAAGAGATTGAGATCTGCAGCTGAAATTGCTGGTGGAGACCTCAGTGTTAACCATCAGGAGTCATGAAAGTCCTTCTGACAGCTTATTAATAAATTCCCTGTTTCTTCCCCATATCATCAGCTACTTTAGTAAATGCAAGTTCAAGCCACCTACGCTGTGATGAACCTATGGCACAGGTTTGCTTCAGAATGAGAACGGATTAGCCAAGCATGTCTGAGGTGAGCCTGGACCTACATCATCTGTCCAGATGGACTCGTCTGCCCTAATTCAAGTCACTCATAGATTACATCGCTGTATTTCAGCTTGCCCTCTTAAAGATGCTCTGTCCACTATGAAACATATAATCACTTTTCTTAGGAAAAACATGACATTTCCTTTCACAGACAGGTGAGACAAATCATCCTCTGAAAATGCCTGTTTTTCTACTGACTGGAGAGCTCAAGGTGACTAGATTATTTGAATGCCTAATATTTAGGTATCTAAAGTTGTGCTGATGAAGCCCATTTCTATTCTCTCCCCTGCTTCACACATGATTCTCTGCCTTCAACAGAAAGACCTGGGAACTGCTGTTCGTGGTTGCACAGCAAACATCGCTAGGTAGAGTAATGCAGGACTCTCATTTCTAAGTCACCATTACATGACAGCTTTGGAAGATGACGTCCAAATTTTGTACATTCCAAAAAGAGGACACAAATAGCACGGTCGTTATAATTTACCATGGAAAGTTATTTGGGACATCTGGTTAACATCAGGGTATTCTGGAAAAATATACCCAGAAAGCACAACCAATGTGGGAAGAACACTGCCAAAAATTAGACACAGTGTATTAAGTTAGTACAGGGAAAAGGAAAGAAAAATCTCTCTATAGTTAGTGAAGATTTACTAATGTAATTGAAATGTCATGAGAGGGAGAGAAACAGAGCTAATGTTCAACACTTTCAAGAAGGATACTTTGATGAAGATATTTTGGCAATGATTTTATAGGAGATAAAAATTAATGGTCATAACAGTCTTTTCTGAATTAGAAACTCATCTAATCCAGATTATCATTGTTTAGCAAGAACATAATTTCCAGACAAGAGACTGGGGGTGGGGTGGGCAGTAAAGTGCCAGCCCTCCAAAACCTTTTTTTAAAAACAAAACAAAGACCCACATTAAATACTTCCACTATCCAGAGGTCAGCCAACACATCCAAAACCAAACTGAGAGCTCACACAAAGGGGCTTAGCCATTAAATAGCTCTTCCTAAGCTTTTGCGCTGGGCGGCTCAGATGACATGCTACCCTTTGCTTCTGTCCCATTACTTGCTATAACAAGGTCAAAAATTGATATAAAAATGATTGAGCTAGGACAGCAAACCAACTTGTCTCTCTTACAAACTTCTGTCTTCCTCAAGGATTCTTACATCAGTGCTCAGTAAGCAAGTGCTGAAGTTCTTGTTTGTTATTCATCTATCATTCTGTTAACCCCCACGATTCTCCACCTCAAAAAAATTGGTTTCTGCACATCACATTTCCTCTACACTGTTGTTAAGGCAGAATGTGCGTAAAAGCATTCTCAAGAAGGCATAGCTGCATGTCACATCCCAAGGAGCAACACAAAACTACAGGCTTTATTGGCAGAAGTTCATTTACATTTTAAAACTTAGCCCCCTCGTTCTTCATGTCTTGATCAGTGAACAGGCCCAAATTCTCCCCAGTTATACCTATCGCTTAGGAAGTCTTTGCAGTGTAACACCATTAAGTCCACCCCTTCTACCAGTCAGCAAAAGATACCAGCTTTCTCTAGAGCAACTGAAAAACCGAATTTGGACATTAGTGAGAGAAGATGAGTTTATTATTATTTCTCAGCTGCCTGGGCTATGTCAAATGATTATAGAACAGCTTATGCTGAAATAGACCACAGGGCATCTCTAGTCCAACCTCCCGCTCAAAGCGGGGCAGCTCCACAGTCAGCTCAGCTTGTTCTCAGGTCTTGAAAATGCCAAGAGCAGAGATTCCAGAGCCTCTGGGCAACCTGCTCCAATGCTTAATTATCCTGAGAGTGCAAAGCTTCAGTGCATTACCCACAGACACCATGCCCAGGGGACTAATGTGTGTATACAGTGTTGTGCTTTAACCACAGAGTACCATTGAGGCGGTGTGGTAGCCAGGCACTTCCTATTCAAATCTGACAGGCAGATCCTTGGTGGTTAGAGGCACAGTTTTAAAGTCAGTGACAGTTACAGACGTGCCAACTTTGAGTCAGAAAATTTCAGTCCTAAACAGCTTATGGCAGCTTGAAGAACAGCATTATGAACTTTATGAGATGAGAAACATCTCATTGCTGGAATGAGTCTCTCAAACACAAACCTGTTAAGCATAACAGAAAACTTCATATCAATATGGAAAATAAATCTTTTTAATTTATTCAGTTGTTGAATATTTTGCCTTATCTCTTTAAATGTCAGTATGAGATCAGCCAATTTCCATTCAAAAAAACCTTCTGCTAAGAATTACAAAGCCCAACGTGGTAAAAGTCTGGCATTGCCCTGATATTGTGCAGCTGAAATGCTCTGTAGTAAGCATGTTTCTCATGATGAATTGAATCACCGTGGCACTTTTGCTTTGCTTGCTGCTCAAAGAGCAAAGTAACTTCTGATTAAGTAACGCAAGTCAGAGTCTACCAGACAGAAGCAACTCTTTCTTGACCTTGCTCATCAGTTCTCTGAGGCTGGTGATTCTGCATAAGCATGGCCTCTTTCACGCTGGCTTACTGGGATTATTGCTGTAAAAGTGTGACAGGCAAGAAAGTAACAACTGATAACAGGAAAAAAACTCGTTTGAAAGTGCAACTTTAATCTTCAGGAAGGCTTCCACTACAAAGTACACTTTAAATAGAAAAAATAAATATCATACAATAGAATAGAATCATTTAGGTTGGAAAAGACCTTTAAGATCATCAGGTTGCAAACATTATCCTAACACTACCAAGCCCACGACTGAACCACGTCCCTAAGCACCACATCTATAAGTCTTTTGAACACCTCCAGGGATATCAATGTGGTATCAGGAAAAACATAAACATTAGGAAAGCTGACATTAGTGACAAATTAATTGAAGGGATGGGATACAGTATGTACTTCTCCAATTAAAGACTGGAACATGAAGAAACTTCTACTTTTAATTTTCGTAAGAGAATTTATACATAAATCCTAAAACTCATCTCAAGTAATGAGACAGAAACTATATATGGCCATTTAACCATATTCAGAAAAACCCCAAACTGATAGAAACTGACAGGAACAGCTCTCAACTGCAGCCTGTGTGGGTACATCCTGTGGCTGGAGGTCAGAGGCTGCTCAAGTTCTCTGTGACATAGCTGCTGTAGGAACATCTTTGAGCTTTGTCCTGTTTTCACTTTTGCCCATGGAAAAAGTGCTTTAAAAGAGTATCCTTGAGATGTTTTAGAGTGAAGCCCCACAGAAAAGTAAAAAAGAGGACTGGCATCCCCAAATTACATCTCACAGTATATTATTCATTTTTATTTTTTCATTTCTGATAAAAATGAGCAGTAACCACTGAGTACACTGCAGAGGGAGAATTTGCTTTAATTTTAAGATCCAAGAAAACCAATGTATTAACGTGGCTCATAAAAGCTTGTAGTTTTAACTTGCTACGCTATACAGCTATGTCAAGTCTAAGCTTAATACCATCTGCAAAACTAGCCAAAAGAACTGGACATGAAGGTGTTTAACACATAGGAGTTTCAGCCTGTCCCAGACACTTTTTAAATGCATAGAACTCTCTCCTGCAGAAGCTGCAGTCCAACTTTTATTCAAGGCCTGTAACAACTATGCTACGGATAAAGAGTCAAAACTATCCGGAACTGATAATATATACTGGTTGATGATGGGAATATTGCACAAGTGTTGTAAAAACTCAGTGTCCCAGTTTGCTTCTGGGCGCACTACGGTGACAGATTCTTCTTGACGCACAAAACAGCATCTAATAGGTTTCCTGTGATCTTAATTTGTACATTTGTGAAGCTGTATTTCTCCAGTAGTTGTTTATATTCTGAGCCACTTCTCTGCTTGCCTTCAGTCATACTGAGGGACTGTAGTACAGCTCTGGGAGGGTGTGTCTTCTGTTCATCAAGCACAAGTTCTGCCACTAGCAAGGCACTTCCTGCATTTCCAAAACAACCAAAAGTGGTTCAGAAAAGTATTTCTAGCTTCAAGTTTTTATCATTTTGTTCAGAGACAGTTATAGAGGTTCTCAGACTAGTGTTTTAATGGTCTTCAGAGGAAATCAGTGACAGAACTTTACTTTCAATAATCTCTCCCTGGAAGCAACCATTTGATTGTTAAAAGGAAGGAGGCAGTTAGAGCACTGTCCCCAGTGAAGTTCAGATCACTTCCTGACTATGTATTTAAACTCAGTCTTGTTACCATTTGAATCAAGCAACTCCTGTAAGCACCTGTCATACCCCAGTCTTTGCAAACAAAGATTAAGACAGTCACTGACAATTTTCTTTCATAATTTGTAAACAGGATCAAGCTTTATGGCCTAGATCTAACTTTGAATGTTCTCCTATGAAACAAACTTCATAGCTACAATTAATCCTGTTGTATGAAGGAATCAGTTGATTTTAGCAGTCAGGCTTTTCTGGTTTTTGGCTTCTCCTTTGATCTTTAATGCTATCCAAATATGAGCCAGCAGTGTGCCCTGGCAGCCAGAGGGGCCAACCACGTCCTGGGGTGCATCAAGCACAGAATAGCCAGATGGTTGAGGGAGGTGACTGTCTCACCCAACACTGCACTGGTGTGGCCCCACCTCAAGTACTGCGAGCAGTTTTGGGTGCCTCAATAGAAGGGCATCAAACTATTAGAGTGTGTCCAGAGGAGGGTGACCAAGATGGTGAAAGGTCTCGAGGGCAAGACTTATGGGGTCACTTGGTTTGTTCAGCTTGGAGAAGAGAAGGCTGAGAGGAGACCTCATTGCCATTTACAACTTCCTCAAGGTAGGCAACGGAGGGGGAGGTGCTGATCTCCCCTCTCTAGTGACCAGTGATAGGACACAAGGAAATGGAATGAAGCCGCATCAGCGGAAGTTCAGATTGGACATTGGGAAAAGGTTCTATGTTGACTGAGAGAGTGGTCGGTCACTGGAACAGGCTCCCCAGGGAAGTGGTCACAGCACCAAACCTGTCAGAGCTCAAGGAGTGTCTGTATCATGCTCTTGGTCATATGGTTTAGTTTTAGGCAGTCCTGTGAGGAGCAAGGAGTTGGACTTGAGGATCCTTATGGGTCCCTTCCAACTTGAGATACTCTGTGATTCAAATGTAGGAGAAAGCAGAAAAGGCTACATAGTTTTCATGAAATCTGTGCATAAAGTAGCACTGAACTCCAGTTTACGATATTCTGGGCACTACTGAGATAGCAAAACAAACTGCTGCTTCTTGATCAACGTAAAGGAACTTTAGTTAGGCTACATGTATGTATAGAAATAAGTAGATGTTTAGTTATTTGATGATTCAGGGCTTAGTAAGAAAGACTGGGCATGGCAGAGATCGGGGAGATGACTATAGTAAGGTCTTATTTTGTAGTTTCATTAGCAGCTTTGTTTCCTTTTTTTCTTAGCAGGTATTACCATAATGCAAGCATAGACATTCAAGCAAAGGCTACTATGACAGGACTGAAAAATATGCTTTTTTAATATGAATTTCTTATGATTACTCATTATGTTTATGCATTAACATGCACCTTTAAACCCCCAAGATGAAAAACGTACCTGGTTTGCAAACAGCTGATATCTTGCTTAACAGCACATGTATCTTTTCATCAGGCCAGTCATGAAGAACACGTGAAAGGATGTAAAGATCTGCTTCTGGAAGATTATCCTTGAAGAAGTCACCTGTTGGAAAGCAGAGTTAGTACATTCCTACAGAAACCACAGAGTACATTCCTACAAAATGAAATGAAAGTATTGCAGAGGAACTAGGAGCTTCAGCAGTGGTAAAGAAAGAAACAAGAATGAACAGGTATAGGTACGCACCGATTTGCACATAAGGAAAGCGTAGTTAAAGAGAAGAGCAGATCACAGGTCAGAACCCTGTAACCTATCAAAATGGTGAAGAAGTCTAAAGCAAGGAAGGAGACATCAAAGTCCTTTGTAGCCACTGTGTTGATCTTGCCTAGAAAAGCAAAGCCTGAGAAAAGGACATGCAGCCTCTACTCCAAGTGGTACTCAAACACAACTAATTCATACTGCCTTATTTATCCACATCCTCCAACCATAGCCAATTTTGTTTTTATCCCCACAGGCTTGAGAAATAGTGTCTCCATTTAGCATGGGTGAGTCTACATTGCCTTGTACCAAGACACGTGTTTGGGGTGGGAGCAGCGTAGCATGCCATTTTCTGCAGCAAAAGCACCTGCTCTGTGCTCCAGGGTAACAGAAATGAGACAAAAGGTCATGTGCTACATTTACCTGATACAAATGTCACTGGAGCTGTGTGTTGTTCTGAAGGCTGAAAGTAAGAGATGTTTGCAATGACTTCTGGAAGGTCAAATACTGTGACCTTGAGATTTGGGTATATTTGTACTAATTCATGAGCCAGAGCTCCAGTGCAACCTGTTGAAAGTTTAGAAATGTCAAATCAAATCTTTTCTCCCAGCATTTGCACAATTTTTTAAAGACAAGGCTGTAAATAACATTAAAATAGAGACATCATAATTAGAGGTAGACAGTCAGCTCCACAATTAACATGGCACTAGCACTTCCTGGTAGATAGAGCAACACTTTAAAGCTTGGGGAATACAGACACAATTCCTTACTGTCATAGAATTGCTAATATGACCTTTGATACCAGTACCTCAGGGGTTTTTTGAGGGTAGAATACCATTAATGAAAGAGCAAGGTCTTGTAATTTGTGGATGAAGAGCACTACAACTCTTTACCATTTACAAAGAACTGATATACAACATTTGACAAATACTCTCCAGCATGGTGAAGGACAGGGATAGTGAAGTCTTGGAGTCTCTGTGCAAGTGGCAAAGGTTGCACCAGTATTGTGTTAATTCCTCTGACATTGCTCTCCACCTCCCCTGGCAATAAGTGTTTTTTCTTCAGTGGATCTTTCCCTGTGTAATAACGCTCCCTCTGTACAACTCAAGCACAGGGCAAAAAAGGACCCTAACCAGGTGTATCATTAGTCTTCAACATTTTGGTGGTCACCTTAATATCACCAGATATTAATAATCAAAGAAACACAAGACAATTATAAAAAAATCAAAACTTTGTTCTAGCAGTGCAGTGTTTCAAGTTTGAGACACCAATATAGAAGGCTTCAGAAATAAATCCTTCATTACTTTAGAAAATCTTGGACATGCCAAAGGACAGTAACAGCACAGTTGAAAATGGAGTTCCCAGGCCAATGTCCTATCAGCTCAGCCTCAAACCACCTTGTTTTCTGTGTTGAGCTGTGTCAGTATGTAACTGATTGTGACAAACATTCACTTTTTTCAAACTACTCAAGTACCATTTAAGTAACTCTGCTTTCAGTTAACTGCACTCAGTCCTTTTATTCTGACATTACAATATCAGAAAAGTAACAGTAAATAATATTACTGCAGTTCTAGTAAAAAATATACACGTTTTAACTAACGAAATATAGAACTGAAATCAAGCTTTTCCCTTTAATTTGTATCAAATTCAGTTACAGGCAATACCTCCTAAATCACAAGCAGATTTAAATTGTGAAAGATCAAATGCTGTAGCCACATCTCTTGCTGTCAGGTGGGCAATGCTGTGCATGGCAGCCATAAAACGCTGTTTTACCTCCTGGCTGTGATAATAGTCCTAAAAAGGGGAAAAAAAGCACCTTAATTGAAGTTTATTTTCATTACGTAACTAAGACTATGTACAACCAAGGCAGCAGGTGCACACCATTAGAATTCTAAAATTAAAAGATCAGTTCAAAGTGGCATTGACTAGTTGCTCATCCAAGACATTTGCTATTTCACTGTAGTGATAAGCAGATTTTTGCATCCTCTCCAAAATTCTGATCAGACAGACGTCTTTTGCAGTGTGTCTCAAAGGGCATACACTTGCCTGGTTTGAATCTGTTCTTGGTGATGTCCCAAGGGCTGTTAAATTCAACACTTCCTCCCACTGAAGCTGAGGCAGCAGAGCAGGAAGAAGGGGTAATCTGAAAAGCGCTTTTTAAAGAAATACTGTGGCTTTGATATACATTTACTAACACATTTGCTCCACAGGAAAATGTCTCCAGACTTTAAAGTGTTTGAAAGGACAGATTGAGAGTTTTTTCTTTCAGTCTCCTAAAGTGTTCCTCCTTCTTGATATACTCACAAATTGCTTTCATTTAATTCTGACATTTATTCTCCCACGATAGGAAAATAATTAGATGACTGGACCATAACTTAAACCAGAAACATTAAAGCTCATACTGGGCTTTTTGATTAGGTGAGATGCAAGCATTCAGTACCAGAACCGCATGCCTTTACCTTTGAGATGATACACAAGCATGACTCCCTTCATGTCTCACTTTCATACAGACTTCATCAGTTATGTCTGGCTTTACAGCTACCATGGCTGTGGTATGCACAGTGCTATAGGCAGCCCATATATTCTGCTTCGACATACTATCTTGTACACATATGGAGCCCAGGCCTGAACTGGTAGTGATTCCTGCCGCAACCATCACCCAAGCAAACTCAAGTTGGTAATCCAGATGTTTAACAAAAGATGAGATCCGGTTCACCTACATTAAAACATTTCACTTGCACATAAATTGAAGCATCTACTGCAGTATCTCTCCTAAAGCAAAGTTTCTAAACTCCCTTTAAAAGATGTTTTGAAGGATTCCTAAAGGAGGTTCTATCCACCAGTAATCTAGGTATTAACATTAGGCTAACAGGACCTTCTTAAGTTTCTAAAAGCCCCTATTTCCTTCCATCGACTGTACATGAGGGATGTAGACACGTTAATTAGGAGACTGGCTTCATCAGCATCTAGAAGTTACATACAAATTAAGAACATCAGGATGCAGTCTGAAGTATACTTTAAGTCAGCACTGCTGTTAGAGATGAAGTCCTGACATATTCTCCTGCTTACTCTACTAGCCCTCTCCTTGAACAGGCACAAATATTTATGCCCTGCAACCTGCGTCACCAGCTGGGTAACTGACACAGCGGTTATAGCTAAGTGATTCTCCAGTCTGAAACACATCCACCTGGGCTAGCAGTGGAAAAGTAATGCTACAGAGATGGAAACAGATGGAAGAAAGGATTACAATTCTGATCAGCAATATATACCAGCTTGAAGCATAGACAAAGCTACAAACCTTCATAAAAGAGACTGAACCCCTTTCTCCACTGCATCAACACAGGGCAGCTTTGATTACACCATCAGCACAGGTTGAACTCAATGCCCACCAGTATCAAGTGATTGGCATCCAATACGGAAGGAGTGCATGCGTGATAAGGTACTACCTGGTGTTATAAAAGGCCACATAAATGTAAATTAAACAGTCCCACAGGTTGTTCTGAGAGTGTGTTAGCTGGACGGGCAACACTAGCCAGAGAATTTTCATCAGCACGTGAATTTCCCAGTATATTCTGCAATTGCTCCAGCACTTCAGAGCCTAAAGTTGAAGGGAACAGAAGCCTGGGACTAGCGAGTTGCATTCTGTTTCTACCATTTCTGAGACTGCCCAGTCTCCATTTGCCCCTAGATCAGTTCTGGGCTCCTCACAGCTAGTTTTGATACTAGTAAGAGTTTACATTACCTTAAATAAATCCTCTGCTTTCTTTCCGAAGGCTCGATGGTTCTGCCTGCTGCCTTCTTTGACAGCAGACTCCAAGTTTGTGAAGAGAGGCCAAAGGTGGTCATTAGAGTGGATAATGTAGCCATGAAGTGAGTATTCACCATCTGAGGTCAAGTAGGTATTTGCTGAATCTGTATTACTGTAACCTTACGGGAAGAAAACAACTGTAACCAGCTTTGTTTCAGTATTTTACAATTGTCATTTAAAATCTGAAGGCATGTCTTCCTGCATAGCTGTTAAATAGCTAGCAAATCCCGATCTTATGATCACATTATTTTTGTGCAAAGATTTCTGTGAAACAATTCTAAAAGTCTTCTCATTCTTAAAGGATCAAGTACTTTTTTACAAAAAGAGTTCAGATGCTGGAAGATACAGATAGGCAGTGATTTTTTTTAATTTTTTTTTTGAACCAGAGTACTTCAGATACCTGATATTCAAGGGACAATATTAGAAGTTCCTCATTCTGGACTGCATTTTTCTTTAGGTTATGGCTTCTCCTTCCTTAAATTCAAGCTTTCTCCACTATGTTTTGCCTTAGGGCTTTCTCCATGGACTTGTCCTCTAACAGAGTTGAAAGCCTCCTCTATTTCCTTTCCTTGGCACTTTACCATTTCAAGTCTTACTACGTAAATGATGCATATGGAAACTTACAAATATATAGTGCAGACTGAAAGAGTTAATCCTAACACTGACTCCCTCACCTATATATACCTTCAAGCACTGTTCCAGTTAGGGGAACTAAAATTTAAGCTGTTGTCCATGAAGAGGGTCACATTCCAGAGCTCTCCTCTTTAAAACCCTGATTCTCTGCTGAAGACTGTGACTCTGCATTGCTGCAGCAGGGAATGGAATTTAGTCCTTATTTTAGATACAATCATAGAATCATTTCAGTTGGAAAAGACACTTAAAATCATTGAGTCTAACCCTTAACCCAACACTGCCACTTCCACCAGTAAACCATGTCCCTAAGCACCACATTTACACATCTTTTAAAAACCCCCAGGGATGGTGACTCCACCACTTCCCTGGAAAGCCTGTTCCAATGCTTAGCAACCCTTTCAGTGAAGAAATTTTTCCTAATGTCCAATCTAAAGCTCCCCTTGCACAGCTTGAGGCCATTTCCTCTGGTCCTATCACTTGTTACTTGGGAGAAGAGACCGACCCCCACCTCACTACAACCTCCTTTCAGGTAGTTGTAGAGAGCGACAAGGTCTCCCCTCAGCCTCCTCTTCTCCAGTCTAAACAACCCCAGTTCCCTCAGCTGCTCCTCACAAGACCTGTTCTCCAGACCCTTCACCAGCTTCGTTGCCCTTCTCTGGACACGCTCCAGCACCTCAATGTCTTTCTTGCATTGAGGGCCCCAAAACCACACACAGTATTCGAGATGCAGCCTCACCAGTGCCCAGTACAGGGACACGATCCCCTCCCTACTCCTGCTGTCCACACTATGTCTGATACAGGCCAGGATGCTGTTGGCCTTCTTGGCCACCTGGGCACACTGCTGGCTCATGTTCAGCCGGCTGTCGACCAGCACCCCCAGGTCCTTTTCTGTCGAGCAGCTTTCCAGCCACTCCTCCCCAAGCCTGTAGCACTGCGTGGGGTTGTGGTGACCCAAGTGCAGACGATATATCTGAGCTATGACTCCGCTCCCTGTGACTTCCCATGCAACTTCTTCTTAAAGATTTTGTCAGCACTGTGTCCGGAGAGCAAAAGCAATCTAAGGATTCCTTGAAGGAGACCTAAATGTGTTCATTAGATAAAGCCAGCCCCCAAATGGAACAATTCCAGCTACTAATAATGAAAGCAGAGAAGCAACAATCCATTCCCTTCTCCCCCAAATCCAAGTCATCCACAATATCAAGTCAGACCCTGTGACCTTCAAAGCACGTCTTCCAGTCCTGCATGTCTTTCAGTACTATATGCAGTTGGAGAGAGGAGAAATTAGTCACCTTGTGATGTTTTCTCCAGTAACCCAAGACCAGCACATGCATCAAGGAGTCTTTCTGTTCCACACACAGAGGTTCCAACCTCATGTGCAATATCCGCAGCTTTCAGTGGACCTTTATCTTTCAGATGATCGAACACTTTCAGCTTAGAAGCTACAAACAGAGCCTACACGCAGGAAAAAAAATTGTTAGCGTGCTGTGTTTAAAAGACTGCAATCAAGAAACAAAAGAACTATACCTTTTGCCTAGAATTATTCTACACAGCTACTGTTCTTTAAGAAGTGCAACACAGTTTAAGAAAACTCCTAAAAATTGCTCTGATATGTCTCCTTCCCTCTCAGAGGGTTTCACTATCTTAGCCAAGCAACAGAATTTTGAACAGAGGTGTTTGGGAGAGAAGGGAACTCAATATTTTGGAATGCAGCCTACAGATTTTGTATGAAGGCCACCTCTTTATTCAAATATTTAGCATATCCCCATCTATAAGATCATTCCATGAGGTCAAACATTCTCAAGCATCTGAACCAATGCCAAAAAATCAAATTAAATTTGATTTACCCAAAACATAAGAAACTGGAAAGCTCCACAAAGGCAGTGTAACAGCTTCAGTTTCTATAATACAGGTCTTTGTTTAATAAAAAGTAAGGAAAAAAAAAACCAAAATACTTCAGAGCACAACTGTACTACACGCGTACCTTAACAGGACACGTACACACGGAACTGAGAAGAGAGAACAGCTAGTGCCTGACGGTGACGAAAAACTCATGGGCAATGCAGCTGTCTAAGTTGAAAAATTTAACTGAACTTGTAGAGGTATGCTAACCAAACCAGAGAGGACCGTTAACGAGATATGATAATATATACCTCTCCATTCGAAATTAATTTGCAATTCTGCAGTTTCAGTATTCTGAAATAGTTAAAACACCTAAACCCAAGGAACTTATGTAGAGTACAAGAGTGGAAGCACACACAGCAATCACAGAATCCATTTCTTCAGAACTGCAGGCAACTATAATGTACTTAAAGGCAGTCAAGGAAAAAAAATGGATTGACATTCTGATTAATAAAAAATAAGTGGAGAAAAAGATTAACTTTGAGAGGAAGGTCTGCTACTGTGTGTCTATATATTTTATCATCTTCATCCTCTTTTTACATTTTCCTCTGTTATTCTAATAAGAATGTATAGCTGGGATTTGTTATAATCCAGGTTTTCACAACACTGAGCCAACTGCATCTAGTCTACAACCATTTGGCTTGTAAGACCTGCCCAATCTTTGGACTGATATCACCTGGAAACTGTAAGAACATGAAAGAGAAGGTGAGAAGATAGGGTCAAAAACTTGTCTGATCAAAATCACTCTTTCTACCATTCTGTAATTGAATTAAGGGCGGGGGAAAAGAAGAAAAACCCCCAAAGGTCTGAGTACAGATCAGACTAGGCAAATTCAGAACAGAAGTTTGAGAATGTTATGATTTAACCCTGATCCCCTGCTGTTCTGCAACAGCAGCTGTTCAGAGTAAAACAGGCAGCAACATCTTCGCTTGCAGAAGATTTCACTTGTCTTTATGAAGTCCTTGAACACACTCAAGAATCAAAATGAAACAGAACTCAAGAGCTTTTGTGAAACTAAGTGCTTTTGTGCTCTTATTCTCATTCTACAAGTGGAGAGACTATGAGTTCTGTCAGATCACAGGAAGTGTTCATTGCAACTGGTAATCAATTTTACAAAGATCCAAGCCCTGAAGAAAAAAAAATTCTCCACTAGTTCAACAAGAAATTCAACACTCCATACTCTAACTTTACACTGGATTAGTGGGAAAGGAAAGCTTCTACTTCTGTTTACAACCTCCTCTGTCTTTCACTGCACAAAACCAAATTCAGCATTGCATCACTGTAAACACTGTACATAATATGCAACGAAATGCTGATGATTCTCTATATTTTTTTTTTACATAAATTGAAGAACGCCTAAGCATCATCTCACCCAAATACATCAAAACTCGCTCCCTATGGATACACAAGGAAGTTCACAAATGTAGCAATCTCAAGGCTGCTTTATTTCAAATCTCTCAATACCGCTTGGCATGTCTGCAAGCAGCATGCCTACAGCTCTACAGTGACCACACACACTAGTTGTGCTATCTGAGCACAACTTTCCACTGTTTCAGCAAAACCATTGTCTGCTGTCTTGTGGGTTTCCTTCCATTCCCCTTCAAATTTGTTCTTTAGTTCCAGGTTTGTCATTTCACTGCCACTTTGGCAGTTTTTTTCACCTCTTCCTAAAACATGAATGACTTGATGGAGATCAATGATCTATCAGAATGACTGGTGTTCATTTATCCTTCACCTTCTTCACTATTGTCTTCACTACACTGGACCTGCAAGTAGAAAACCTGGCAGCACACAAAATGTCCAGCTACTCATTTCCCATCACCTTGGCTGCCACACAGAGCACGTGACGTTCTGTCTGTAAGCTGTTACGTGTATGTCTCCATCAGATACTGCATGGAGATTATCAGCTAAACATACCTGGAACATGAAGCAGGGTATAAAAAAAATTCCTTAATAGGGAACAAAAAACCCCAAGGTCTTTTACTAAGCGCTAAAAGTTAGAAAGGAAATATATACAATTCTTGTCACAGTTTTAAGTTTGGTAAGTTAACCATATTAAATGCTTTCTTTGCAGAGTATATAAAGGTAACTTCCTGCTTGATTGTGCTCTTGTGATCAGTAAAGAAAAAAATAAACTTTTTCCTCTCAAGAGACCAAGAATTTTGTCAAATGGGTAACTGAAATTTCATAGAACAGATAAAA
The DNA here is from genome assembly GCF_034619465.1 of Leptosomus discolor. NCBI lineage: Eukaryota > Metazoa > Chordata > Aves > Leptosomiformes > Leptosomidae > Leptosomus > Leptosomus discolor. Next base: position 76,652,979 of record NC_141391.1, read on the forward strand.
GCAAATACCAAAAAACCCCAATGTTTGCACTGCACCAGAAGTTTCAGCTATCTTAGATTCTCTGGTGCTTCAGTGGTCCTTTGATACTAATTATTAATACATTCTTACCCCAGCTCAAGTATTTCACATTACCTGATGTACTGAAGTCCAATGAAACAATCATATCAGTCAGCAATGTAATGAGTAGTTTTATTTTTTCCCTTACCTTTGAAGCTCTAAACCCATCCATCAGCTCTAGAATTTTAGATGGAAGTTTATCTGCACTTTCCAACACTCCATTCTGTTTTTCCAAAGGTATCACAAAACCAGTTCTGATGCTAGAACTGTTTTCAGATTTGTAAATAGCTCCCGAGGAACACATCCCACTGCTGTCCAACTTACTAGCACCCTTGTGCTCTGTGAAATTTGAAGATTCACTTTCTCCATCACTCAGGTTCTCAAAAGTGTCCACAGAAGGGATAGAGTCATACTTTTTACGTTGTACATTATGTTTAGGGGGTGGATAGTACAATTCTGCTAGCTTTTTGCAGAAGTGATTCAGAGGAAATCCCACCACATTCAAGAAGTCTCCGTGGACGTACTCAACTAACATTCCACCAAGGGCCTGGATTCCATATCCACCAGCCTTGTCCCTGAGGAAGGGAAAGCAAACACGACATGTATCTAATTAAGGTTAAGAGTAAATGTAGCACAGAACACAAATAACCCAACCAGTACTGCAGAGTCTGGAATAAAGACTAGTGTACTCAAGTTAGAGGCAGATTAATTCTACTAGTTACGCTCAACACTTATATTTATCTTGTGGTTTATAAATTGAAGGATCTGTATTTCTACTAAGGGTGAGTAGCCTAAGGTCCAAGTGCCATAGTCAGCTAAAGCAGGAGGCTCATGATCCGACTGCAGTCAGATTGTGTTGCTATAGATTACCCAGCATTCTCCAAGTCCTGGCCACCAAAAAGGTAAGAGCAAGCATCACCAAGACCAACACTGACACTGGATGGCTCAGCTGCATACTGACCCTCACTGTATTCCACAAGTGGCTGAAAAAGCTTTAGGAACACATTCGCTCCAGAAGGAGCTCGTGCTGAAGACAACTTAGAGCTCAAACAATTGCAGTATGTCTTGTGGATCTCAGTCACAGGAATACCTAAAGTGAGGATCAGGAAGACAGGATTTTCTGGGGGAGGAGCAACCTATTCAAAACCAAAACCACTACTATCCCATTCAGCCCTATACAATTCTTGTGTAACCCTCTAAGTAGAGTTGTGGTTCACAACACTGTGCTCTTAGATGTCATGGTAATACTACTGATTTGGCGCAGGAATGTATTTTCACAGAAAGTAACCTTAGAAATCTAATTTGTCTTTAGGTGTCATTATGCAAATTCCACTGTGTGGAATGGAAATGCATACAGGCAGATAAGCTGCAGTAGACCCAACAATTTTACTGTTCGCTTTTAAGGAACAAGGCATTCAGAAGTCTGCTTACTACATGATAACACCAGAATCTGAAAGCCTAAGTCATCAAGCTTTGAAACCAAAGGTCAGTCAGTCTCAGATCTATTAACTGCAGGTAGCACAGAATTACACAAACTACTTGTGAAAGGAAGTTACTACACAAAGAAGGCTGTAGATTTTTCATGTTATGATTTGATCAGAACCAGCTCTTTACATTTTTAGGACTTCTTTCTAGATTCCCTTTCCGATAGTCTCCTAAGAGAAAGAGAGGAATCAGTATCCCAGTAAATGGGATTTTTTAATTGCTGTAAACTAGGGAATAGGGCTTCTCCTTCGATCCTGCATTTTAAGCACCACTACATAGCTTTGTCATTGTTTAAATTATTCCATCTTTATAACATACTTAATACTTACACCATATAAATTAGGACTATTCTAATGACTAAAAAGTCTTTTCATTTTTAAATGAAGTAGCAATCCAGTAAGATTAAATCATTCTGGTACATGCTGACATGGAGGCAAAAAACATTGTGGTCATCAGAAGCCATGGTATCATACTCCCAGCAAGGACATTAACACAACTGGCCACATCTTGTTTATTTTTATACAGAACTTCATATTCTGGCATTGGATCCTGATTAGAATTCTCTACTACAGGTACAGCTTCCAGTTCAAAAGTATAAGGCTACATAGTTAGTAACAGTTCTATTTATTTTTCCACAAGTGTCTTCCAAGCTAAAACCCAGAATACATCAGTATTTACACAGCTCTCATAACTTGCTCTGGCTAATCTGACTGACTTTTGTAACTGGATACTTTTCTTAGTATAACACTAACTTTAAGGCTTCATTTCTAACACTATGCATAGCGTCAGTTAGCTTGCATTACAATAAGATATACAACTCACTTTGAAGAGTTTGGCAAACAGTAAGATCACTGCCGCAATTACAACTTTTTCAGTAACTGACTGTTGTAGAGGATACATAATTTCAGCAGGAATGCATGCAACATCCAGTGATTTAAAAACAAAACAAATAAAAAAACCCACAAATGAACAACCAACCCACACATAATACAGTAGGAATGTCTGCAATATCCACTGATCTTTTTTATAAAAACCCCACCACAAACAAACCCACACACTATACAATGGTGAAAAATTGTTAAAAAATAGGTAACTCTGGAAAATGCAACGTTAAAGCACATTTCCTTTATCAGCTGTAGAACTTGAAGTTTTGTCACGCCACAAAACAGTATATCCATGTATAGGGTATCTGTATTGTCCGACACAGAGCCAATGATCAAGTCAGTCACTGTTCCACTAACAAGCACCACTGCTCCTACTCATGAAGGGAGATCTTGGTTGGGTTTTAGGTGGGCTTCCAAAGGCGAGAACACATGTACGACGGTTATACACGTGTCCTGGCCCATAGTGTCACATTAGTAGAAATACAGACACATCGCAGCCACGTTAGACAGAGTCCATCTGAACTACTGACTAGGCTTCACTAACAGTCAGAAAGGTACAGGTACATCACTGACAAAAAAATTCGTCTTTACTGAAGCAAGCGTTTAAAGCACATTAGAAGCTGTATACTAATTTCTTGCATCTCTATCAACTATTAGTTCATTGGACACCCCAGCTTATCTTCGCTTCACATATCTACAAATTAGGCAAGGCCCACCTTCAGTTCCTTTAAATTTGAAGTTAATGGTTCTGTAGAGCAGAGAGACTAGCATGACAGAGGTAAGGAGAAGCAGGTCACAGAAGGTCACCTGTCTCTTGGGAGACGCAACAGCTAGATATCTGGTCAGCATACACACATCATGGAACCAGTCAGAAATGCGTTTCTATTTGCAAAGGAATTGCAAAGGAGCAGAGACAGGCAGATACAACAAAAAGATTTGCCAGTAGGTTCTAGTGAATGTAGAACAACTATTTCATACAGAGGAGTCACCTGTAGCAACACGGTAAGACTGAAAACAAGATTCAGAGTTAATTCTAGTATAAGAACAGTGCAGCTCCCCTTACTTCCGTAATCCTGCACCTGGAAGATTTCTGCTCTTATGCTCCAAGAGCTGATCACCCCAAGCTAACCATGAACTAATTTGAGCTGTGAGACTGTAATTATTCACAAAATCTAAAAGATACATTTGCTATAGCTTTGAAGGAAGTAACTCTTAATAGAAATCATACAAGAGAAGAAAGTTAGACATTTACATTCTACATTTTATTACTTCATAGTTCAAGTCTGGAACCACAGAGCTCCAGCCTCTGTAATCACCCTCTTTCCCAGCGTGCAGTAGGGTCCTTTGGTTTCATTGCCACCATTCAGAGCAGAGCTACAAAAACCACGTAAGATCTTCAGACTGGAAGTTGTTCACAAGGGAAAAGATTACGAAATAAAAAGCTAGGTCAAAGAGGCTGGCAGAAACGAAATCTACTCATTACACAAGCCCTGAACAGTTAGGATTACTATGGTCCAGCCCTCTTTCTACAGAGAGAAAGAGACCCTGCCAGCAGGCAGAAAATCCTCGGTTGGAAAGAGGAATAGGAATAAAACAGAAAGGGAAAGGCTATCTTTCTGCAGCCCAAATTTTGGAGGGGTTTTATAGCCTTATCACAGTCTACCTTGACATAGTCCTTTTCCCTCTTCCCTTTATTCATACTTTAAGTCAACTACATACTTTTAGAACTAGTCCCTGTGTCACCAGTGACTGACTTTTAAAACACTATACGCCAATTCTGTCCTCACTATAAAAAACTCAATCCAATCCTGAACAGCACAAGAGAGTCAATTTTCTTCTAATTTTTCATGTGATCATTGAGTCTTGTATGATTTCACAAAATTAAGTCAACATTAAAAAAATAAACAAATGGTCACTTGAACTGCAACAGTGTTTAAAAAAAACCTGTATGCACATAAATGTGCAACCAGTACAGGCAGCTGTGGAGGAGGGGACAAAAAACCCTAGCCAACCAACCAAAAAACAACCACGAGACACTTCTCCTTACTATTTTGCAAAATTTATAGACACTATATTTAGTAGTTCCTTCACAAGGCCAAAGCAAATGCTTCCTGTCCTCTTGATTATATGAATGAATATTGATTGGCTTCAGCTCCAGAGAGTAATGAAATACATTCTCATGACCTTTGGTTCCCAAGAAACCCTTGCCGTCACACACCTTATTTAGTAGAATGAACAGTACTACCCAGTGCTGTTCATGAGCCATTTTGCTGCAGCACAGCACTGCTAAAGCTTATTTTCTTCCAGAGGAAATAATCAGAATATTCAAAAATATTTTTCAACCTGACATTCTTCCAGAAAAAAAAAATCCATGGTCATTTCTCCTTTATGATCAACTGCATACTAAAGTTCACCTTTGAAAAACCTAACTAGGAATTTCTGTTACAAACTGTATTCTGGCCAAAACATTCTTCTCTGCATAATCCAATTGAGTTTCAGTCTCTTTAATAAGCTGGGAGCCTTACAAGTTCAGAAAGTATGCCTCATTTACACCTAAGGATTAAATAAATCCAAAGCCTTACACTGGTTCCTCTTCCCCAGTAAAAAGTAACTGTATTGTTTTACAGCACAAATGAGTTTAAAAACCACCATGACTGATACTCCTAGAGAGTCCGAATTGAAGTTACAGAGCCAAAAGTTCACCTCAGATCATCAGATAGGGAGTCCATAGTGCTAACTATGGCCTGGTTTGCCTTCATCAAGCTTCAGCTAACACAAAGGCAAATTCCATAAAGTCACAAACATTCCCTTGTTGTCTCCAAATAAGTCATGGGTTTTTTTTTTTTAAACAGTCTAGTCAACTTCATCTTAGGATGCGTTAGGCATTCTGTTCTCATACTATTTCTTCTGTGGAATCAATGTTGTCTGCAAGTAATATATTAGAAGGGTAATGGAAACACATAAGCTAAGAGACAACTATGGAACACATACAAGCTGGCCACAAGAATAAATGAAAATTAGGCTGGCATTTCTTGCATCAGAGCACTGCGATTTTGATAAACTAAATAAATCAAGTTCTAGCTTATTTCAATAAAGTTCTCCAATACCGTGATTATCCAATACTCACTCTATTAACCTGTTTTATAATGAGAACTATGCATTGTCTCAGGTATCCAAGCTCCCTGAATGCCTCTGCTAACAGAGAGATAATTGTATACCGCATGAGCGCTTGCTCTAATCCAGAGCATTTCAACAGTCTTCACTTTTCAAATTTGTTAGGGTATTAAAAAGGCAGCTCAGTTTCCCTGGAGGGATGATAGATCCAGACAAGATGAACAGAATACCCACCTTGCATCACCCATGATAATATTTATCATATAGACACAGCAAAAATTCACAGAACACAGGACAAAATGTTTTATGGTGGTGGCTAATAACGTATGCTAAGGCCTATTCTCGAGTACTGTGTGATAGCTTCAGTGTCTTACTTACATTGGCTCCCCACTATGAATGTACTCCCATAAGAGCTCTTCAGACAGGTCAGAAAATTTTACTTTAGTCTCTTCATAGAAATCAGTGACTTCGGTCTCTAGCTGATTATCTACAGAAAGGAAGAGGCCTTATTAGAAACAAATACTGTAGTTTAGAGAGTGTAACATCTCGGGTTTATTTCGTATTTATTTCACGATATTGCTTGGGAAAAATTAAAGACACTACACAGATACATGAGATGACTAATAATGCTCTTTAGGGACAGTGGACTCATAACTTTCACCAAAAATAAAAGCTTCCATTTTCAACCTCTGCAGTCCTGTCTTGGGGTTAACAGGTTGCTCTGTCTTTGTGGGAGATCTTAAACTAATGATGCTTATGCAGAGCTATTTATGGACTGCTAGCATGCACATCCAGCACTGAGTACAAAGGTAGCTACAAACAACCTCCCACTTTATGACTGTTTTCAAAGAACTCTTAACAACACATCATAGTTAAACACGTAGCTGCTGTAAATGCTTGAATATCAATGTGCAGCTGCATCTGCGCTGCCGACTCAGGCATCCAGCAGTCCCATCAGTAACCATCAGTGTCGCTTTCACATAATCTCTCAAAAAATAAGCATCTATCAGACTTCTGGATCTAGAAGTGCTTGAGAGAAGGCCAGAGGAGCAATAAAGTACTGCACACTTGGCTGTGGACCCTGCTGCATGCAGTACCCTGTGAACCTGGTAGACGGGAGGCTTTTCCAAAACATGTTCAGAAGGAAACAGCCTTGCACAAATGAGTGTCCATGTTACGGATTATTAGTTCTCTTTACTCTTTTCTATAAATACTAAGGTCAGCATCTCCTCTTATTGCTGTTCTGATAGCAGCGGAAATTCTTGAGGAGGAGTAAGAAAGATCCTCAGTGCAGACCAACTGCTAATGGTGTTAGTGTTGAAAAAACATGTAATGACCCAGATGATAAAAAAAATTGTTACATATGAAGACAGATTACTACCTCTGTCAGTATTGATAAAAAAACCCAATCAGCTCAAGATGAAAAGTTCATCTGCAACATATGTGGTACTTAATAGCAGAACTGTAATCAAACTAAAACTAAAACCATATTCTAGAAAGCACTTCCATTGATTGCATCACTTGGGGAACACGCAGACTTGTGGTTATTTTTATTAATATGAGTATGATGTGCCTTAGATGTGTAAACTTCAAATGAGACATGCTGTCATAGCATCAGTACTACAGTTGCGTGCACTTTTACTTTCTTCCTAGAGCAAACAACTGAAGGCATTATTAGTCTTGCTGGATTGCTCACAGGAATCCCTTGATAACATGTTGTATTTTTCAGCAGCTCTTTCTACTGTACTAGCATATTAGTAAGGGTACTGGATCACTGACTTTATTTCTGTTACAAGAGTTAAGAGCAATCATTCCAGTAAAGATCAAAATCTGTAAATAATTTGTCTATAGAAAGACTATGTCTAGTAAAATTTGAGAGGAATGATCCTTGCAAAAGTTCCACTAAACAATATTGGATTAGTTATCAGAGGAAGTCCCTCAAACCAAACAGTGCTCAAATTATGTTAATAGTACAGGTCTCAAAAACTGCTTGCTTACTATATAAACTATCTGATAAAGAACATTGATGTATTGCTCCCTACAATTCATTAACAGTCTGAGGCATTAAACCATTACCTTACTCATCCCCTAAAAATCGGCTCTAAAGCTCCCCCTACAGATTTAGAATAGTCCCACAATTTACTCTGTTTTCTTAATTAGGTCCATAGCTTTCAGAGATAGTATTTCTAAACTCTATTGTACTTTTCCTGTGTGAAAACTTAATATAGTAAGAAGGTTGCCTTTTACGGAGAGTTTAACTTCTATATTGATAAGGTAATTCTCATCTTGAGTAAGAAGCCAATTCAGACTGTATATGAAAAATTTCCATTCTGTTACTTCACTTGTACAAGTCCTTATGAAAATAATTTTTAATGGCAATACTGAATTTAGTAAAATAACACACTCACCTTTACTACTGCAATGTATAATAGCCACTCCTGTGAAAACACTGTGCTCTTTCCCACTCAACCTGTAAGGGAAAAAATGTGCATTAAGCAATAGTTTTATGAAATCTGGCATGTGCAAAAATGTTCTACATGATTACGTTACTGTAGCCTGAGAAACAGACCATTATCTTAATACATTACTTGATGGCTCTGACATGCATCCTAAATAAATACATTTTATATTATTTCTTTATTTCAATATAGATGAAAATACATTGGCAAAACAAAAAAAGCTATCAAAAGATTCAGTCATTTCAAGCCTCCAAAATCTCACTTACACTGATGTCCGTAATTTGGAAAAGCAGTCCATGGTATCAGCTTATTTACTGTACACAGGGAGAAGTGACTATTTCAAATGCACAAGAAAAAGGCAATCAGCTTAAATACTACTATTACAGGCATCTTCACTGAAAGCTGGCAATAAATAGCTAGCTGATGCAACTTAAACCAAACAAGTGATAGGCAAGTAGAGCTTAGGCACTCATTTCATCCAGCCTGCCCCCAGGGTTTCCCACGGCAAGCCAGCGTAAGAGGTGCAGAGCGCGCAGGAGGAGCCTGCAGTCCCTCTTGCCCCAGACCTCTGCGCTCTCTCTTGTAGTGGCTCCAGAGCGCCACCCTGTGGCCGATAAACTCTGAGGACTTCAAATTAATTACTCTAATGTGTAAACTACGCAATTACAATAAATAGCATGAGATCTTGAGCCTTGGAAGAGACTAACTAAGGAATAGTCTCCTAGAGATTAGCCAGGCTATTATTTGATGTGAGCAGAAGCACCTTGCGCTCTTACTAGACCCCACAAGATTCCACATAATTAATTTTAAGATGAAACAGTGACTGAAAACTTTAATCTGACACCTTGGATATATGCAAATATATACCTTGTCTGCATTTTTTCCTGTTCATAGAGAACAAAATTAAGAGGAGTTCTAAAAAACTAAATTTTAAGTGAATTTCATATCCATGATTAAGAGAGTGACACACTGACATTAAAAAAAAAAACAAACCCAAAACATTTGCATGTGTTAGAAGTAGACTAAGTTCTAAAAAAAAAAAAAAAAAAAAAAAAGTACTATTTTTGAACTACTCAAACTTGGAAAGATTTCAAGCAAAAACAGTTGTGAAATCTCTTGCCAGACAGACACCTTTGGCAATCTCCTACTAATAACATATGCTGCTATCACTTTTTTTATTAAGACTACTACTTTTGAGTTAGTAACATGGCACAAAGGATCAAAAATTCAGCCTAAGTCATCAAAGAAAAAAATATGAATCTAAAAGCCACTTAGAGTAAAACTCCAAAAACTACCAAGCCACTTGTATTCTCACGTTAGGAGACGCTTGAGTTACAATGTAAACTGGTGAAACAAGCAGTGCACCTTTTCTGTATTTCCCCCTTAAAACAGAAGCACAACTAGAGGATTCATCACACATCATCCTTGAGAAAGGGAGTGACTAGAGTTATTTAGTTGGTATTTCTTAGAAAAAGAGAGCACTACAAGATAACATTAAGCTTGTAGGGGAAAGTATCCTCTAAGAAAAAAGCAGAAGCGTCGAAAAAACACCAGCCCACCATCCACACAGAACACCGATGGAAGCAGAATTTTCCTCCTCAGTTAAACTACCGAATTTAAAGCAATTGCCCACGAACACTTTACTTTTGCATGTACTTCCTTGTACATGCAATACTCTTCCATTAAGTGTCAAGCCTCAAATGATTTCTATGATGTCCTCTTTCCCATCATGATCCCGTATCTCCCCATCCTGTACCACCTGAAGCATACATACAGTCATGAAATAAGTGACTCTGAAAACTAATCCAAGTGAAACCAAAATGGTTCGTTATGTCCCTGATCAGCTTCCTAAGGTGAAGGGGCAAGAGCAAGCAGCTGTGGGTAACATAAAAGCAGGTCTAACTTTCAGTGGCAGAACTGCCTTACACTACTTAAAATGACTGAAAAATTTGTGTCCAGGGAATTCTTCATATGCATCAAGGAATCTGTACAGCTCCTTTTAAAACAGCTTAATATACACATTTGGAATCTTACTTAAAACTACAGACCTTGACAGCATCCTATAGGCATCTTGCTTATCAACTGGTTTCTCCAGGATCTGCTCATCCACAGTCTAGAACAGAAAGACAGAACAAGCAGGAAGCTCACACTTACTTTTCAGAAACTGAGGCCAGAAATGATGTTTAAATCGTTATTTCAGCCATGGCTTCTAACTTGAGTCTACTGAGTACAGCAAGAAGCACAGATACTTTGGTAGGACAGGTAATTTAGTGTCAAGCACATACTGAGTGCAACACTCTCCAGTGGCTGCAGCTCTCAAACAAAAGGGTAATTCAACTCTTGTCCTTCACCATTCACTGTCTCTGTGGAGACGACAGGTATAAAGTGATGCCCACTACAATGCACAACATTAAACAGTTCACAAGACCTGGACTTCTTGACAGTTAACAGTTGCCCGAGAACAGAATTTCCATTACACACTAGAGGATCCAAGGCAATGATTATGCAATACTAGTGTCTCTGCACACAGCAGCCAAGGCTTCTAGCACCCAAGATACCAAAAATTGCCTTGTTGGGGAAAAAAAAAAAAACAAACAAACTAAAACCCACAAAACCCAAAAGACATATCAAACCGCAGGTGTAACTCCTGAGTGGAAACAGCTTTCAAACTTTAACTTTAAACCTAAAGATACAAGCATTTTCTACGCTTGTCAAACTAAAACAATGCTAAACCACAGAAGGCTTCTTACCACAATAGTGTCTGCTCCTATGACAACATCAGGTGTTCTCAGGTGTTTCTGCAAAGGCATAAAGAAAGAAGGTGTTTCTCAAAAGAGGTAGAAAGAACAAAACCTTTTAAAACTTAAGGTAAGAAAACATGCTTGCTGGTTTACAGGTAGGGTTCTACACAGACCTGAAAACAAGACACTGTTTCTCCTTTTGCACTGTTTACAAAATAGTAATTATTTATACCTCCGTAAAAGTGAGGAAAACAGGAGGCCTGAGCAGACTATTCTCGGGATACAATTTTGCCCAAATACGTTACTGACAAACAAATGCATCCAGGGAAGAACTAACTGCATTCTTAAGAGTCAGCCTGGCCTTCAAGGTGGCAGATAGAATTCCTTTAAATGAAGTGCCCCATGTATGAAAGGCAGGGAGTAGAGCCCTCTAGGATCATTTTTCCAAGCCAAGTTTTGCTGAAAAAAAAATAACCTTTTTTTAGCTACATTTTGCTTCTCTCTCTCATAAAGGAACACATACAGCCCACTTTGGGGAATTGAGAGGTAAGGATATGTAAAGATTCCTTGTAGCTTTTTCTTGGCTTTAAACTGTAATCTGTCCTTATAGCTGAGTGTTTATTTACTTGCATGTTACAAAGTACATAGTTATTAAACACTGCAGGAGAGGAAACTTGCCTGTAACTGTGATCATTATATCAAAAAGTTTGTAGGGAGGTGATTCTTCCCTAGAAAGGCAGTTCTGCTATGCAAAGCGTGTCAACAAATCCCAGACATGATTAAAAAAAACCCATCCTTGTATGAAGAAGCATTTTGAAATCCACTGAACTAGCATTATTGCCAGCATAGTGCTTTGCAATGAAAGCCCAATGCCAGTCAGTTAGTGAGGCTGGGTTTAAATTCCACTCTCCTAATGTTGTACCATAGTCTGAAAAGAAGTTGACGGAAGCCTGGATAACGATTTACATTGCAGGTCATGCAATATTTGCTTTGAAGAATGGTGACACCTGGCAACATTGTGGGTTTGAAGTGTTCGACATTCCTTTTCTGCCATCGCTATAGGTTCAACAAGCATACTCCTCTCTTCCAGAGCTGTATTATTAAGAAATTCTTATGGTACATTTTGTGGGATCTGATCAGATAGACTTTGAAATAGGTTCTGGTAGAGATCAGCCCTACGTGCTCAAACACAGTGATCACGGCTAAGGGCAGAAGTCAAATATGCCACTGACAGTATAAATTCTGTCACTGGTTTTCATAACATTTAGGATGCAAAGTGGATGCCTTGACTACAGAATGTGAAATCATGTCAGCTTCATCCTTCTTAAAATGAAATGGCCCGTTTTTTTGTCCACAATGCTTTAAAACAGAATTTGTCTTTTTCTGCTTTCCTCCAGCCCCTCTATACTCACAAATTATGAGCTATTCTCTTGTCACAACTGTTCAGTTGAACTGCTGTTCAGTGAAAGCAATAGCAAAGCACTGGATTCACATCAGTGTGTTTTTCCCACAGAGTTTGCCTCCACAGTTAATAAATACCTGGAAATGAACAACCATCCCATCACACACCTGACTGTTGGAAGGAACTACCCAGTACATATCCCCAGCAGCAGTAGGTGTGCTGCTGACAAGAAGTGCAGGCCACTGCTGTTTGTGGAAAAGCCCTAACTGCAGGCACAAAACCTTCTTTTGATTAGATGAGTTAATTTCAGGAAGCTATCTTTCACAAATGACAGAAAAACATCCATTTGCCTTCAGTGGGGAAAACGCACTCAAGCCATCACCTAAAGAAGTACATGCAAATTAAGTCACAGTAACACACACCACTTAAAGACAAAAATCTTATTGCCAAAACAGCTGGTAACTTACCACATGCATTCTGTTTGCTACCTCAAGAGCTTTCTGTTTTGCTGTTTCCACAGCATACTCATAAGGGGCTGCAAAAGATGACTTTTCAAGTGTCTCCTTAAACCAGGATGGAACCACCTCAAACCGCAGGCCCTGTAACAAAGGGAAGCAATGGAGTCAGTCTGATCTTGTCATTAACGGCTGCTCCCAAGACATATAAAGCAAGTGACAAATTTGATCTTTGCTCTTTCCACTTGAACACCCCTGCCCCCAAACACAGAGGGGAAAAAACAGTGCTTCTCTTACAGTATTTGGTGTATACCTACCATCTGCAAACAGTCCAGGACAAGAAACAAAATCAGAAAGAACTTCCAAACTGGTCTGCTTACTTGATTTTACCCTTATTATTTATTAGAACCTAATAGTATTAGATTTTTATAGGAGAATAATGGTGAAATTACTAACAGTATAAAACTTACGCACTTCATGAACAGACTATTCCGCTACTGGATTTTTTTTTTTTTTTTAATTGACTCCATCCATAGCACTTCACTTGTGCACCAGTTGTACACATTCTTACAGGAGCTTTACCACCCACACTTTAGGTGTCATTATACATGTGATAAACAGAAAACAAGAAGAGTCAGTTTCTGTGTGGTTTTGTCAAAAAAAAAATTCTTCCTACTTCTTGCCTCCAGGTTATACCTGTACATTTACTACACCCAACAGGCACATTATGTTTCTGATAACTTAGTGCATGCTTGAACCTTGGTGCTTCTCCATATCTCTGTATTTCAAAAAGAATATACTTCTTTCCCATTTAAGGTCAGCTTCTCCCATGAAGAACAGTAACACTACAAAATCTAGATTAGATGCATTATAACACCCAAGTGCTATTCAGCAGCCTGCCCACTGAGGTCAACATGTTCCTTCACAGGGGCTGAACGGTCCGAATGACAGGTTCCAGTTCCCTTTGCACGCCGCAAGTGCTTTACAGAAGGAAGGGACTGCTACCTTATTTCCCCTGCACACCCCTCCCCGCTCATAATACTAATCCCATTAAGTTTTCACACGTTTCAGAAGCCCAAGTCAAATTTTCAGTACGTTCGGTATTAAGTGTCTGAAGTAAGGGCAATGGAAGTACATTTTTAATGACTTCAGTCCTGTAAACATTCCAGGCTTTTCTATTATGGGCCAGAAGTAATTATGCCGGCATTTTTCACCCCGAGCAAGCCTTTTACTTGTTTGACCGCACCACGCCCCTGCCAGCAGAACACTTTAATCCACCCTCACGTTAATCTGGTCACATACAAGACGAGCAGCTCAGGGGGCAGAAACGCGACGGCAGCCGCCCGGCCCCGCCGTTCGGAAGCCCCGAAGGCCGCCGCCCCGGCTGGCGGGCGGGCGGGCGGGCACAGCGCAGCCCGGCGCTGCCGCCGCCGCCATCGCCCCCGAACACGATCCACCCGGCTGCCGCAGGAGGCACGGCCCGGGCTCGGGCCTGCCCTGTGCCGCCAGCCCGCGGGGGCGGCCGGGCGGAGGGGGCGGGAAGCGGCGGGACCGCAAGCCCGGCCCGGCGGCCGCGGAGCCCCAGCGGCTCGGGCCGAGGGACGGCGGCGCCGTCGGCCTCTCCTCAGCCCGGGCGCGGCGAGGGGCCCGCCCGCACTCACCACGTTGGTGAGGATCTCCTGCCGGCGCGGCGAGGCGCTGGCCAGCACCACCCTCTTGCTGACCAGCTTCCCCAGCACCGGGTTCAACACCATGGCGGCCTCGGCCTGCCGCTCCGCGCACATCGGGGGTGGGGGGGTGGGGGTGGCGGCGGCCGCCTTATACGGCGCTGGGGCCGCGGGGCGGAGCCGGGACGGGACCGTCCCCGCGAGTGGCGGAGGCCCCGCGGGGCGGAGGCGGGCGGGTAGCCTTCGCGGCCGGGCCGGGAAGGGGAGGGCCGGGCCGGGCCGGGCCGGGGAAGGGAGGGGGTGCGTCCCCGCCGCTGATGGGCCCGCCGTGGGAGAGGGGCGATCGCCAGCCGCAGGGCTGTGAGGGGTGGGGTAACTTCGGGGGAAGTGGCAGCTTCACCAGTGTGGTGGGTTGACCCTGGCTGGACGCCGGGTGCCCACCGAAGCCACCCTGTCACTCCCCTTCTCAGCTGGACAGGGGAGAGGAACTACAACGACAGGTTCATGGGTCGAGATAAGGACAGGGAGATCACTCAGCAACTACCGTCATGGGCAAAACAGACTCGATTTGGGGAAAAACGTAGTTTATTACCAATCAAAACAGAGAAGAGTAATGAGAAATAAAACCAATTCTTAAAACGCCTTCCCACCACCCCTCCCTTCTTCCTGGGGTTAACTTTATTCCCTGTTTCTCTACCTCCTTCCCACAAGCAGTGCAGGGGGACAGGGAATGGGGGTTGTGGTTGGTTCATCACACATTGTCTCTGCTGCTCCTTCCTCCTCAGAGGGAGGATTCCTCACACACTTCCCTTGCTCCAGCATGGGATCCCTCCCATGGGCTACGGTTCTCCACAAACTGTTCCAGCGTGGGTCCCCCATGGGATCACAAGTCCTGCCAGCAAACCTGCTCCAGTGTGGGCTCCTGTCTCCAAGGGGTCACAGGACCTGGCAGGAGCCTGCTCCAGCACCAGCTTCCCATGCGGTCATAACCTCCTTTGGGCATCCACCTACACCGGCGTAGGGTCCTCCGTGGGGTGTAGGCAGACACATGCTCCGCCATTAACCTCCATGGGCTGCAGGGGGACAGCCTGCCTCACCATGATCTTCACCACAGGCTGCAGGGGAATCGCTGATCTGGTCCCTGGAGCACCTCCTCCCCCTCCTTCGTCACTGACCTTGGTGTCTGCAGAGTTGTTTCTCTCACATATTCTCACTCCTCTCTATGGCTGCTGTTGCACATCAGTTTTTTCCCCTTAAATATGTTATCACAGAGGTGCTACCACCGTTGCTGATGGGCTCAGCCTTGGCCAGCAGCGGGTCTGTCTTGGAGCTGATTGGCACTGGGCTCTGTCAGACATAGAGGAAGCTTCTGGCAGCTTATCACAGAAGCCACCCCTGTAGCCCCCCCCCAGCTACCAAAATCATGCCATGCAAACCCATTACATTCCACCCCTTACCTCTGTGAATCACGTATTTAAGAATTATCATTAAAATCCACATCCGTCACACAATCTTCACGAACTTCACTCACATCAGCAAAAAGAATTCCCTCCATCAAATTTAAAATGACATCATCACAACACCAAATGAAAATGAGCAATTTACACACGATCCACCCCTCCTCCCTTCACGACAATTATGACCACATAAATTCCCCACGATCATTCTGCTCTCTAGCATTTTTCAGTCCATGTTCTGCCTCCTCTCCCAATTACTGTCCTTATCTCAAATTCCTCATGCCCCACACTTGGTGCCAGAAGCAACTGTGGGGGCTTGACTCTGGCTGGACACCAGGTGCCCGCCAAAGCTACTCTATCACTCACCTCCCCAGCTGGACAGGGGAGAGAAAATATAACAGGCACGCGGCTCAAGAGAAAGTCAGTTTAATAAAGCAAAAGGAAAGGCTGTGCATGGAAGCAAAGGAAAACAAAAGATTTTATTCTCTACTCCCCATCAGCAGGCAATGCCCAGGCACTTCCCAGGAAGTAGGGCTTCAGTACACGTAGCAGTTGCTCTGGATGACAAACGTAAAAATGAATGCCCCCACTTCCTCTTTTCCCCTAGCTTGTATTGCTGAGCAGACGTCATACGGTATGGAATATCCCTTGGATCAGTTTGGGTCAGCTGTCCTGGCTATATCCCCTCCCAAGATCTTGCCCACACCCAGCCTACTGGGGCCATGTTGGAGAGAAAGCCTTGCTGCTGTGTGAGCCCTGCTCAGCAGTAGTCAAAGCACTGGTGTGTTATCAACACCTTTCTAGCTACCACTACACAGCACAGCATGATGAGGGCTCCATCTCAGACAGACCCACTACAACCAGTAACTAGGTGTACATCACTGGGCTTAGATGAAGAGGGATAGACATCCCAGGCAGGTTTCATGTCGCAGGAGCCATGTTTAACACCCCGCCTGCCCTGCTCCAGTAGTTCTGGAATGAAGTGTTTGGCAAAGAGACGGTATCATTCACTTTTCAGTCAGAAGAAACTATTATCATCTGATTTGATGCAAATCTTAGATACCCCCTATTCGACCTTTTAAGCGAGTAGAAAAATTTCATAAAAACTCAGATTTATTCCCAGTAAGTTGCAAGTAGTGTGGTGCTGAGTTTTCTCAGCTGGCCGGTAAGAAAATGAAATACATACTCTAGCATTAAAAAAATATATCCAGTCATCAAAATAGCAGTTTTTATTGAATAATTTGGTCTCTTGACATCTATCTTATGCACCATATGTCGCATGGGTGTGCTAGGGGTTGGCAAATCTGGCAGCCCAATGGAGGCGAGGCTGCCGCAGCTCTGTGCCCCCAGCTGCAGCGGGGCTGAGCGTGTATAGCCAGCAGGCGCAACTGCACACGCATCGTGCAACGCGTACGCGTGGATGCACGGCAAACCACAGGGGGCAACACGGGCAGGCGCGGGCAGCGCTTACACAGACACGAAAGGCACCAAAGGTCTCTTCCTGTTCCCCTCACTGGCTCATCAGGATGAAGGTCTGTCAGTGAGGAAAAAAAAATTACACACACACGCACACACGCACATACATGTACCTATATGCAATGCGGACTCCTCCTGTAACAGGCCTGAGACAGGGCTCCTGCGGCACCAGGAGGGGCTGGGGCAGGGGGCTCTGCTGGGGCTCCCCCCACCTTTGGGCCTCTTGCTCCTGTCACAGGGCGCAGACTTTTGTCACCGTAACCTAACAGGTTGTACATCATCCTGTGTATCAGAATTTAAATTTTGAAATTAGATTGCTTTAGGGGTGGCAGTGACTGGAGAGCAGAATTGAAAATTGATCTTTAAAGGTGTTTTTGCTCAAATAATTAAAAAATACTAAGAACCTAGGGAAATTTTAGTGAATTGAAAATGGAAATAAAATGCTTAGATTAAATACAAGTGTGAATGTAGAGAGCTGTCCTCTGCAAAACTGTAATATTGAAAATAGTTCTGGGATAGCTGGAGAGCCAACTAGGAAAAAAGGGACTGTGTGAAACAGAGAGAGGAATAGTCTGTGCGTGTCATAGAGCTTGTCAGAAAACATTCACTGCTCTTTTTTCAGGGCTCTGAACTGTGACACTCCTCCTTGAAAATTAGAAGGTTTGAAAGACACTACAGAAATGGACATCAGAGTATCTTTCGTATGATACTAATATAATTTTTGACTGAATAAAAGGAGAAGGGTCTCTTCAAGTAACAGAAACATTTTTCTTGGCACTCACAAGACAAAGATGTGGAGTTATTTCTCTTGGAAAAGTATTACATCCCTACTCCTAATGCCTGCAAGTTTACCACAATTCTAAATCCTAATATGCGTATGTCTTCAATGTGACTGCGATACTAACCAAGGAAATGGCAATTGCACTTGCATGGATGCTCCCAGAATTTGGAATAGTTTTCTTATCCAGAGCCATCTTTCTATACTGTGCCTTGCTTTATATAGGATATAAGCAAGTTTGATAAACTAAGTTCAGACACTCCAGAGGAGTAAGACAATAATGCAAAGTTTTACATTTCAAACCAACGGGCCTGATTTTCTCCTTTTTCTCATTTTATTCAGTCTTCCAGTATAGTTTCACTGGCATAGAAATGAAGTATCTAAGTTGTGACTCCAACCCAATGTGTGTATATGTATAAAGAATAGATCTGACAAGACAGAACACTGTCTGTTCCTGCCAGCTTGTTTCGATAGACAACAACAGGACACAGACCTGTCTCTAGTCATCTGTAGAGCCTGTAGAGATGCATGCAATGTAACTTACCTTTCTTACGTGTGGTGTCCCATTAACTTAAGAGTAAGACAAGGGTGACTTGACTCCCTTGGCTGAATTCTGCTTGTATACTGCTCCTCTGATTTGCACAACAGACTTTTTGAAGGTAAAACAAACAAATAAATGAAAGAAATACATGGAATTCCTATAGATTCTTTCCCCTGAAAGTTCAGACAATGTCCAAAAATGGAGATCACTAAAAGAACTTTTTCTGTGAAGAAAGTGAGACGTGGCTTTTTGATTATTATTTTTAAGGAGTGGGAGTTAGTAAATTTGTTGTTCTGATAAACTTACATGACATGATTTAGTTTATTTAAAAGTCCAAACCATGAAGCTGTTGAAACACTGCTTTCATTTGCCTTAATCTTATTTATGCTGGTCTAAATGTCAATCCAAAGAACCCTATGAGAAAAGCTAAACCACATCACATGAGCTACCACAGCTGGGAGAGGTTTGACAAGTAATCGTTGTTAACTGCTCCATAGCGGCCTTGCAAGAGTCAGGCAGAGCAAGCGTGAGGCTGCAGCGAGCTGACCGAGGTGAAGATCAATGACACCAGCAGTTATCAGAAATGTTTCTGTCTTGGCTGACTGTGCTAGTCAAAGATTAGCTTGCCCAAGGTTGGTTATGAAACTGTTGACTTTTTCAAATATCTGAGGTATTTTGAAGAAAAGCAAAATAACAGTTAGAGCTCTGAACTGCAGAGACCTTTACTTGACACTTTTGTTCTGGGCTTCTCTGCTTTTCTGCCTATGTATTTACGCTATGGCCGTCACAGTAATACCTTCCAGCATGTGAAGAACACTATGATAATCAAATTCGCGTGCTTGCTTTTATGTTTATCACAATGAGTGTATGTATTTCAGCTTGGATGTATTATTTGGCTGAGTCACCTGTGCAAGCGCAAGGTTAACTTATTCGGGGACCAGTGCATTTCCATTGTGACAAAGTCAGTGAACCCTAGGGATGTTGCTATGAAGGGAATGAACGTTTCACCTTTCACAAGGCAGCTTGGCTTTTCTAGGATAGCCTCATTAATCCCAAGAGCTCAGACTTCTCTTTTTGAAGGAGCCACTTTCTGCCGTTGGAATCCTTGCCATAGTCCGATGTGTCTGCACAGTTCACAAAGTAATTAATATCTCTTGTTTCTATTACTATGGGGAAAAGAACATTAGTGATTTACAGGTGGATTGTATTTCACCAGCTAATCAACAGGAACTCTCCTCTGTTTAAAATCACCATTGTGCCATTTAACATCACCTGTGCTATGTTCTATTTTCATCTTTTTATGTACAGCTGGTATTTAGTTAGCAGTCTTCTGAGCGAGGAGGTACCTGCTTCATGTAACACTCTTAACTCTTTGGTGTTTTGAGATTGCTTTACGTGTTCAACTAGATTTTGGGTTATGAAGGGGTATTCTAGATTTTTTAAATACATTCAGATCCTTGCAAGGTGTATAGAACAGAAGCACATGTTGCCTCTCAAAATATTATGTCATTGCTTCTTGCAGAGTTCTGCTGAGGTTTTACGGAAAAATCCTATGACTTTCAAGAGCTGTTTTTCCAGACTCGTGGAGTGCTTTCGGAGAGGGTACCCTAGATTTCCTTCACAAGTCTTACTGTTTTGCTCTGTGTTCTCATAGTCCATTTCTAAGAAACCCTATCAATTCAGTTTTCTTCAGCTCAGGTCTGAATGCACCTTTCTCCTCTTCTGTCCAACTTGGAAGGCCTGTGATAGCTCAGTGTGTCTACATGATCACTCTCCAGAATTTCCTTTTTATTTGAAGTGGAGTGATTTTACAAGCATATAGAGGTATTTTGGGGAAACCACAGGAAGTCAGATTGAATAAGATTTAATAAGTTAAATGTGTGGGCTGTATAGTATATTGTGTGCTGTGAATGTTTTTACATATACTTAATTTGAAGTTGTTTAACCCACATAGCTGTCAAATGACCTTACACCTTGCCTGTGAGGAAACTTCACAACTGCTGGGAGTGCAGTGTACCTAGTATCAGAGGAATAACAACCTGTCTCTCAGGCAGCTCCATGTCCACCTCATGGGACAAGCAGAAGCAGCTACAGCAAATATGGATGTAGCAGTGCCCAGGAGGAGAACGTGGCCATTCACAAAGCATCTTTCAGCAGCACAGAAATCATTATCCAAGCCCCTAGGAAGCATCTTTGGACAGCATGTTTAAATAGTGTAAAGAGTTTCCTTCCAAGAATAGTTAAAGAATTTACATGATACAGAAGTAGCATCACAGTTAGGTGTGCTTCCAGCGCTGTCTTTCCCAGCTGTTGCCACAGCCCAGTATCTGCTGCTGAAAGCAACTTCTGATCCGCAGCTTGCTTTTGCTGTGCTGTGAGCTTAAGGCCAACAATCAGCCTCAGAAGAGAGGACCTGGCAGTGCCTAACAACCCTGTAATCACCAGGACAGGAGGGTAAGTGTTTGATAACAACACCCCTGGTTATCTGCGTGTTTGTGTGTTAGATGGGCAGTGGATTATTTGGAATCCCCAAGCCTTTCTTGAAGTCTCACGGCTGGCTTGTGCTGCGTGGGTAGTTCCACCTGTAATTACAGTATTGCCCCAGTCTCACTCATGTTAACACTTACATAATCTCTAGAGAAAAATAAATACTGTATCAGACTACAAAGACCAGTGTGTCTAAATTGTTTATATTTGAAAAACACATAAATATGTTAATAAAATATTTTCAGAAAATATGTGCCTGCATATATAATGTATATATTATATACACAACATGCACATGCTATATATATGTATTTATAGAAAAGACATGTACACAAACGTAATGTAAGATACAAATATACGTTTGCCTAAGTATGAAGAACAAGTCTTCCTTCTTCTTGTACAGTATGATTAGTGCAAAGACAACAGTATAAAGCTAGGGAAAATGAAGATCAGATGCAGAGAGGAGAAGGTTTATTGGCTCAGCTTTTCCAGAAAATGCCTTCCGAGGCTCCAAGGTCAAGAACATTTGTGGAGCAATTAAGAATATGTTCATTACTTAAATCTTCACAAGAGGGCAGTGCACCCCATAATTTTTCTATGTATTCGCTCACATACTTTTAACTTTCAAGTAGCTGTAAAGAGCTGTAACTTTTAAGGACTAAAGACCACGCACCACAGACACTCGAAATCCTAGTTTTTAGTATAAGGATTACTTACAATAGCTGGGTATGCATGCATGTGTGTACATACAGGGACAATCAGAGCTAATGTTAATGTCAATAGGTCTAGCAATATCTTGAAAGAGATGCATTGAGATTGGAGTTATAAAAACACATCAGAAACTCATTAATAGGTGCTAAGTTTGTAACAGAGCTTAAGGCCCCTGCAGCAAATTTGCATGCTTGTAAGAACAGGAATAATTCCTCCCTGTGACCAAAATACCTTTATTGACTATGAAAACAATAACTTAATATTATCAGATTAAAGGCTTTATTTTTGTCTTCTATCTTCTCAATCTGATCAGATTTATCAATTGAAGAAAAGTTATCTTCTGTGTTTTATCTTATTTTTGTACTCCTTTAAATGTTTCATTTTAGCAGCAATATGTGGGAACACTTGCCTTGTTAGAAAAGCCCAAATATATGGACATTTTAGGTGAAAGTGTACAGAGTAGTTTGCATTATTCATCAGAATGGGATGAGATACTGATGCATTCTGCATATACTATGGAATGCAAGGTGAAATAGGGAAAGGGAAAATGTCAGTCTGTGGACAATAATGAGGACCTGGGGAAACCAAACCATCAGTGTTGCATTGCTGAAACTTTGTGAAGAAGGAAAAGTCATTCATTGCACTTCTGTAGAGAGTTTCTAACTGAGAAGGTGGACAAACTCTTTGTAGAGGTAAATGATGGGAAGAGGCTTCCAGTCATTTAACTTGTAAAGTTTCTTCTATTATCTGAAGCCATATGAGTTTGGGGAGATGAGAAGGACCTGCAGCCCATTTAAGTGTTTGCTGAGGTCCCCGGGAATATTATTTCCTAGGCCATGAGCCTACATGGCTTTCCATCAGGTGAACAAACTGCTGTTACAAGCATGAAGATGGCAAAATCTGAAGACATCTGTCAAAAAGAAGGTGGTAACAGTCCTAGGATACCAACATTGCTTCTGTGATGTGCATCCGTGGTAACACAGAAATCTACAAACATCTAGATGTCTGACTGCAACCAATAGGTAAAGCAGCTATCATGTAAGTTTTGGAAACGGAGGCGGCAGTCAACATGAATGCTGCCAAGCAATAACATGCTTAGAGCAACACTTAAGATCTACTTTTGATCAGATAAGTTGCACCTTGTGTGCATGGCAAGCCCACATTTCCAGACATCTGAGTTCCTCAGTGAGGTGTTTGCTTCTGTATCTAGGTAGTGGTTTATTTGTCTGTTAATCACATTCCTTTCCTTACAGCAGAGATCTGGAGATTTGCTGCTGCTTCCAGCTTTCATGCTGAAAGGGCTTCATGTTTCTAAAATGGAACTGGGTGTTTATGAAGAAAACTATTTACAGACATTCTCTAACTGCAGGTGGTCTCTTGCAGAGACTAACTTTCTGGATCTTTTTCCAAACTCTAACCTACTCTGTATTTCTCCCCTCTCCCATCCCTGGCTTGAATCTGTTTATACCTCCTTTAAGTCTGTTGTCCTTTCTCCTTTGACAAGGCTGCTGAGGTATACAGCAGAGGAGCCAAACCTTTATGTTTCCTCAGATTTAAGGCACTCAACAAAACTGTTCTCCATTTTTCTGGTACCTCACCATATCCAACAACAGCAGTTAAGGGTGTGGAAGGTATTGAGAAAAGCTTCAAAGGACAATTAGCCTTGGTAGCTCCCAGCAGGACAACATGTGCGCTTTACTTTCTGAATCTGAGTAACTGTGGCATGCCAGAGCCAGGTCATGAGGGCTGTGGTGCAGAAACTGGGGAAAGAGAACCATCAGTGTCCCAGCGCTGAAAAATGCTGCACAAGGAAAAGAAAAATTCTGACTGCAGGATGTCATCATGAGCCAAGACAGTCAAGCAGGGGGTTGAGGTATTTATTTATGCTAAAAGCTAGAAAGGTATACTGTCTGGCAGCTCTGAACTTCTTGTTTTATAATTGAAGAGGCCTGACAGTCTCCTCATTTGAACATACTCCTGCTGTTTAGATTTTGAGGAAAAATACTAGAAGTCATAAGACTTGCAACCAATTCATGAAAGACCAGGAGTTCAGTAGGAGTCCAGACTTCAGGCAGTCAGGAGATTTTTTGTCAAATAAAAAAGCAAGCTTTAAAAAATATCTTTCAACTAATCACTATGCTCTACTCTATTATGTGCTTCACAATTACACTTTGTAAGTTTGATAAGAGAACACTTACTTGCAAAAATTTAATCCACAATGAAAGTAATCCAAATATATCAAGATGAATTATATGATTGAAATTTTTCTCTCAATAACTCACTTTTAAGTCTCTGAACTGCAGCATAAATGAGGAAAGACAGTACAAGATTTATTCCAATAACGAGTTCCTCTTTTTTTCAGGATGGATTTAGTTACTAAGTACAATAACCAAGACTTACATCCTAATCGTTCTTGTGAGAGAAATTTTATATTAGAATTTTCCTTTTGGGCATTAAAAGAACAGCAGCTTTAGATGCATCTAAAAATTTTTCCAACAAAACTGTTTCTCCTAATGGACTTGGCCAGGACAAGATACTGTCAGAATATCTTAAATCAGCTTCTCTAGAGAAACTTGTCAGGTCATTGAAAAAGACCTTGTTACATGCTCTTTCAGCGAAGGGACACTAGAGTGTATTTGCCAGTGTATTTGTAACAATTCAGGCCAGGGAATCACACTCTTCACTACTGAAGGTGTGACAGCTTTTAAGAGTAGACTAGGCTGTTGCCTGAGAAGTTGAAATAGAGCCAGCAACTGCAAATGGCCCTGCCCCAGGAGGTCTGCTGCCTGTCAGCTCCAACAGCAGCAGCCTGCAAGAGAGTTGGGTGATGGAAAAAATGAGAACAGAGGTGAGAAAAGATGTTAGAAATTAATAATAGTATGCTTTGGAGTAAAATGGTTTAACTGTTACCAGCAGCTGGAGCAGTTTGTTTAAGGGTGATACACAAGTTCATCTTTACCTGAATGTGAGGGACTCCTTGACTGGGGGGGGTTGGACAAGATGACCTCCAGAGGTCTCTTCCAGCCTCAACCATCCTGTGATTCTGTGACTTGTCAACAGGGCTAAGTGACAGAGACCCAAGCTTGTGCTCCAGGCTCCCCCTGGGGCACCCTCAGCTCCTTCCCTGACTCTGAGATAACCTTTTCCAAGACAGCAGCAGAGAAAGCTCCCTGCTGAATCCCCACTGGTAGCACCCCAGCAGGCAGGGTTGGTAAAGGGGAGGCTCCAAAGCAGTTCTGGTAGGGCTTACACAGGAGCACAAGACTGACTAGAGTGGGGCCAAGGGGCTGTCTACCTTACAATGTCCTGCCTCAAGCCCTGGGATTTCAAGAAAAGGAAGAACAGGGCAATCACGTACTGTCACTTCCACTTAATACTCCTCTGACCTCTCATCATTTTAATCTTAGGGGTTTTCTTGAGTCTGTTGTGGTTTGCTTATTTAGTAACCTACAATGGATTTCTTTTTTGGGTGCTTTTCCAGTCTCTCTGTGGACCCATGTACTATGTGCATGCACAACACCCTTTGCAAGGTGTTCCTCAATTATATTCTGTGTTAGGAGAAGAAATACTAACTTTTCCTGGTTTTGAGACTGGATTTTATTAACTTAACATATTGTTCCCCAGTTCTTGCTTAGGCAAAGGCAGTGAAACTCATTCCAATCAGCTTTTGCACTTCATCGAGGATTTTGTAGACCTCTTTCATACCTATCTTACATTGTCTGCTTTCTGAGCTGGAGTCCTAAACTATTTAACTCATAAGGTTTTCAATTCATACCTTAAATCATCCCACTTGCCCTGCTTTTGACCTTTTCCAGTTCTTGTAGACCCTATCTGTGATGAAGAGACCAGAAGTGCACAAAGTAAACAAGGTGTGGGTGAACTGTGGATTTCTACAATGCGGAGCTGATGCATGGAATTATGTATTATGATTGACAGTGGTCACTGCCAAGCAACGTAATTTTGTACACAAAGCTGTGACTGGATTTCCCCATGCACATTACTTCACACTTACCAACACTGAATTTCACCCTAAACATTCATGCTGTCATGCACATCTCTGGGTATGTAGCATGTACCCTAAGCATCTCCCTAGAGAAATACCACTCTGGTGGGTATCGATGTAGACCTCATGTTATTTTAAACACTTTCAACTGGAAAAAATTTGAAAAAACTATCGAGTGGCTTTTTAGGATGATCTCTGGCCGTCTCATGTGTCACCATAGATATTGCCAAACAGGCACTGAACCCAAAATGGAGGATAGTCAGTTTAGGGAAGGTTTATCAAGGCACTACTAACCTTGATTGTCCCTGCTGGCCCCCCGGGGCTCCCCCCACCCTGCCCATGGCCCCTGCCCCAGTGATGCCGCAGCAGGGCCGGCCTCCAGCTCCCCACAGCCCTGCCCAGCCATCGGCCAAGGGCCCCGCCGACTCGGGCCCACCCGCGGGCCCATGGCCCATGGCCCATCCTCGTCCCCAGGGAGGTGCCCGATGCCTGGGGTTGGGGCTGCCCCGGTGCCCCCCAGCTGCCCTGCTCCTGGGTGAAAGTGGAGCAAGCCCAGGCTGCCAGCCCCCTTCAGAAATGCATTGAAATTTGAAACTGTATGTATTTGGTGCACCTATTGAGCAAGGAGAAGGACTCCAAGTTAGCCAACATCTCATTCAAGCATTGATGCTTTTAAAATTTGTGTGAAGGGAGTATGCCAATGCAAGCTTCTAGGATATATATATAAAAAAGAAAAAAATGAACAGGTATGCAGAGAAAAAAAATCAGTCTTCAAAATGCATGGGAAAAATAAGAGACTTAAAATGATAGAGAAATCTTAAAAAAGCACAATAGCAATGGGAAATGGAATAATTTTATTTCATAACTTGGTTTCCCTGCCCTCGTCTAAGCTTGGAATTTTCTCACACATGGCAGGTGTAAACAAAGGAAAGAATCTTAAATCATGTCCTTTTTATTTTTATCTTTTAATTATTATGTATACAAAAAAAGTCCAAGCACATTCATAGATTAAATTGCTAAACGATAATTAAAAAAAAAACCCAAACAACAAAAAAACAAACCCCCAAACCAAACAGAAGCCTATACATTCATGTCTTCTTAGGAGAATTACATTAACCACAGAGGCAATCAAGTAAGCATGTTGCCCAGGACCCATATTCCCCAAACCAAAGGCCATATAGACATGAACTTCTCAATAACCTCTCAAATGGCAATCTACATTTATGCGTATATATTTATTTGTATATATACGTATGTCAACTCACATCCACTGACCAAGGAGGGTAGAAGTCTTGCTACCTTATGATGCCCCAGAACGACATGTTTCCAGTGTCAAAGAACAGCATGTTGGGCCATTTCTAAAAATAATTTCTTCTCCTTCTCTTTAAAAAAACTCTCCAAAACTTCACAGTATACACCATTGGACTCAAAAGATTGCTGTTATTCAGCTTCATTTTTATATTCCTTTCTCCAGGGACGATCCTCCTGACCCAAATGGGAATTTTGTCTAATCTGAGCTAACAAAGGCTAGTTAGTAAAATGGCATAAAAAGATACCTGAATGAGGCATCCTTCCTGTTCCTTTCTAGACAATGTCAAAAAAAAGATGAGGGGCTATGAACTGCTGCATGAGGCTGGAAAGAAGAACAATTTCAGTCAGTTGTGAGCATCTTTTCTCTCTTGCAAAAGGAGCAATTCAGTATTTTTCAAAATATCGCAGTTGATGTCCAAAGTGCAAGGTTTCTGCCCTTTTGGCTCTATTTGGTGTCAGTTACAGTTCAGGCACATTGCAGCACATTTTAGGAGGCACTAACTAAGCACTTAAGGATCAGGTTCAAGATAAAATAGTAAAAATCTGCATTAGAGCTAGGAGAAGTAATGGTTTCCATTGTAAAAATACTAGCTTATTAAAAAAAAAAAAAAAAAGAGATTTCAGTATACCTCGAAAAAAGTTTCTGCCACGGCAAAATGCTGAAAAGGGTTTTGGTAGTGAGAAAGCTGGAATTCTGTGAAAGTGGATGGTGAAGGGACTTGAAGAGCAAGGTGAAGCCATTGACTACTAAATTAGCATGTGGGTTTGCAAACTGTAAGTAAACTAACTGAATTTTGGACCGATGGATGTGGGGCAGCTCAGGAAGAACCATCATTCTTTCTTTGGAGGTCCTGGTGCAAGCAGACATTTTGGAGCATGAGGACAGGCTGAGAGAGTTGGAATTGTTCAATCTGGAGAAGAGAAAGCTCTGGGGAGACCTCATTGCAACTTTCCAGTTCTTACAGGGGGCTATAAGAAAGGTGGGAGCAATCTTTTTGGCAGGGCCTGTTGCGATAGGACAAGGAGTAATGGTTTTGAACCAAAGCAGGGTAGATTTAGACTGGATATAAGGAAGAAATTTTTTACAATGAGGGTGGTGAAACACTGAGACAGGCTGCCCGGAGAGGTGGTAGAAGCTCCATCCCTGGAAACATTCCGGGTCAGGTTGGACGGGGTTCTGAGCAACCTGCTGTAGCTAAAGATGTCCCTGCTCACTGCAGGGAGGTTGGACTGGATGGCCTTTGAAGGTCCCTTCCAGCCCAGACTATTCTCTGATTCTATGACTTGCACAGGAACATATTGAGTGAACTCCTCTCTTTCCGCACACAGGACGTGATTTAAAGCAGCAATCCCATCTCACCGCACATATGCACCTGGCACGCAGGCTGATAGTGCAGGGTACTTCCCAGGCAAATTGATGGGAAGGTTTGGATGGGTTACGTGTCAGTAAGGTTGGCCTCATGGGAAGAAAATATGCAGATCAATTAAAACTAAAACTGTGAAACGCCACAAAATGCTTCAGATGGCTTTTGAAAGGTAGTACTAGTTCCACTCACATTTATCCTGCTCCGGTGACTGATGATACTTTAGCAGAAGATAAGACATACAAATATCTCACAGCTGATTTTGTGGTTATTCGGTCTCTATCGTGAAGAAAGTCGTGGTGATTAGTGGTGGAAAATTGTGTTTTAATCATGCCATACACAAAGAAAAAAGGCAGATTTTAAGGGCTTTGGGTGTTGTCTTTTACTTAGGCACAGGAGCTCAGAAATCGGTGTAGGTCTGCTCAAGGCAGGTCTAGCATGTGATGTCTGAACCAACTATCCACAATGTCAAAGACAGGCCCCTACTTAGCGTCGGATGGAGTCTCATCGCAGCAAAGGGATATTGTATAGCTTTGTCTCGCCTGTGAGGGGAAACTTGTCTGGCTCTGTCAGGTTTTTTTTTTTTGCTCTTCACTGTCAATGAGGGCCAAAGGTACGTAAAAAGTTGTAAATACTACAGGAAGAACTTTGCCTTTATCTGTCCTCAGTACATATTCTGTAGCAGTTATCTTTCCAAGCACACAGACAGTTGTTGAAATGTGAGAAGAATTAAAAGATGACACAGCATATGCAAACAAGTGGGAGAAGGATATTTCAGAGTGGAGTGCCAAACACAGGACTGCACAATCAACCTGCCATAACCTAATTCCAGTGTATTTGTTACATCTCCCATTCTCAAGCCTTGCTTTAATGTTTTCTTTTTCTTTCTGTTTGCCCACTTGAAAGAAGTACTTTTCTGACATCTGGCTGTAGGGACAGATTTTCAGCTAGTTTCTGCTGGCAGAGAATCATTCCAGTCTGTGGTTGAATTCTCATATATCCAGCTGAAAATCTGGTTAATAATCCACACCATCACCGTAAGAAAGATAAGCTCACTGTCCTTGCACTACATAAAGCTACATTCTCTGCTGAGGGGGATGTTGCGCCTGCATATAGCCTATAGCGAATCGGTGAAAATGACTTGTTGATACCAATCACATACGAGCAGCAATATTATTACTGTAGTAGGTTATGTGAGAAAATCTGTTTTCTTAAATAAACCGCTCCCCACTGTCCTGAGAAATTAATAACTTCAAGAAATGAAGATATAATGCACTCAGCAGCTGAAGTAGTCTCGGACACTGTTAATTCTAGCTTTCCTTTCATTGTATGAGATATTTTGCTATATAAAATTGAAATAAATAGTATGAGTCAACTTAACCTTTTCAAAGGTTAGTGTGGTTTGGTTCTGATAAACAGTTGGGTGAATGTTGTGGTGAATTCACAGTGGCTATGCATCATGCATTTATGATAAAATGACAAGCTATTTTTACTCATTCTTTTATAGAAATACAAGAGAGAAAGCAATACATTAAAAAAACACCAAACAAAAAACCCCAGCACATTACTTAGAAAAATAACTCCCTTACCCCAAATCCAGCTTCAGTGTATGCTCTAATTTCATATTCACTAGGAATCACAAGCCTTTGTTTAAAAACAGAGATCGTACAACCTGAAAGTAATTTTTGCTCTAAACTTATCCCTTGGTTTCATGCAGTAGGACTAATTCCAGGCCAACCCCTAATTATGAATGTTGGGTTTGCTTCAGTGCCTTCTTGAATAAACTCAGGTCCTTTAATGCTTCCATTTCTTACCAGAAAATACTGAAGCAGAATGCATAATATGTGTATGGATTGAGTTCTGTCACTGGAGCAATGTATTTTGAGGGCAGCTATTCAAAAAGAAATGTTTTCTGTGACTACTCACGGATCTCACAGGTGCCTTTCTTCTGGGGATGCTGAAGGCTAAAAAACACTTTCCTGTCTTTGCAAATAGACCTTTACTCCCTCTAATCCATCCATAGGTCCACTTGACATCGACCTGGCTGACATGGTCCTGCCAGAGAATAAGCTTTCCCTTCTGGTTTCCAAACTGTCACTGAGCAGTACCTTAGGACGGAACACTTGCATGAATTTCTGGTAAAATTCTTTGGATGCAAAATAATAAATGAAGGGATCTATACAGTTGTTGAGGCAACTGAGGCATAAGGTGAGCTTGTAGGCAGGGTACAAACTCCTTTCATAAAACAGGCGGATGATCATATGCACAAGTAGGATAAAGTTATTGGGGGCGAAGCAAGTGATGAATACCAGAAGGACTATGATCGCCAGGTATATGGATCTAGTCTTCTGCCTGTTACCATATCTGTTCGATGTCTGAATAAGCTTCCGAATTATGCCAATATAGCATCCAACTGTTATAACAAAAGGGATCAGGAAGAGCATGACAAACAGCGTGAGGAGAAACGCTACCCAGGCTGCAAAGTTGGGCAGCATATCTCGTTTGAGGACATCAAAACAGGTTATGATCCCCAATTCTTTCACTTCATAGGTCAGATCTGTGCTTTCTAGTGGGTACAAGGCTAGTAGCAAGAAAATCCACATACCTAGGCAGGCAGCCAGGGCATATCTTTTTCTCCTCCACTTGATTAACTTCATGGGATATACCACACCCATGTATCGCTCAATGCTGATACAGGTCATGGTCAGTATGGAGGAATACATGTTGGAGTAGAACATCACAGTCACGAGGCTGCAAAGAGTCTTGCCAAAGCTCCAGTGATTGCTTTGTATGTGATAAGAAATCTGGAAGGGAAAGCAGCTGGCCAGCATGAGATCCGTGATGCTTAGGTTGATCATGAAGATAACAGAAGGTGTTTTGGGTTTGATGTGCCAGCAGAGCACCCAAAGGGAGAACAAGTTGCCAGGGATACTGATCATAGCCACCAGTGTATACACGACTGGGAGGGTGATGGAGATAGCTTTATTCTGGAGCATTGCAAGTGTTTCGACATCCAGTTGGGATCCGTTTTTAATCATTATTCACAACAGGGTTGTTGATCCCTATAAGCCAGCTGGATCATATCCTGAACACTTGGCTTACAAACCTAGAAGACAAATTTCAAGAGAGAAAAGCAATATGTTAAAAGAGAAATTAAGAACATACTTCTTCTATTAATCAAATTAAGAGGAAATGCTATGTAGTTTGACAGATTATCTCTGAATGAACTGAATCCATTAAAATTATCTCCTGAAAACTCTCTCCTCCCTCTGAATCATGGTAAAGTTTTACCAGTCTCACTTCTTCCTAGCTTTGAACAGCTACTTTTTCCCTGCTGAATTGCTTTCTGACACTTTTTGCAGTCTATATGTTATCACACCTCTTACTGTAACATAAAGAAAATCACGTCACAAATTGAAATTAAATTGTGTCTGCATGAGAACACTATGTCACAGCATCTCCATGAGCTAGATCCATCCTATCTCCTGTAGATGTCCTGATCTTTATTCTTGTAATACACAGTATTTTCTGATGTCTTTCCCCCAGTTAAGCAGTGATCCATTCCAAGTAAGTGCTGGATCTTAAAAAAAAAAAATTTTTTCAACTGAGGAGAAGAGAACATGCAATCAATTATTCTTGGTATATTCATGATATAAACAGAATATAAGGAAAACATCATGTATAATTGAGAAGCAAGGACAGATTGCAGTTGCTTGGACTGGTTTATAGGCTGGAGGGACCAGTTAAAAGAAGTAATAAGTCCTTTTCTAACAAAAAGAAAAGCTATTGAGTTTCAATTTCTGCAAGATGTAGGTTATAAAAATTTTGCAGCTGTCTTATTGGTGTCACCTGTAATTCTGCAAAATTAGTTTCAGTTTTGCAGTCTGCAAAGCAACACCATGATTTCACTGTCTGGCCTATATAGATTCTTCTTGGCAGGCACAATAGCTTATGGTTTAGCTTATTTATTTTATACAATGTAGCAGCATTTAGCATCTGCAAGCAAGAACTTGTGCCTCAATATGCTATATGGATGCATGCTTACTTTCACGAAGCTGCAAGTACAGGGATGCAGTTTCACAAAAGTACAGGGTAGAAAAAGTGAAGAAATGGCAGTGAATGACCAGAAAGGCAGAGGACAGAGCAACAGTAATTCTGTGAAGAGTGGCAACAGGGGCCTGAAAAGGGTGCCAGGCCAAGCCAGGTGATAATGCATCTATGCTGTTGGGCATTTAGGTGGGCACATCTATGTTGTTGAATAAAAGAGGGGCAGAGAGTGAGTTCAGGCACACACTCCTACCTGTGGACTCTGATCAACTGCACTGTTTAATCCAAACACCTCTTTGCAAGACACACCTGCTGTAGGAGGCTAGATTTAAAAAAGTAGGTGCCAGTCAGTCGGTGTCCCTTAACCTCAGATCTAGGTAAATAAGACCTTTAATTTAATTGTGTGTTCATAGCCTGTAAGCAGTGTAATGGGTCAGACCCTCAGAGAGGTCAGCCCTCGGTGCTGGCTAACTCTAGCTGCAAACAACCATTCTGACAAAAACTGGTTTCTGACAGAGGCTTTTACTGAATAACTTGCTAGACCTCTCACAAAATAACTGTTGGTGGTTCCTGAGACCTGGCAAAGGTGAAGTCTTTACTAAAGGCTGTAGTGCAGTAGAGAGATACTGAACTCTAAAAATAAACTGAGTGTAGATCCAGAAAAAAGCACAGCTACAGCAGCAAGAACCTCAGAGGGGTCTTGTTTCTGTTGTTTCTTGATTGGATCGATTTGACATAGTGCTTCAAATGTCAGCTAAAAATATTCAGAAGTAGTGAGAGTCAGTATCAAACAAGTGATGTTAACTAATGTTGCCAGTCTTCCAAGAACTTCTGGCTGAGCTGTTGGAAGCCCAGAAAAAGGCACAAGAAAATAGGAAATGGAAAGAAGTCAGAAATGTATTCCTAATATGTCATGTGAATGACACAGAACAAACATGTTCCAAGTAATGAGCATGTCACGTGGTCACAACTGCAAAAACCCCTTTGAGCCAAACGCGTTGCAGATGAAATTCTGTTCTTGTCAGTGGAGCTATACCAAGAACGAAAATAACTCTTCAGTTTTCAGGGGAACTTGAAAAAGCACTCACTGACACATAGCTCTTGGATAAAAAAACTTAATGCTATCTATTTCAGCTCTTCTATCTATGACTTATCATAGTAAATACTGATTCACGAAGTCTATTGCCTCAAAAAATCTGTCTCAAGTGTCACTCCTTTTTGCCTAAATCCCTAAACTTCGCTGAACAAACAATTTTTATCAATATCAATGTATCCACAGAGCTCCAGTAATAAGCCTTTGCAAACGAAAGATATTTTCTCTCACAAGCTAAGGGATCTTATCCCTAGATATTATTCCTATAAAAATTGTATATACTTGGGATGTAGGAGTATAGGTGAAAATTTCCATTGAATCTGTCACACTAGTCATAAAACTGTTAATACCTCTTATATTCGGTTTTGTGTTAAGGCTAATCACAGACATATTTTCTCCTAAACTTGCTTTTTCTGAGAGCACACCCTGATAAGAAGAAGATACAAAAAAATGCACTTATAGATGCTGCCATACATGAAACAGTGTCAGGATTTGTGGCCTGGCTAAAGGCAACTTTTATGCACTTGTAGAACACTACAGTCAATAAAACACAAGTGCCTCCCAAATTTAAGCACCTCTTGATTAGAGGTTGAAATGCAGCAGACTTTGTGGTTAGGTGTCTACAAGATCTCTCCAAAAAGGGTAGGTCTCCTTGGCATGGTTTTCAGTAAGGAAGATGTTCATCACAAGGAGCAAAAGAACGATGCAATGGTTCCATACTGTCTTCTGCAGGGGAGGAGGGGGCATGCAAAGCACATAAGACTGTTGTTGCAAGTCATTCTTAAGGGCAAATAGCCCCTTAGGGAAATATAGAAAATCCTCCTTCCAGCTTTGCCTTTCCTTTTGCCAAATTGTTCTGGGGACCTAATCCTGAATTCCTTGTTCAGGAAAGCCTGGGCTAGCAGAAATTCCTGCACTGAGTCACCCTTACTTGTGATGCTTTGCTTTTTAAGTGCCCAGGTTAAGCTGCTGGACCTACAATGTAACATTTCAACTTTATCTCTCCCATTATTGTGTCTGTTTGGGTTTAGTTAATGTTATATTTATATTTTCATCTTGTTCAGTATAACTTTCTGTCCTTCCCCGCTGCAACCACAGTCTCTGTCTGTCTTTTGTGGTTTAACTTGAAAATGTCATAAATCAAGAGAGAAACTAATCTTTATGAGGGTTAGAATTAGATTCCCCTTACATTTCATGAGTTGCTTCCTTTCAATTTCAGGGTTCCAACACAATTCAAATCAGTGGAGCTTGCATGTATTCTCTGCATGAGAAACTTTGCTGCAGGATAATTTTAAAACATTAATCCTCAGCTGCGGTTTCATATGCATAATCTGTAAAAATATTGTTCTGTTACATAAATATGCCTGTTCTGTTACATAAATATGCCTTTCAGAAAGATATATTTTGACATTTATTTTGAGGAGAACTATATTTAGACTACAACAGATAAACGAACATACAGGTAGACTGAAACAAAAACTCAATAAGGATTGTTCAAGTGAGAAGACTCAGTCATTGCCATTTATATCAGTCCTCAAGCTTCTGACAAAGAAAGAGAGATGTTAAGCTTTTCTACTCACCTCATTTCTGAAACATTTAGTGGATGGATGTATTTTAGTTTTATATTAGGTGCTAAGAGCACTTACAGCCTCTGGAGCAACCCTCACTAAATCCGCGCAGGATTTTTTTGCTTCTCTTTGTACTCACTGGCTCACGGCACTCTGCACAGAAAGCTCACTTGGAAATTCAGTAATGCCAGATTTTCTTCTGGCATTGTCTTAAGCAAAGGTGACAGCTGCTTAGTGCCTTTTTGGCAGGAATGGTGGTTCCTTTCCCTTCAATTGACAAAAAGATGACGAATAAAACATTAAAGGGTACATTGAAAATCAAACAATAAAAAATCAGAAGAGGACTGTGTTATTTCTTTGCCATGGAAGAGTAGAGATGTGTCTACTTTCTTTTTAGGGTTCTACTAAATAAAACTGATTTGTTTTCTCTCTTACATCTAATCCCTTCCCGTTGTCAATTTCAAGTGCACCTGTGAAAAAGACTGAAGAGCCCATGAGCCAAATGAAAACCAGGATTACCATTCCTTAAAAAGTTTTGTGATTTGTTTTGTGATTTGAGATGGAAAAATAAATCTCAAAACATATCACGGAACAGAAAGCCTTCCAAAACCTGTTTCATAATTTTTCATTCATGACCTGTCAAAGCACTATTGTGTAGAATAAAAAGGTCTTATTTAATAAATTATTTGATATTGTTACACTTTCAGAAAGACACCTTTCCAGCTGAAGGATGTAGGAAGGCATGTGTCAGATTACAGGAAAAACAATCTGAAATGCCATTTCAACTCAATTGCAAACAGATTCAGAATGAAGGAAAATGAAAGCACAGATTTTATTATAAGCACTTAGAGAAATCATATTAACAGTTATTAATCAACACAAATGTAGCTGAAGAATATATTTTGTTCTTCTCAAAAGACTGCATTTATTGAAAATTTTTTTAAAATTTTTTTTACTTGCTCAGTTTAATACTATTTCAAAGCAGTAACAAGAGCTAAAGGGTTAGGATAGTTTATGTCTACTTAAATGTAACTAAAATTGCTGAAAACTTATGGATCCTCAGTGTGCAGTGGTCCTGCTGGGGATTCAATCCCTCCTGGACTGTCTGAACTGCTAGTGAGATGAAAGAACATTAGACAAGCACAGAAAGCAGACACTTAATTTCTATTGTAGACTGAGTATGAGGAGAAGAAGGAGCCAGGAAGGCAAGGAGCCAGGAGCCAGTCATCTTGAGTTGTGGGAAAAGTGACAAATACCTTGATATTTAGATCAAATAAGGGGTTTTAATACGAGGAACAAGAAGAAAAAGTGCCCTTTTGTAACACGTCTCAGTTATTGTTCCTAAAGCATCATTGATATGATTCAGAGAAACACTTCTGCAAATGTACAAGTTCACCAAACTGAGGAATGTAAATGAGTGCATCTCTGATTGCGTGTTCCTTAAACTGAACATGGGCTTTACCGAAAGAGACTGTAGGTTTTGTCTGGATGGTTCTTTCTCACCCTTTCAATAAATTTTCATGCAAATTTTAGCTTGTAGGGTTACATCTCTACATCTCTAAAAGCCAAGGGTTTGGTTCAGTCAGTCAAGATCTGAACGTAAGTCTTCTAAGAAACTTCTTTGTATTGGGCCTTCCCTGTTCTTTTTGCTGATTTCTTTTTTTTTCTTTTTTTTTCTATTGTTTTGTTGTGAGTATCATTATTACAAGGATCAGAAACTGTTGCTGAGCCTATAGTTATGTTATCACAAAGGCATTATTTCACACTAGGCTTTAGCTTATCTTCTTTTAAGAATACGTTTGGGAAATGAGACTTCTACCCTTTGTGTACTTGTGTGTGCATGTGTTTCTGAGCAAAAAAACAAATCTGAAAACATCTAACTAGGTGCAATATTCCTCACCTTCTGTGTCATTTAGCTTTAGAAAAATAAAACTGTTCTTTATTTCTTGTTTTCCACCAAAGATTATTCAGATGAAGGACATCAGAAAAAGATATATATGCCTTCACTGCAAAAGATGTTGTATTTTTTACAATGAAAGAGTTACATTATCATCACGATATTCATCAAAAACACTTGCAGAGACAAACTTCAGTCTTTATCTTAGTACATCTAGTCAAAGTAAACCCTACAGTGGTTATAGCTCTGGCCTCAAATAGTTACTGCAAGGTAAAACAAGAGTGTCTTCTCTCCACAAGGATTTCACATTGAGAGGCAAAAAACCCTCAATTTTTCAGTAAGGAAATGCAGAAGCATTACCAGCTTTAGTGTAGTGGAGAGGTACATGCATGTTGAGCTTGTAACTGTACCCGTCTAGACAAAAACAGCTCTATATGAAAGTGAAGAAAAATAATCATATCATTTTACCTATTAGCGAGTGCTTCCTTTCTCTAGCCTGAGACAGTGCAAGTGGGCAGTTTCAAGATTCAAGCAAAGAAGTCTTACTAAGTATGAAATCTAAATATATAGGTGAGAGGCAAAGAAAGAGCACAAGAAAATACTGTACCGATTCTTCAGAATGAGCTAAGTAGTAAAATTAGCTGTACTTAGATACCTTTACATTTCCCGTGTCTGTCCTGGATGATGCAGCTTTGCTGATGGTTGAATTTTAGATCACTTGAACCTTCACTTTTGCTAACCATAAATTAGCAGTCAGAATTCCGTGCTGGTGTTAGCAATGTTCACCCTAATTTAGATAAAGTTTGCATAAACACAGCCACTATCATCTGTGTCAATAACCATGTTCAGAGTGAAACTAGTCAATGTGGTCTTTAAAACGTTCATTGCTGCAGTAGTCAGGTTTATGGAAATAGTAAGGCTGTGGGCCAGTGTTGACAAAAACCTCTCAGCATCTGAAGCATGATTCCATGACTTTAAGTGCTACTAACACTACAAAATGAAGCAGGTTGCAGTTTAATTTATTGGTGTCCAAGATAGTTAGCTTTAAAAAATGTTGTGAGCAAAACCTTAGGTCAGTTGAAACCCAACTTGTGTAACCGCATTGAGAGATTTTCTAGGCTGGTTTAAATTTCAGTCAAGTATCCTAAACTGGATTTAAAGAGGTTCCAGTTTATGGGCTAATAGCTAGAATATCACATATATGTTGGTCTTTCCTACCTGCACAGACTTTTTAATCTTATTTTTTTCAAGCCTGATATTTTTAAAAGGATTAGCAAAACTAAGGCAACCCCTTTTAAGAATTCAATATAACAGCTCAGGAATTCCTTCTACCAGACTTACACTCCTCTGCAGTCAATGCCGATGCACGTGCTCTTATTTCCCAACAGCACAAGGTAACTTGCCTCATGGTGAAATAATGCAGTCTTGCACACATCATGGAGGAAGAGCGTGCATGCAAGCAGTTACTGAAATATTGCTGACGCCTGGCAGGCAACCCTGAATTCATTAGACCACAGGTTTTGTCAGATAGTGCGCGCCCATGGACAACCAACTTACAAAGCTCCTTTTAACCACTGTGGCAGACATCCTGGATAGTGTGAAGTTATCCTATGCCACAGGGCCCTCCTGCAGGTAGCTCGCCCTTGAGTTATGGCAAGATGGTGAAGACTGATGTTTTTATAGAACTTTGATGACACAAAGTGCCCGATCAAGTCAAAATTTCTGTAACACATGAACCGATTTCCTTTATAAATTTAAATCTTTAAAATATTGTCTGTGTCCAGGATTGACAGACAATGGCTTCTGGTCTGCAATTACTTCCTACTACAAGTAATTGCCTCACAAATCTGTTGTGAAAGTCAGAGGAAAAAGCGTAGTCAATCATTTTCCTTCTGACCTCGAATGCCAGGAAAAGAAGTAACAGTTTGTTGGCACAACGTATTTGTGCTAGACAATATGACAGGATCCCAACAGAGAATCCCTCAATATTCAGAAAAGTTGATGGTCTTATATTAAATGTGTATGGTCCAATTGGCATTTTACAACAAGCATATATGTACATATACACACACACGTGTAAACATATGTGTGTGTATATATATATATTCTATTTGAAAGCTATACTTTCTATCTTTCATCTCTCTTTTCTGTGAGACTCTTTTTGAATGTTTCCTCTCCTGTTCAGTCCGCAAAGGAATTGAGGTAGAGCTGCATGCGTGTTTTTGAAGATTATCTTTAGAGATTAAAAAAAAAGGAAAAAGCTCACACATTGGTTTTTCTTGCACTTGCACTAAGGATGTGGCAGTCTGTAGCTGTTGATTGATTTAACATATGATGGAGTCCATAAACAGGACAGTCAACCAAGTTTCGCAGGTGTAGCTGAAAGGATAATTTGGCATGGAATTTGGGAAATGTTTTGAGCAAAGAACGTAGGGTAATTCTAACATTCACACAATGTACTGGGCCAGAAATTTGAAACAGTATTGTTAGGTGTGAATCAAAGAACTTGGCTGAGCATGTAGGCTGTCTTCAGATAGGCCTTCTTCCACTGCTTCCGCTAGTGGGTCTCAGTATGTACAAAACCTCTTACTACCTCCTAGATAAATAGACATGTCCCCAAAAGCCCATCTTGGATCCATAACAACTGGTGACTTATAAATACAAGCTGAGTTACTGTTCCTCTATTTAAGTAAGATCTATATGAAAATGCAACGCTTTTTCCAGAGCAGTAGCATTGAGTAGCAGGATTTGGGTATAGCTGCCCGGTCTTTGCTACAGCCGTGGATTTAGCATCTGCAAAAATCTAAGTATCTGTTTTAGGGTGAGTTGTAAAGTGTGGATGCCACTGAATACACTGGGCGGATCTCCAGCAACTGTAACAGGCTTGTATGTAGTCACTTCCATTGTAAATGCAGGTGTTTGAAGCTGAATCCAGCCCATTTTAAACATCCTGTTGATTCAAATCCTGGTTTCCTGAAGGCCTGTAACTGCTTGAATTCTGTCAAAGTCTGAACTAGTTCACTAAAACGTAATTGTCCACTTTCACACTTAGGCCACTTAGCTGCCACTTTAAAATGACTGGCTTTCATGTGAAAATAATTGGCACAGAATAGGACCAAATGCGTGATTTTACCTGTACCTGTCTTCTTCCATCCATGCTGGAAGCCCTTTTGTATGGCTGGAACTGGTGTTGTGTCCACTCATTTCCCTGGACCTGCTGTCAATACCCTTTGAAAATAGGTGACCACATATATTTCAGCAGAAAAGATGTGCCAGGGCTGACGAAGGGCCAGTAGGCAACAATGTATACGATCCAGGGCAGTGGGAAATGAGTGAGCCTTGTGGTTGTCTCCTCATTCCCTAGCACTTTCGACAATGCTTCCCAGCCTTGCCTCAAGGGAGGAGAGGTTGGGGCTCACCTCGGATGATCTCCATGAGAAATTTGCACTGCTGCTACTCTTTCCTTTGCACAGTTTGTCTTACTGCTCATTGTCACAGCTCTGAGCACAAACCCTAAATCATACCTGTATTACTGAGCTATATATCACTGTATTTTTCCTGGGTGATGTTCACTTGCCCATGATATGATCTTACAGTCGTTGTGGTTCTCTGCTAGAGAAAGTTTCTTCATCTTTTCAACGTTGCTATGAGCAGTCAATAGTATTTAAGCTACAATCATGGGGTAACCTGGGTGATTCTGCCTTTTAATTACAGTCATATCATGATCAGGGCATGAGTCACTAGGACAGCCATATATCACCTGCATCAATTTTAGGAGCAACTTATGACATGTACAGTACCGCTATGGAGCCCAGATGGCATCACCAGGATTCATTTATCTCAGGGCCAGTCCTGTAGGTCTGGTATTTATGCAACTCCCCATGAAGTCTGAGACAGCTCTGTGTGCACAGCACCTCAGAGCTCTTTGCTTGGTAGGCAGAAACCAGCTCGCCCTGTCTAAGCTCATGCAAACTCACTTCGTCCACATGCTGAAAGAACTGAAAGTTGGCTTCTCTGCAAAATCTCACGGCTTATGTTGAGCATCAATAACTCCAGCTGCACTGCTTGTGGCTGGCACAGGGCACAGTAAAAAATGTACACATGCTTGAACAGTGCTGAGCAGGTGTACCCAAAGGCACAGTGCACAGGTAACAGGAACCTCAGGAACAGCTGTCTACAGAAGAAGATATGCTATATGATCTAGTTTTAAAAGCAGTGTCATATGTACAGACAAAGGGAAAAAAAAAAAGAGCCAATGTAATTAATATGTTTTCCCTGACTTATCACTTAACATTTTTTCCCTGACTTCTCTTCAGTTTGGCAATTTGATACAAGTTAGAAGTATGACTGGTAACATACAAGAAGTGGAGATTATAAAATTGGAAAAAGAAGAAAAAGGTTCCTAACAGAAGCTTCACCTCTTGTTCAGTTTCTTTGTGACTACTTGAGCTATCACACTAATACAAAGAGATACAACAGCAATACCACCCTGAAACCACATCTGCTATTGCTTCATTCTTCTGCAAGTTCTGGAGTACAGATGAAACAGCAGGTCAAAATTCAGGTCTTCAGCTGAACCAAACTGCAAGTGTCCTCGTGTTCAGGCTTTGGTCTTCCTCTAAAGTCCTCACTGCACTTACATAACTTGAATGCACAAATAAGACAAAAATTAGATTCTATCCCTGTCTAACATGCTCTTTCTGCATTGAGAAGTATATAACTCACATGCCCTAATTATAGTCAAGATATATTCTGATATATTGTTATATGTAAGTTACTTAAGAAATAATCACAGGCAGTGTGTTCTACAGCTGGTTTTGTTGGGGGAGCTAGTCTCTGCTTTTATCAACAGACGATACATTGCAACAGCTTGTTATTGCTTTTACTCGAGTTCCTCTCTATTGCTAGCAAAATTGCCCTGAGATATCTGGATTATCGCTGCTCTGCAAGTCATTATTGGACTCTTGCCATCATGAGAAAAAAATAATGAAACTGGAGATGCTGTGCTTTGAAGAGTGTTACTTATTGACCTGTGCACTAAAAATTAGTGTCTTTGCTATAATTTTTGTGACCTTGGCATATATATATCAGTATATATGATCATACATATAATATCATAAGATATATACCGTGCACATATTATGTACGCACACAAATATATGTATGATGAATCAGTAACGCTGGCTAAAACATCATCTGATAAAAAAGAGAAATTCTAGCCCTTGAGATGCTGATTATGGGCTTTATAGATATTTTAGTTTGTATGAAAACTGCCTGTTGGAGATGAAGACTGTGAAATTCATGGGACAAGTAAACACAAATTCTAAGGCAGTTTTGAGGACTGGTACGATTATGCTCTTATACGATTCTAATAAAAATAGAGGAGTAGAAGATCTTTGAAAACAAAATTTGAATTGTTAGGACCTCTAGAGACGTCTAAGTGATGTGCTCTGAAATATCATTGCATTCCTGCAGCTTCAGTGTGTAACTGAAAATAGATACATAGGAAAATTATATAAATGTACAGAGAGTAAAAGAAATGGTTGGTGTGGATGGCACCTATTCAGGAAAATATGGTTTGACCTAAACCAAAACAGGGCCAGACTTGTTACTGTTAGTAAAATTAAGGTTATAGATTTTAAACTAAAGACTAGGGCCAGACTGTTACCTGTTACTAAAAGTTAAGGTTATAGATTTTAAACTAAAGACTAGGGAAAGCCAACTGACACAGAAAAGCATATAGTTCATCATGACACGTTCTTAGGGGTGGGAATGTTTTAAATCCTCTCTATTAGAAAAAAGAACAGGAAAAGGTATTAATAAAGCCCAGGAAGGAACCAGACAAACAGTTTCTACTTGTGAAGTGTATGAAGCAAATCACGTAAAACAGTCAACCAGAAAAAAACCCAGATATTTGTGCCTCTACAGACACATAAAAAGTGTGAAAATGCTGTGGCAAATTGCCCCATTTTTCAGCTGGGAATCTGACCTAATTTAGGTGTCTGAGAAGTCTGATGAGAGAAAGTAACTGTTGGAAATGGTATGGCCAGAGCACACAGTGATATAGCCCTGACAAAGTAGGCCATGTCACTGAAGGATCAGAACTATTGTATTACAGGAAACTTTGTGTCATATCCAGTAAACAATTCAACTGCATCAAGAAACAAGACAGAAATTCCATTGGGCCGAAGGCTGCAACTGCAGGAGTGTGTCATCAGCCACATAATGACGACGGTAAATGGGGCAGTGACGTGCGGCAGCAGCTGTGAGAGCAAACAATATGGAAATAACAAACTCCTTCAAGCACCCCTAAACAAACTGGGCAAATGCGCTGAGCTGTGATGTGTGTGTGTGTGTTCAGGCACCACAAGTCTGACTCCTCATGGAAACCACCCATTTGAGACCCAGAGAGGAGCTCCTCACGAGACAAGGAGAAGCAGCTCTTGACTCAGGCCTCTGTCATCCTGAGCCTCTGTAGCGGCAGGAGCACTGACCTGGGCTCTCCTGCTACTCCACCACGACAACCAGGAGCTTTGGCTTGTAGCCTATGGCAAATATATTTCTACAATTTCAGCTGCTTAATTAAAAAAATAGTATGCTATGTCTGTGTGTGAGGTTTGACCCTACCCATGTTTAGTGGAGATGTCTGAGGAGGCAGAGATGCTTCTTCGACTTTTTTCTGGATCCTTAAAGTGCTCGTCTGGAAGATACACACCAGGTTGACCTGGCTATTGCTTTAAGAAGTTGACACAAGGAGTGCTGGATAACGGCAAAGCCCAGCAGAGGGGAGCCTACTGGTGAGCCTGGCCCTTTGCTACACAGGTACAGAATTAGGTCTTGGAGAAATACCAAAGGAAATGCTAATAACACTGAAGAAGTCTCTTTCTTCTTAAAAACACCTTCTTCTGTCCCCAGAAAAGCAGCTTCTCTGATTGAAGGTAGAGAGAGGGCCCTTAGCTGGTACTCCAAGTGTTGCTTGGTACTAATAAACCACACACACTTGGGGCCATTCTCTGCTGTGGAGGTCAGCTGGCCAGGGACAGCCTCTGCCCATGCTATCAGGCTTCTTCAGCAGGGCGACGGCATGCAGCCAGCCTGCTCACAATGGTCCTGGCTGCTGAACCACACTTGGGAGCCAGTGGGGAGAATTCAGCTAGCACAAACCAAATCTGCACCAGGGAGCCTTCTTGTGAGCTAACAGTCCAAAGACTTCCCCTGGAGCTGATTCATCCATTAGCATCAATATAACATAAAAATACAGCTTGTTGGTCACAAAGAAATGCATAATACTTGGAAATATCTGATGAGAAATGAGACTTGGTAGAAATCAGCAGGCTTGAAACCTGGACTCTCATGAGGGCTTCCCTATCAAAAAGTTTTGGTTCCTTTTTTCATTCTCTTGTAGTGCCATAGATCTTGAAGGAGAATTGCCACTGGGAGCTCCTTCACTGGCAGGCACCTGATGCTTTGGCATTGGCTGAAATGTGGTCATAGCCCTCACAGCAGCCATCTTCTCTTCTGAAACCCCAAGGATGCCCTCAGCTTCCTGTAGAGATGAAACAGTGCTTTTGAAAACACAATCCTCCCCACTGCTCACTGTGAAGCACCAAGTACTTTCTCCCTCCTCTTTCTGAGAATATTGGAGGTCCTTTAATTTTTGCTACTACTTAGTTCCCAGCTTTGTTTCAGGACCCATGGCTTGTGCTTGCTCATGGGTAGTTCAGGGGCTTTGGGGCCAGCTCAGGGTTTCCCACAGACCTGCCAAGCCTATGCTCTCCCCAGCCCTGCTGAAATCACCTGGGGTCAGGGCACAGTTTCTGCACGTGTGCGTGGTGGCCAGCCTGCTTCTCCGTGTGGCATCAGCCAGGCAGTGGAGAGGTCCAGAGGGGTGTGCGAGATGGAGTCACTGATGCCTGTGACAGTCACTTA
This sequence comes from Leptosomus discolor, assembly GCF_034619465.1. Taxonomy (NCBI): domain Eukaryota; kingdom Metazoa; phylum Chordata; class Aves; order Leptosomiformes; family Leptosomidae; genus Leptosomus; species Leptosomus discolor. The sequence continues at coordinate 76,697,905 of NC_141391.1, forward strand.
GCATTGCAGCTGACGAGGGTTTTAATGTGGTTTGGCAAGCAAATGATGGAAAAAGCCAGTATTTCGAAATTCATTCAGGGAACTGAAGGAAACAGGTCCAAGTCCTTTTTATTTTAACATCTCAGCAAGTCTTTTATAAAAACACAAAAGCAATGTAAATTCCAGGAGAGCTGCTTTAGTATCCTTTATTTTTCTGTGTGTGTTTCTCTGTCTCTTGCTCTGCCACATTGTCATACACATATATAGAGAGGGAGAGAGGAAGAAAAGTAAAGCAGAGTTTTAAGCTTTAAAATAAATCTGTGTTCTTGAGGATTGGAGTTTGGTAAAGTTTGTGCAATACATTTTCATAAAAGAGCCTGGAAAGGCAAACAAATTCTCACGACCTCTTCTAGCATCATCCAGCCAGCCATGCAGGTGAGCAAAGCCATAGTGCTCTAATATCTCAGATACCAAATATAAGAGTGCAGCAATAAAAGACATTTCATCACATGATGTGGGGAAAGTTTTGTACAAGTTAGAACTAGCTGCTTAGTGCAGGTTCCTCTTTCAATTCTCTGAATCTCTTTAAAAAAAATTACATACACACAGAAAAACAAATTTCAAAAGCGGTTTCCTCAGTTCAAACCTCCCACTACTCCCACATGATCTCTATAGATGTTACCTCTAAGATGTACTATAAACTACTCATAAAAGTTACTTGTGTTTGCGCTGCATAGACTTACAGTTTTTAGAGCATTATATTACATCATGTTGTAAACTACCCTATGCAAAAAAAACGAGGCTTGTTATTTAGTTTTGTTTACCTGTTTCTTTAATGTAAAAGAAATATATCCTTTTTATCAAGACTAATAGAAAAAGAAAACACCTAGCAATTCATTAGCTAAAACCTATCCTTTCATTTTAAAGGTTATACAATCACAACAGGAAATATTTTGAAATGGTCACAGTAATCACAAGACAGACTGCTTTTTAGGCTGCACATGTGTTTATACTAGTCTTCTATTTTTAGGTCACATCACATGCCAACTCTTTGCCATTGCCATTTGTATTTTAATTATAAATGAAATAATAGCTTTTGCAGTCTTCAAGAATAAGAGGATCATACTTCATTCTTGCTTTGTTCTTACTTGTTATACTCAAATTCATGATCTAACAGAAGCAAAGAGTGAAAACTAGCTAGTTTACATTTAACTAAATGCCTGGCTTTTGTTTGCCTTGTAGTTACTGCCTTTTTTTTTCTTATTTCTCTAAGCACCTGCAGCAAAACGATATTTGGGAAAGATGCTAATTTTGGCCTAAGTCCTCAAAAGGAATTAGGCATCCAAATATTTCTAAGGAAGCAATCCTTATCAGTAGCATTCCTGACTGGTTTCCATGAACCTTTCTGCAAAACAAAAGCAAAAGCAAGCTTTTCTCCTGCTGCCAAAACTGTCAATGAAAAAGTAGCAATGATCCTTTGATCAGGGGATCAGTATGTCAGTGACCTCTCTGCAATTGCATGACAACAAAACCACTATGACTTTCTAGATTAGAGTAAGGATCCACCTTATTGAACGTGTCTATGCAGAAGGATGGCTCTGGCACTCCAAAGTGCTGGGATGAAGTAGGCTGAGGACAACACCCACAATGAGCTCCCTCGTTATGACTCCTGCAGAAAGCCGTGTCAATAAGGAGGTGAAAATGTTATTGGCTTCTCTGTCTCTTTTTGTGAAAAAGCCTCCTTGCAATAACAAGAGGCAGATGATTAAGAAGCAGGACTCTTCTGAGAGTTGACAAGACTGTAGGTGTGTCCTTGAGGATGATAATCAGATCATCTTCAATTCCGGTGGTCTCTCTTTCACTTGCTCAATTCACTTTCCTACTCTGATTTAACTTTATTTTTTTATAATACTAATATATTTGCACTGCTCATTTTACTCACTGATGATGCTTTGTAAATGCTCCAAGTGTTATAAGGAGAACAAGTGGCTTTTGAAATTGCTGGCACATCACCTGCTTTTATTTAACTGAAGAAGCCATCTGTAAAAACCATACTTTCATGTTTACTCTGAGAAGAAAACTGTTGCCATAATACACTACCTATTTACTTAGAAGATTTTCCATTCTTTTCTAGAGTGCCTCAAGAAGTTAGATATGTTCTGTATTCAGTTTTACAGAAAGTATTCATCCCATTAATTAACTTTAATTTACTGGGATCAGTGGACTTGTTCTCATGGTTTATAACTACATTTTTCTGCAGACAAGGTACCAGAATCTGTTATGCTATAATCTCTGCAAACCTTTCGATGACTTCTTAAAACAATGCAGTAAGCTTGATGAAATTTTTCAAAAGTTATGACAGAAAGCTCTTGAATCAATGAGGGTTTCTGCCATCTTTTTGAATGTCCAGTTCAAGCCATATTCAAGAGGTTACATTTGTCAAAACTGTGTTCAGACATTTTTCTTTTTAATTTGAGCACTTCCATGTACCTTAAATTGTGATACCCAAATAATGAGACTTCTCAAATCAATTATCAAAATAGAAAATTCTTTCTTTACAAGTAGTGATATTTTTCTGCCCAAATTATAATAATACAGTAATATTCTAAGGGGAAAAATCTCCACAAGCTGCAAGGTACAGTAGGATTTTCTGCTTGTCAAATGACTGAATACCTTATATTACAAAAGACAGGGTATGACTTTGTACACTGAATTCCTGATGTCTTGTTCTTGCCGCTAGTCAAGCTCAAGAAAGCCACAGTTCAACTGAAAACCAGTTAAAAGAGTTTCTTTAGAAACTGGGTGTAAAAAGAGATTGTGGTTAGCTTTGCTCAATCACAAAAGAGACAGAGACACAGGAAAGCAACAGGTACCTAGAGGCAGTTAATATAGAATGCAAATCTACAGAGAGAGCCTAGAGCACCCACCATCCACACCTCCTCTACCCAGGCTTGTAGAAATATAAGTAGACAGAGGCACCTGCCTGCCTAGGAGTCTCCACGGTCCCAGCTGAGATGTCCGATACCTCATCAGCTCACAAATAGGCATTTTAGAAGGAGATCCAGAAAACCAGGACACTGAGCAGCAAGAAAGCTAGCCAACAGGAAACGCCTTGGTCCCGGAGAAAGCTGCAGCTTTCGACGCTTTGCTGTGTGTTTCAAGGAGACCTCTGCTACACCTGAGTATTACAACTGAAATATCTCCTGGAGTGAGATGCTTGCATCCATCGTATCTCACAAAAAATGGAAGGATCCAAACCAGGAACAACAGTACTGTTCACATTTCCTAAATATCAGTCAATGGGGATGTGGGAGATACGAATTCCTTTCTCTCTTTGGAATGATAAGATTTGAATCTACACCTCCCACCAAGCAACAAGAATTTCTATTAGTCACTTCATATAAAACATACATTACTTTGAAATAGGAACTGCAGTTTAGATGTCTTCTCTCAGGTACTGAACAAAACACTGAAGTCTTTTTTTCTCACCCATGGACTTTATATCCCAGCCGCAACATGCAAACTGGAACAAATTCAGATGCAAGAGTAAAGATAAGTGGTAGATAAATAACTTTAACATGGTGGTTAACACATTTCCGCAAGACTGCTTGGTTCCAATCAGGTTAGGTAAACATCCCCAGTCCGTAGAGAGTGCTGTAAGCATACACTGGATTAAAGGGTGCATGGCATTGCCACTCTTCTTTTGGCTTACAGGATCTACTACAGTAAGTCTCCAATAAGTGCTTTGACTATTTATGGGATACTGAGTCCTCAAAATGATACAGCACAAGGAACAGTCTTTCCTCACTCTGTAACTGTAGATCATTTGGGGCCTTTAGTCTGAGTTGGCTATTGGGATATATGTGCTTCTGAGCACTTAGTGACTGGGCTTCATAGTTTTGATATTAGGCACACTTAGCAAAAGCTGAGCAGTTGAAGACCTCAGTCTTGAGTTTTAGCACTTACGGTGACGACAAGAGAGTATTTAGGCACCTAAAACCTTTTTTCAATGCTAGCATTAAGGATGGATATTGGAAGTTCCACCTGTGAAGAAATCTTTTCTCCTTTAGTGTGAGGTTGGGGTGAATGCCAACAAGTAGATCAGGCATATGAACATGCGGAGGCCTGATGTTGGGCATATAATGTGAGCCACAAATGCACATTTGCCTTGCTCTGCCTTCTGGGATTGTGCACCTTTTGCAGAAGAATCTCCTTGGCTTGGGCAGCTAAATGATCCCTTGGTGAGCATAGTCCTACCCTGGATGGATTGGCTGCACTGTCTACTGTAAGCCTCAGTGGCAGCCAAGTAGAAGTACATGCCTTTCCTGCTTTTGCAGCAGTCTCAATGGCTTTTCTTTAAATCAAAAATCCTGGCAGGTATTCTGTACTGTACTGCCACTCAATCAGCTAACCAGTCCTCCCAGTTGATGATATATCTGCAGACATTGTAACTTATCCCTTGTAAAACTCCTTGAGAACAGATATCCTGTCCTGGTTCGGCTGGAAGAGAATCGCAGCCCAGCCATACTGGGCAGGCCATTAGCAGTTTTGAGTCAGCCAGGGCAGATGATCTGAGTGAGCTACAGTACAGCTATATACTGTCATTATAAAGGGAGAAGGTTTGCTGAGGAGGAGAGGGTTTTTTTAGCTGGGGTCCCTTCTGCTCCTAAAGACTTTATTTGCTTTGCTGTTTCATTAAATCTGTCTTTGCTTCAGCTTTTGGATCCCCTCTCCATTTTCTGGTTCCCTTTCTCAACTGGGGAATGGTCATTGGGTGATTAAGGTTGGCTATTGGAAATTTCACCCGTGAAGAAATCTTTTCTCCTTTAGTGTGAGGTGGGAGTGAGTGCCAAGTAGGGTAGGCATATGAACATGCAGAGGCTGTAACTGCTACAGTTTAGCCCCAGGTGTGGGCTAAGTGAAGACATACCCATGTATCCTGTCCCAGCAGAGGGCCTTCTACATTCTCTGAATGAAGCAGCAAAAAGCTTCCTGGCTCAAACCTGCATTTTTGCAGCATTCTTCCAAAGAGGTCTGGATATAAGGGACTTGTGGGGGTGGAGGAGAATGAGCCTGGCAGATGGGTGTGCTGCCTTCCCTGTAAATCACCAGACTGAGTACCCATGTTTTCTTTCCCTCCTGACAGGCAGGAGTGAAGCAGGGCTGTTTCTTGTTGCATGGACACGCCTGATTTCTTAGGTTGTTTACAGAAGGATGATGAGCTTCAGCTTGCAGGGGTGTAGGTATCTAATTGCTTTACCTCTTGCTGAGGTCCTTTACATATACTCCTCCCCCAGGCTGGGATGGGAAAAGAGCAATATAAAGATCCTGTACTTATGGTGACTACATTTACCTATTAGAAGTGGCAAATACACAGGGAGATACCTAGGAAGCTGTTTTCCCTCCTTTAAGGCCAGAGAAAAGGACTTCAGTAAAAATGAAAGCATGGAGTTACAACGTGGGGCAGGTTGGCCTCTAAGCAGAGACTAACCTAATGCTTTTTTAACGGAACTGGGCTCATAAAGCATACATGGAGTAGTTTATACACACCTCCTTGTCCCAGCACGAGACCTCAGCTATCTCTTGTGACATCCTGTCATTGCTGGTGTGACTAACTTGTGTCAGTGGGTATGTGGGTGCATCATTGTGAAGGACAGGGTTTGAGGAAAGCACCAGATGATCAGGTAATTTTTAGTGTTGTGTGGTGGCAGATAGCAAGCAATTCTGATGTGATGTATGATGTAGGCTTGTCAAAATGGAACTCTATTAGAAGGATGAATGAGAAGACCATAAGATTCTTGGTGGTAAAAGCCTCACAAAACCCCACTCCTACCAAACTGTTGTCACGTCTTCAACCCCATCTTGATTTTCTGGTGAGAAGCTACCTGAAAATTTACTTGGCTTTCATACTCCCATTTGGCTGGAGAGATGCATAGATCAACTTATTCATAGACTATAGGAGAAGAAGAAAAACATGAGTATCTAAGAGATGGTATAGTAAAGAGTTAAGAGGAAGGGAGGAGAAATAAGGAAGTAGTGGTCGAAACAATCTGCTTTTAAGCATACAAAAAAGTTAAAAAAGACTTGATAACATTTTAAACAGAGTGTATAAACAAGACAGAAGAGCCCCAAACTAGGTGGTTGTGTTTTTTTTTTTTTTTTATGGGGAGCGGGGGCGTTCAGAACTAGTGGAAACTGTAATGGGAACTTCTGAAATGGAAACTCTGCACTTCTAGCCAAAGAACAAGCACAGTTTTCTCACCCACCCAGACTGAAACATGAAGTGAAGGGATTATTTCTAATAGTGAGAAGAGAGATTGGTTTCCAAACCCTTCCATTGTAGGGTAGCACCATTTTTTCTACACATTTAAGTTGAGATCTATTAGATCAAAATTACGGAAAATACAGCAAATGCAGTAAAGTACTTTACGTTGGGGTTTGCCACTAAGGGCAGCTGGACTGTCAGTGTCAAGAAGACAAATACAAACTGGTTTGCAAAGAACATTTACATACTCTAGAATTCTGATCTAAGAATGCTATGCTGGCTTTTTAAAAATTATACTATATTTGGCTGTCTCTCCACTGGTGAAATAGTCTTGTCATTTGTCATTTACAGCAGTGATTCAGCAGCAGTACAATCTTTGTAGCCGTAACATAGGAAAAAAAGAAGCCTTAATGCAAAAGTCAGTGTGTCTTGTAGATGTATGTTCAAAAAAAGCGTATTGTCATTTGCAACTGTTTGTATGTAGGGCATTACCACAACCTGCAGCACTAAGTTTCACCAGTGTGAGTGGTCGTGGAAAAGAATTTAGATTAGGGATAGTTTAGGATTAATTTATTTCATTATTAATATAAAATAAATAAATAAAAGTGAAAATATTTTGTCTTGATCTTCAGAGCTATTTAGTAGTTTAATTGCTGCAAGCTTAACTTTGCTTCTATATAATCCCATTTAACATTTGTGCATGAAGCAATAAGACAGCATGTAACAGTCTGTAAGATTTTTATTTACCGGTATCACTGTGAGTTATCTGTCTTCACTGCTTTTCATGGCTAGAGATCAAAAGAATTAAGCTTCAGCTCAGATCTCAAAAAAGGAAATAAGCACCCACAAGATAGTCTCTACAGTACATTTCTCCTCCAGAGGAGGAAAGCATTGAGGCATTAACGTTGACACAGAAAGCGCAGACTGATCTATTTCAAGGGAGGCTTGGGTGTTTGTTGTCTTCCCAGAAGAAAGTAAAAGGGCATAACAGCACTGGGCTGCAGAAATGGAAGGAGAGGGACAGGGGTCTGTGGACCACCACGGGGATAATGTGCATGGAGACACTGGGCCAGGCAATGCTTTCTATGAGCCAGTCAATAAATACTGTTCACAGAAACAGTGTAGGCTGCTTACACTTCCAAGTGAAAGACTCTGTTTTTTCAGTATACCTTCTTACCTGGCAAATGAGGTTTGTGGGTGGGTATATGGCCTCATCTGTAGGGGAAGGATGTGATGTGGGAGAATCCAGAAGGGGATGTGAAAGTCCTCGATAACTGTCAGACAGAGTGGGTGTCAAACACTTCCACTTGTTCACGTTATCATTAATTTAGAAGCAATAATACAAACAAAAACCAAACAACTACTGAGCCCAGCTGCTGTTCAGCTTTGTTTGAAAAGGATCTTTGGTCTTTGTTCACAGGTCTGTATTTCTTTTCTGTCAATAAATGTGAATGTGTTGGCTAATTCTAGCCAAATTTAATAAACGTTGTAGGTCCCAAGATTAACTGAGTTTCATAAAAAATATTTGGCCAACTGGATGAACACTTGGGATTCCAATGTTTATAATTCCGCCTAAAGTTCTTTGGCTTCTTTCCCTAATTTCTTCAACTGCATATGGTTTTCTGCGTGTCATGGCCATAATAACTCAGGAGAAGATTGTAGCGCAATGACAATAAGGACAATCTTCACTATATAGTAAACCACTGTAAGTCACAGAATTGTAGGAAGAAAATAGGCTAGTGTTTTCTACTGCTCACAGAGCCATCAGAGAGCTTGTTGGTGCTTTGTCCCCTTTTGGGAGAGTGTCACCATGAGTCTCATGCTAACTGCTCAAAATGCCTCTCACCCATTCCTTTTTTCAGCCTGGAATCAAAGCAATAAAAGCATAGTGCAGAATAAATGGCAGAGTATTTCATGTGGTTACAAAAACCGGTCTGCAAATCCTACACCAAATCCTGCCTGACTCAACACATGACAGTCCCAAATCATGAATGAGCCAAGACCCAGTGAATACATTTATCTTCCATTGAAGGTAACAGGAGGTGAGAGCATTTAGCATTCAGTTCTCTTGGGCCCACAGCTGGACATAGAAATATCTTTGATATAGAAGTATGACTTTATTTCTTAATAGAATAGCTTTACTTAGCATACTTTGAGTTTCTGGCCAGTCCTTTGTGAACAAACCCCTACTTATTAATTTCTTTTTTTCAGATTTACCAGAAAAGTTTAAGCTAATGACACATGGAAGGTGAGAACTTTTTTCTTTGCTGAGGCAGGTGGGGGTAGAGGAACATTTTCAGCTCCTGTAGCATGTTAATCTGAACTGTGAAATTGTTGGCAATGGCAAGCTGCAACATTATGGTTTTTTATTTCAAACACGGGGAAGTCAAATGCCTGGGTGCCCCATGCTCTTTAGAAGCAGGCAAAGTTCTTTCTGACCACCTTTTTATTCCTTCTACACTCATGACTACACTATTCCCAGAGACAAGTTAGAGCAGCCAGAAGAGTAGGCACAACCAAAGGAGACGATATTTCTGTAGCACAATTTGTCTCTCTCTGTTCTCCTACTGCTAACTGGCATAGGAATAATCTTTCCACACGCTGGTGTTCCCTGTATAACAAAGTGATCCCCAGGCACTGCTATGAGAGACTTCAAAGTTCATTTTTGGACTACTGCAGCAGCAAAACTGGGAGATGTTGAGAATCCACTCCACTCGGTCTAAACATTTTCAAGCTGAGGGTAGACCAAGCACCTATGTTATCGATATCCAGACGTTACGATTTCTGGGGGTAATCATGTACTCATGTAAGAGCCCACAAACATTAGCAGAAAGAGACCTGTGAGTTGAGCAAACCTATTAGCCTACTATAACATGTAAAACTCTGCCATGTCCTGTCAGTGTCCCTGAGAAGCGTTGTTGATGGAAACCCTTTTATTTAAAAAGCTGGAAAAAAGCTTTCACGAATATATATGATTTTAAATCTCATGTATTTAACATATGCCGAACCTAAAACATCTCAGTGGTGAGTTCATGCAGCTATTTTATCCACCAAGACCAGATTTTAAGTTTATGTCCCTACACAGCGAGAATTGGTGAGATCACGAAAGCCAGACACTTAAGCAAGAAACGTCATTCTTCTTCCTCTTAGTGGTGTTAACAATATATTTATGCCCCATGGGAGAAATATGTGACTGAGAAGGCATGTTTTCATATGAAGGAGTGAGTTCCAGATATTTTCTTTGACAAGCATGTACAGATGTAGGCCAATAATTGGGCTGATTGATAGAGATGTTCTATGCAATGTGCGAAGCAGTGTTTAGTTCAACTTAAGGGCTCAAACTTGCTCCTGCTTAACTCAGTCTCACTCTTGTACTAGCAGCCAAATTGTTAGCTGCAGTCACAGATAAGCTGCAAACTTCTTGACTAACTATGTATTCCTAATGACCACAACACCTCTGATCAGTGCACTGATTGTTTAAGCACTGTGTAACTGAGATCATCAGCTTTGCAGAAACCTGGGATTGAGGGGAGGGGAAGGTAAATGTCTTTTTCTTCCTTGACAAAATACTCACAATGCTCATATACCTGAGAAAGGTTACTGCTCTAGCAGCCTGGACAAACAAAGAGCTGAGGAACCTGGGAGACAGAATTTTGTCAGCAGTGTCCCCTAAATGCTTTGCAGTTTAGTGATCCTACTAGTGAAAAGCTGGAAGTCAACAATCTGAAGAGAGCCAATCAACCCAGCTGCCAAAAAACTGCAAGCCAGTTGGCTGGAAAATGGACAAGTTTAAGCCTGCCCATTTCTACTTGATCTTTGTTGGAACCAATGCCCTCCCAGCAATTTTCAAAGGCAAAATACCCCATCAGAAAGATTTAGACTTTTTTCTTCTCATTGTTCAATGAGTGACACTATGCCTTATGTACAGTGCACTGTCCAAACTCTTGTTCTCAATATGAAATAAATTATTTATTTGCGGGCATTTTTGTGACATCCAATGTTGCAACATCAAAGTGCTTCAAAAAGACCTGCAAATTTCTTCTTTGCATCCTTCCTCTAATATGAAGATTATTTAACCCCATGTTACAAACAGGAAAGTGAGGAATGGAAGCCCTGAGTTGCCTAGGATCTGATTTCTAAGAGCATTTAGCATTACATAAAATGTTACTCTTTCAAAGACACACTTCTATTGACTGTATCTGGATCTGTGAGTACTCCACACTTCTGCAAGTCAGACGCAGGTGTGTTTTATTAAGCATTTGAAAACGAGGAACTTGGAGTTGCTGCCTGTTTCTGAAAGCTTAACCCCCTTGAAGCCAGATCTGAAACAGGATTTCAGTTGCTGTAAGATGAGCATCACATGGGTGGAAGGATTAAGGCACCAATGAAGACTTAGGTGCCCCAGAATGCGATCTTAAATAGTCAGCAAAATGATGAGGAACAGCGTGAAGTCATCACTCTTCACATGCCACACACATAGGTCTCTGGAGGAGACTATGGATGAGCCTTGGAAACATGAAAACTTGGGAAAAAATACCTTAGTGCGTCTCACAGAACATCCTCCCTCTCGCAGGAAAACTACTGGGAGACCTGAGCCTTGAACCTCTTTGTGAGGTTCCTTTTAAGAAAATTACCTGTTGCCTTTTCTTTCTGAGGACTGAATATGATTTGCTACAATCTTTTATGATGGTTAATAGAAGAGAAACACTTCCTTTCCCTGTCTAAATGATAGAGTAGTGGTTAAGGTCAGGAAATAAAGGCCTCAAGTTGCCTCCTAAGTCTGACCATGGGACTTATTATCCGAGCAGGAGATTGTTTTAACCACAAAGCTTCTGGGCACTGCCCATATTTAGCATCAAAGATGCACAATAAAATACTATGAATACAACAACTCAGCGAAAGATGAAAATGCCATACAGGAGGGCAAGAGATCCTCTAGTCTAGTGACAGGGGTATTGTCAAGGTAGTGGACATGGCCTGGTATCTACTCTTTAGATTGACCTTTGGGGTAATCCAGTGACTACTTAATGTGAAATAGTGTCTTTGAAGATGAGACTAGAGATGAGGTCTTTTGGCTTCTAGATGAATGATATTTCAGGAATCTGCTCCTTTTTTGTCCAATGTCCACTGCTTGCTCTTCCAGATTCAACTGGCCAGGTGCAAATCATGCCAGACTGTGGTAGCTAGCACACTAGCTAGCTAGCAAGCAAGGAGGTGGATAAGGCTTTAAATACTTTCAAAAGAGACTGTTGAACATGCATGCTCTTTCTTCTAGGAGAGTGCTCGGGGGGTGGGGGGAGGCTACACTATTTCCTACTCCTTGGTTGTATTTGAAAAGAACGTTCTTGTATTTCTAAAGAAGAAGCATAGTCTTACTAATGTGCTTTAAGCATGCTCCTTACTGGCTCTAGGCCAGCTCTCTCAGTCCTGTCAAAATCCAATTGCTCTATAATTGCAAAAGGATATGTGCTCTGTAGTTGTAGGTACTTAGGTACTGCTGTCTTATGTTATGAGAAGCAACTAGTAGTGTATAATTCCCCAGTAGTCAGAGGCTGTATGAGAATTGCCCCCGCTTGGAGCTGAAGCTCTGAAGTTCCACCCTAGCTCCCTTTCAAGCATTTCTCATGTGTCCTTTTCTTATGGAGGTGCCCTTTTCTCAGCATCACACAAGGCTTTCAGGCAGAATCAGTGGCAGAATCTCATTTCCCAGGACATCACTCAGTCACTAAAATCACAAGGCTACTTTCCCTTTTCCTCTAGTCCTACCTCTCAGTCAGCATGTGTCCTCCAGCAGCAAGTAGGTGACACCTTATCAAGAAGACAGGCAACAGTCCCCCTCTGAATGGGCTGTTGGTTGATTTTTTTTTTGTGCTGAAGTATTATTCTGTAATGTTTACACTTAGGAGACTGAGGACTATACCACATGCACAAGGGAGATGTTACTACACAAAGAGTATGTCACTGTTAGTAAATTAAATGCTGTCAGAACCTGGGCTCAGGCCATGGAATTCAATTCCTTGGGCTGTTACAGTCCTAGCATAGTTTTGTTTCACACCAACTAAGGCTCCCTCAAATGACTCTGGGCCCCACACGACCATCTTGTGTAGTTTAGGATTTATCATAGACCAAAAACCTTTCACAAGAAGGCGTTTGGATGTAGCCATCATGTTTCAGCAGCTGAGAACATTTATTACAGATGTGTCAAATAAGTTAAAGACCAGGGTATGACCTGTCGCAGGAAATGGCTGTAGTGCAAAATTAGTTGGGTAAAAATGTATTTTCTGTCTGGACCACTAGAGGGTGCAGACAAACCTACTTTACCTTGATTTATTTTTAGGTTACTGAGACCTGGATATTTCAGGTTTTTCTCCAGAGTGTTTGAAGAAAAGAGCTGAAAGGATCACGCCTTGCTGTCCTCCACAAACCCACTTATGTCATCTATAGCATATAACCCGAAGTCTGTCTTTCTCCCGTTAACCGCTGTCCAGACACCCCCCTCTGTCCTTGTCTACCTCGATTTCACACTACCAGTTTTCCTCTTTTCTTTTCTTTTTTTTTTTTTTTATTTTCCCTCACCATTTCTGTTCCTGTTTATCCACAGTTTCCTACCCTACCTCTCACCACCCCCTGTGCTCCAAGAGGATTTCCCTTTGGTCCCTGGACTGCTTGACTGTCACAACGTGTAGTAACAAAAGTAGGAAGAGCTTATTCTCCCAGCCTTCAGCTGCTCAACCATTCTAGCCCAGAATTGGGCTCTACTCAGTGTACTCAGCATCCTGGGGGAACGGGATGTCAGTTGGGCATGATTTAGAGACTCTCAAAGACTGATCATATTTTTGAGAAGTTGTAGGGGAAAAAAAAAAAGAAAGAAAGAAAGAAAGAAAAGGCCTTTACAAGAGTATTCCTTTCTTTGTGCTTACTCACCTACTTAAAGCAGAGGCTTGTGTTCCTGAATATTCCCTAATTGCCTCAGCAATTGCCTCATACAGCTAAACTCTGCATGTAACATCCTGCCAAAGAAAATTCAAAACTTTTCATCTTAAATGTTGATCAGACTTACAGGCAGCTCCCTAAGGAATTTGTCCCGCCGTGGTCACCGCTGATGTTTCCGTGCTGCAGCAGATCAGATTTCCTCTATGAGTAAGAGCTGCAGAAAGGGCCAAAGAAAAAAATTTTTAAGAATCAGTTGTTACCAAAAAAATTATTTAAAAGGAGCACATCTAAAGATAATGCTGAACAGTCACAAGCACTGATAACACTGCCTTTCATAGCTTTAAAACACAGTTCACTAGCTGTAAAACGTACCTGCACAGCATTACTAAAGACACATAATATCCACATCTGAAGATGATGAGAAAAGAGCAGATACTTTTTGGTGACTTGATATTTTCCCTTCTTATTTTTGCAGATCTGAATCAGGTGCAGTGTATCTGCTAGTAAGTAACCCTAGCCGCTTCATTGTGACTATACCGATGTGTAATTTCTGTTGTTAATTCAAGACATAATCAGTAGTCGTGAGAGGACGTGAAGGTAACATTATTTTCAATTCACCAGCTGCTGAACCTGAATTCTTCATGCAGCAGTGTGAAAATGTGACAAAAGTGTGCAGCCTTTCACAAACAGCTTATAGATGCCTTGCCCCACCCTGAACAATTCTTGGGCCCTCATCAGTCTGTGTGCAAAAAGGCAGAATCTGTCTGTTAGGATATCAATGAGAGCTAAAGTCCAGCATTTAAAAAAAAAAATAAGCTGTTGCATGAAGCGTGTACAGATCTCTCTTTCTCTGTCTGAGTATTTAGCTTTAGTTAAATACTCAACAACATTGAAAAATAAGACTACCAATGGAAAATTTCAGTAAGGACAGAAGGCTTCCGGTCAACAGCATTTGAAAAGAGACTAGATCAAACTGACATTACCAGGTTCAAAGGCTGTAGAAAACTAACCTTGTGGGATATTTCTCATTGATTAGCACCTAGATTTAAACAAAAATTGGATTATATTCATTCTAAACCTATTTTAATATAACAACTCTTAGGCTAAAAGTCAATCTCAGGCTTCCTGTGTATAAATAGTAAGCCCAGGAGGAGCACCAGCCTGACCTTCCCATGCAAGAGCTGTCAGTAAGTGTAAACAAGCCCAAACAACAGTCCCAAAGACATTTACTTATAAAATGAGCTCGTTTCATCCAGCAATTTTTGAGGCAGTAGTCAAGGACCAAATGCTCCCATTTCTATAAAGTCATTATTCAGATGAGAGCTCCATTTTCAAGCTCATTTTGCATACTGTGAAAAATATAAGAACAGTGTCAATAAATATGCAAGATACGAAAGACATCCTTCTGTCCATTTGAAGGCTTTGCAAACATCAGTTGTCAACAGTGAAGCCCCCTGGACTTCTGTTTCGAGACAACTTTTTATCTAGAAACTAGGTAAATATGAAGTAAAGTTGTTAGGTGGAAATACATGTGCCAAACATCATCATATCTTTTAAACACATCGAGAACTGGTCTTGGTGTCTCTCCATTTTTGAGCAGGAAAGAGGGAGCCCACCACAGGATAACTTCTTCAGGCGGGGTTGTGGGCTGCTGGGTTTCCACCCTCCAGCCACTCAACCAGAACACAGCAGTTACTGGAGGAGACCACATTTGCCATACATGGCTTTTCTAGGGTTTGTTTCTTTTCCATCCTACTATGCTGCTACCTCTAACGTATGCCTCCCTCTGACAGAGAGCTGAGGAGCACACCCATTTCCCACACCAAAGATACTCATGCTGAAAGAGACCACTGAGAGCAAACATTTAAAATCACTTCATCTGGCCTTTTCTGCACTTACAGTCATCAGTGAGCGCAAAGTTCTCTGCACAGATGCATGCATCTGAGTTGCACTCAAACTCACCCTGAAAGACAGAAGGTGAATATACATTTTCAATAACTGTACCTGAAGGGATGCAAAAACTGAAGGCAGAAGCAGTGAGTAAGCTGCTGGCTGGCACAGGGGAGGCTTGGCTTCAGTTTGCTCTTCCCACACAAAGCTCTTAAGTGCTTTCCCTTGAGCTATGCCTATGCAGTAACTGGGAAATCTGACTGCAGGATGGGTAGGCACACCTCAGCCAGCTTTCATCTAGAAAGCTGTAGCATAGGCTGCAAGTATTTAACAGCTAAGGTCATACAGAGCTGTAAGGAACAGCAAATTGCTTAGCATCGATACTCAAACTGGGAAGACTAAGGCTGATGCAAATGCTTCTACCCATGCCATAGCCTCTTGCCTAGCAGAATAGTGACATGCTCTCTGGCTGTGCCTAAACCGATGTACAACTGTTTGCAAGGGAAGACCTGGGATTCTTGATCAGATCACCTGCACTAGGGAGCTGCAAAAACTGGGGCACAAGTCTGATGTCAACTGGGATTCATCTGAGTTCTTCGTCTATAGATGACAGTGACAAAACTTCTGTGGCTCATAGAGTCTTTTAAGGGTGAAATTCATTACAGAGGTCCAAGTGCTACCGTAGTAGCAATCTCAAAAGTAAGGAGGAGGTGATTTAGGAGTGAAGTCCAAACTTTTATGGGACTTACGTGTATGAATCAAATGAATGCTTTTGAAAATCCTAGCTGGATTCTCCCACCCACTAGGTATAAAATCCAGAAAGTGTTTATACCAAGCACTGAGCACAGTCAGGGAGCCACTGTCCAAACATTAAAACTGATTACAAGCAAAGACTTAGAAAAGCAAATGCCAAAAACCTGAATCTCCAGTGTATGACTTCACCCAGGGATCCTCACGGCATGTACGATTTTCACTTTCTGTAGGGCGACCTGGTGACAGCACATTATTACAATAACTGCCCTTTAGATGGCTATTTTATGCTTGTTTCTGAACTACTAAAAAAACCTTCACGCAAATTGTCTCTCTCCCTGTCTATTAAGAGACAACAAATGCAGTATGCAAGAGTGCACCGTGTTACAAGACTTCCTTCTGGTGCCCATCTGTCTGAGTTCAGGTTTTTAGCGTCAAAAGACCCTGACTAAACTATATCGTTTTATGATATGGTTCCACAGACACTTCTGTGTGTATGTTTGGTTGCTGCAGACCTCACGAACAGTCTCAGGATGACTAAAATACGTGACTCTGCACCGGCTAAAAATAGATATCTCATCCAGATTTACAAATAAAACTCGTCCAGAATTATCTGTGGGGTTTTTTTTTTGTCCCCCAATACGCAGAAGCTCAGTCTTCTTTCTTTTAAAAACACCATTGAAGACATGCTATGATTTTTACTACTCTCCTTACTAAAGCAAACTGTACATCTGAGAACCCCTTATTTTCATAGTGGTTTGTGCAGAATGAACTCCTTAAAACTGACAATAAGAGTTTTCTTTCTCTTTTACTGCAGTATTTGCTGTAATAATTCTGGTTTCTGACTATGTGTAACATAACTTCCTCATTATCATTACCCTATTATTAACCCATACAGTTTGCTCTTTATTTCTACAGTCACACAGTCATCTGGACACAGACACACATGCGCTTCTTGGATTGCAATGAAATTTGTTCTCGCTTTGGATGTAACTAATAGGAGGGAGAACAAATCAGTCTTGACTGAGTCTGACTGACACTGAAAACCAATTTTGAATAAACAATCAAGAAGTGAAAAGCTGTACTCCTTACCTGGTTTGGGATGTACAGTGCACCTTGAAAGCCTCTTAAATGAGAGAGAAGAATTAGAAATAGTTGAAAGTTTGTACTCATCCAACCACAGGGCTCAGGAAATGACCGTGTATTTTGCAATGATTAACTCCTTCCTCACTTCTATTGTCTTTGCTTTTTCAAGTACAGTACAATAATCCATCTTACCCTTCCACTGCAGTTTGGTGACTGATGCCATGCCCTATACATGATTTCTGTTTCACACTGAGAATATGCAGGTGGCCAGAGGAGATGACTTTGATCACCTCCATGGAAGAGAGAATTTGCAGTGTCTTCTGCATAACTGTGACCAAGTACATTTTACTGTTGAGTGCAGCTTATGTGATGAAGTGTAGAAATGACTAAGTAATGGTTTGAGTGCCTAACTCTAGTTTTTAGCACAGGCTTAGAGCAATATTCTCAACATGACTTCAGTGTTGCAGTGCCCAACAGAGCAAGAAAATAATAAGTTACTTAAAGGTGAACATCCATTGCAGTCTGGACAGGCATTTGATGTACATAGGGTGTATGATACTTTTATGAACAGGGGGATCTCTATGTGAAGTCAGGCATGCTGGAACATCAGGAGTTAGGTCCTCTGTGCATAAAACCCCTTCTGCCTCTAAAAGCCTCTTTCCCTTGGCTAAATGTACCTGTTTGACTGAAAGGCATTTCTGAACCTAAGCACTATATAAAACCTTTAGCCTGAAAGCTAGTAAAGACCAGTTCCACACAAGAGCACAGGCAGGAGCACAGGCTGCCTTTGTGGAGCGGTCACCTCCATGCTGCATCCAAGGTGGCACCCGGGCTCTCTGTGTGCAGGTGCAGGGACGATTGGCACCCCAGAGTGGATTCCCCCACCAAAACAGCAGGCTGAGAAAGAAAATACTTCCAACAATGCAGACTGTAACACCTAAGACAGACCCATGTTTTACACCCTTCTCCTTTTTTTGTGATTCAGAAATCAAGCCCTGGACACATGTGCATACGTGTCCTTTCCACATCCTTGAAGTCTCTTTGCCTGGGCATGTGTGTGTTTTATTTTAAAAACCTTATGGGGGAGGGAAGTGTCACTCCCTGAATTTGGGATGTTGATAGAGGAAGAGAGAGTAGAAATGTCACCAGCATGCACTTTCATACAATAATTTCATAGCTCAAGCACCCAGATATGATGATTTGGGTTTAGTCTTCTCTTTGAGACTCTTTTTGATCATAAAGCATGTCAAAAGTCCACAGAAGGCAGAAGAGGTAGGGATCTAGTCCATTCTTTTCAGCAAAGCTGAGCTGACAAAGCAGGACTTGACATGTCAGCGAGCCTGTGCTCCACAGACTTTTCCATGGGAGAGTCTTTGTATGAACTAGATAAATTACTTTAGTAACAAGGACCAGAGATCGGCATTGTCCAGCTCTCAGTGGATGGTGGGTTTCAGAAAGAGATTTCTTAGATTATTACTACTTACAAAACCTGGTCACTCAGATCTTGTATTCCTCTCAGCAAGTGGTCCAGCTTCACCAAAGGGACTGTAAAGCATACACATCCCAAACATATGCTTAGGGGATTATCCCAGAAAGTGGGAATAGGGAGCCTGAACCTGTCCAGACTGAAGTGTCTTCTACTGCCTGGGCCAATGTTCTGGATTACTGCACTGAGGGTGGCTAGGACCTCCTTCCCCAGCACTGCTCATAGCCACCCTGCCTTGTGCAGAGAGCACTGCTGCGCCCATGTGGGATATGGTTCAGGTTCCTGTGGGCAGGCAGACACCTCAGGGTCCTTCCTCCCTCCACCGGGTGACAGCAGACATGGTACCTCAGCCTGCAACCTGCAGAGCTTCTGAGACTGTGGAGAGACCTCATGTTTGGGTTATCTGTGACAGGAGTGGGGTTGTCTCACCTAGCTCTGGGTGTTTCCACTACAAATGTCTGCACCAGAGCTAGTCCTTCAAGGCAGTCTTGAATATAGGCAGTGGTGAGAAACAGACCTTTGCAAGGTTCTTTATCTGTGAGTTTTAACAGACAAGTAAGGGTTCCATTTGCTATGTATGTATGCTTGCATAATTTTTTATGCAATCAAGATTTTATAAAAACAACAAATAAAATCCTTATTCTCTTGAACTTAAGTCCTTTCATTGACTACCTAGGGATTGTTTCCACCCATAATAACTCCTGAGGCATGCTCCTGCGAGACACTGAGGAGTGTGATCTACACTTGGTGGTCATCCTTTCACAGACTACCACAAAAATAATTGGGATAGTCAGGTTCCTCATTGTAAGCAGGTGCTTAGTTTGTTTTTTTTTTGAATGGAGGCCAAAACATTTGGGTGATTCCTCAAGCTAGGTATATTTACTGTACAGCTTCATATGCAGAAGCATTGGGGAGTTTTAGATTAAATGTGGTTGCAGGACAGAGCCTCAAGTTCTTCTTGCCTTGATTCCTCTCACTTTCAAATATAAAAAAACTGAATCAACTGTCAGTCTTTGTCAGCTGCCAGACCTGCTTCTCACCATGATCTTACAAGTAAACAGGAAGGAGTTTCAGTCTCACAACCTTAAAGCATGCAAAATATATTGAACCAGGCCTCCTAAAAACTATTGAGATTCGATTTGCTTCCTAGGTTATTACTTTTTTAACAACAATCCTCTTCCAGTTCAAATATAGCAGGTTAGGAATAGAGCTTTTTTCCATTTTTTGATCCCTAAGGCTACAAATATTTAAAATTTTAGAGCTTTTATTCACTACCATTTTAAAAGAGTTTTTCCCCACTAAAACTGGGGAAAGGAACTTTCAGAACAAAAAAATCAGCATTTACTTTTGGTAAAAAAATATGAACTTTGACAGTCCTGGAGTATTATATGATGTAGTGAGTATGAGCAGTAGTTAATTCTGCTGTACAATATACTACGGCATATCGTAACACAATATAAATAAAAGAGAGTTGGTTTTATTATTATTATTGTTATTATTATTGTTATTATTATTATTAAAAGTAATCAATTTGTTGGGACTCATTTGACCATGTTAAAATTTCCTCAGAAAGCAATTAGGTGCTAAGAAAGCATCACTCTATGAAACCCACGACTGATCATGTCTTTCAGAATGATTACTAGCAATGCTGTGCATTTTTATAGATCAGTTTCTTTTGGGTGAAGTTCCAGCCCTCTGTAAGTCTGTAGTCAGCTTCTTACTGAGCTCATTAGGGTCAGGAGTTCATCTTGCAAGCTCTCCCCTCCCTGGAGCTGTCTCAAGCAGTCTATGAGTATTTGGGTTCCTGTAGTTG
Source organism: Leptosomus discolor (assembly GCF_034619465.1). Classification (NCBI taxonomy): domain Eukaryota; kingdom Metazoa; phylum Chordata; class Aves; order Leptosomiformes; family Leptosomidae; genus Leptosomus; species Leptosomus discolor. The sequence continues at coordinate 76,718,107 of NC_141391.1, forward strand.
TTGGTAAGAATCTGCACTTCGACTGTGTTCTCCTGGGAGTCAGGGACATGACTTGTGTAAGACTCTTTAGACCTTTTTTTTCTTTTTTTTTTTTTTTTTAAGTGATTTTAGAAAACTCCTCAGTATATCTCCAGTGCAAAGATCTTCCTTTACGTGAATCTACATCAACCTCGAGAGTGACCTATGCAAGGCTCTGGCTCCTGGTGCCCGGAGGAAACAGATACAGACAGGGATCTGGTTTGCCGAAGGCCCTGAGGACTCCCCAGCCTCAGGACATACCAACCTCTTGCATACAAAAAAGAGAAAAATAGTCTTGGGGAGCTGCACTAAGGCTAAATGTGGTTTTTTATTAACAGCAATATTATTCCCAGAGAAGCAAACACTAGCTCCTTTCCTGCAGATGAGGAGGGTCTGGGGTGATGTACAACTGCAGGCTAAATACAGGACCTGCTTTGGGTCCCTTTGGTGGACCCAGCCTGGCAGGCGATGAACAAAGGAAGGCCTAAACACTGGAGCGCACTGCACGAGGTTAGCTGTGACATGAAAACAAGCAAGAGAGCCAAGCTGTCATTGCATTCTTCATAACCGGTTCTTCATCTCAGCTTGAGGTGCATTGGGAGGCAAAGACAGGTGGTGGTGGTGATGGTGGTGGAGGGTTCTGTTAGCACAGCAATACGGGAGTGTGAGCAGGGTGGTGGAGAGTGGGCACCTTCTTTCTCAAGAAAGAAGTGCTGTGCTTTGGGAGTGAGAAGACAGAAAGGTAAATCTATATGGAAAGAAGTAAGAGCTGGGGCAGCTGGAGGTGTGAGGGAAGGCGGCAGGAGCAAGGGAGTCTGAGAGAACAAGTCCCGGAACTGCAAAAGGAGGGCAAGCAGAACCAAAGAAAGGAAACAAGGTTTAGTGGTGTCCATCCATCATAGCAGAGGGGAAGGAAAGGAGAAGACTACTCTGGGAGACTTCTGCTCCTCTGTCATCCAGCACCCGGAGGTCTTGGCCAGGTCTGCAGGGCTCAGGCACTTGATTATAGAATCACAGAATCATAGAATTATTGGGTTGGAAGAGACCTCTAAAGGTCATCTAGTCCAACCCCCCTACAATAAGCAGGGACATTGATCCATTCTAGGCAGGCAAGATCACCATGGCATGAAGTGTCCCACAGCAAGGTGAGCTTCGCAGAGGGATGGAGGGAAGGCAGGCAAAGAGTGAAAAGAAAGAGAAGACCCCTGCCTCACAGTCAACCTGATATCTCCAAACTCCCTTACACCCACCCACCTCAAGAGCTTAGAACTGAGTTGTGATTCCAACAGTCATAGAACGTAGGACAGATAGCATAAAATCATAGAACAGTGACAAGGACAGATGGAATACCTTACTTTGGTGCTCATCGTCCAAACGGCAAAAATAATTTTTGCCCATGCCATTAAGCTGGCTGTGCTATGATGTCATTATACAGCTGATGAAACTCCAGACCTCCGTTATGACTGATTGCCCATTTCAGTGCTAACATGCAACCACCTGTGGAGCTCTCCAGAAAGAAGACATTCCTCTTAACTACCCAGGAAATAAGCAGATGATCTCGGCCAGTTACTTCTAAAGTTAGATTCAATATCCAGATGTCCTAGGCCCATGAAGGGGTGGTATGGTGAGAAAGAAAACCTACCTAACAGTTCTTCCTTGCACAAGGAGGTGTGACCTGTTTCCTTGTCCAACGGCATGGCCTTCATAGGGTCAAAACATTTCAAACGACAGTTATTCATCCCCAAACTGTGGGTTCATGTAGTTTTCCCCAAGAGAAAATGAAGCAAAAAAACTCAAAACCAAAAAGATTCGTTTCAGTGTTTTCAAATTGAAGTATTTTTATTTCAGCATGGGAGATTTCTGTCATAGGAAATGAGTGCTGCCTAATTCAGTAGCAGTGGCAGCAGTACATGATACGGGTCTTTGCTTTGCTTGAAACCGGCTTTCCATTTCCTGGGGGAGCATTTCAGTCACTGGACTGCAGCATAGTTTGAGGTCAGGATCTCTCCAACTAAATCTGTTCTATCACATCCAGGGAAACTTCCTACTTTTTACATTGAGGTGAGAGTCCTAGTTACACCCCAGAACCAAACTGTCTCAAGACATGTCCCCCCCGCTCCAAACACACTCACACATGCCCCTTGGTTTCTGTGCAAAACTGGAGGCATTCTCCAAACAAGACTTCTGGCATATGTTTTTCTTGCAGTCTGAGCAAGGGTTCCTGTGCTGTGTTGGGGCAAAATGGGAGCAGGTGAGTGAGCTCTTATTGCAAGCAAGGTATTTGAAAAGTCTGGAAGAAGAGAGCGGGAGACTGTTGCAGATGGCAGAGGTGAGTGAATACTCTATGATGTACAAGGGGAAGGGAGAAGCAGAGGAGCAGGGAAAAGGGGGAAGAGCCCTTAGGTAGGAGTAGGCAGGGGGTACAGACTACAAATCAGGAATAACACCCTATGACATGCATCAAAGTGCAAGTCCAGATGCAGAATTTGTCTTTCCTATTCTATGTTGTATAAAATATTGAACTACCCTCTGTGCAGAATGAATCTTCAGTCTGGTGACTGGTGACTGTTCCTCGGAGGGAGGTGATGCTTGGATCGCAAACCAGGAGGTGCCTCTGTTTCCTGCAGCTGAAACTAAAGCCCATATGGTGAAGTAGAGTTCTGTGACTGCCACCCGCCAGCACCCCTGTGAATCTAGCACTGACATTATTAGAAAGAAAAATCCCAAATGAAAACAAGTATTTGGTCTGAAAATAAAATTTTCATTAGCACAAAATAAAATACATATTTCTTGATTCACTGAAAATTCTTAAATTTTTGTCCCTGATTCTCAGTGTGACAGGGGGTTTAAGGTTTTGACCACCTTTTCATTGCAGTTTTGATCACTGCCTCCATTGCAGACTGTAGTGAAGTGCAGCAGTACACAAGCTCACTCTGAATAAAACCACCTGCACAGCACAAAGTGGCTAGAGCCTTAGCTTGAATTGACTCAGCTTCGAGAAAACTAATAACTGCTTTTGAAATCGTTTAGAAAACTGTGTATTTGCTGACTCCTTGCTGGTCTGACTAACCCCACTAGGCAGATTTCAGTTTGATAATCCCAATACTCAGTCAGACTTTGAAAGTGACTTCCCCTTGCTATTAATTCTGTTGCAGACCACATGAGTGGTCTCCCTTAGTTTTCCCAGGCACTATAAAGCAGCCATTAAACAGGTAAAAAAGAAATAAAGCAGAGATCATGAATTCTTCCTTTGTATTTAATTATTAGAGGTATTTTTCCCACCAGTCATATAAAGTCTAATTCTGTTTGTCTTTTGTCTTTGTTAAAGATATATTTAAATTTCAGCCCGAGGACTGGACTCAGGACTGAGTACCTCAGTTGTTATTTCTGTGGGAGGAGGGCTGGGAGGAGGCAGGATCCAGACCTCGGTCTGTCAGGTTACTGCATTTTTCCAGGGTGAACTTTCTCCCAGACAGAGACAAGCAGGGTAATCAGAAGCTCAGGTAACTTGGGTTGGAGGAAAATGCACTCACTTTCCGCCATTATCCAGGCACCTGCTTGAGCTGGGCTCTCGAGATCACAGACATGATGCTCTCTGCTAACATGGCCACACACCCATTTCTCTGAAGCCCTCCCAAAGAGTGGGTCAGGTCCAGAGACAGACTTCTGGACAGATCTCTGTGGTTCTGCAGAAGGCAGTGGTCTGGTGGTCCCTCTACACTCTTATGGTTAAAGCAACTGAGTGTTGCCCCAGAACTGAACTCTGCCCCATAGTTCCTGGGAGATGCTAGTAAGACCACTTCAGCCAAAGTTTTCCCAAAGTGAACATATATTTGAGTGCAAATTTCTGGGAGCATGCCTTGAAAGACCTGGGGACTGACCAACTGAAGTCAGTAGGGGCAAGGCTTTGGTCAAAAACTGTGTTACTAGGAACATAAAGGTTTCAGCAAAACTTCTGCTGGTGGTCTTCAAGGTCATTTGGTCACCTTAGCCACAAGCAAGGCTTGTTTCCTGCCAGATCTCAGCCAACCCAGACACTTGAGTGACTGGTGGGCAGACTGGCAGGAAACCAACACTTCCTGTTTGCCTGTTCCCTCATTAACCAAGCTCATGGATATATCAGAGAGTGGTTTAGGTTGGAAAGGACCTTTAAAGATCATCTAGTCCAACCCCGAATGAAGGATGCGTAAGTGGGAAAGCCTTTCTTCAGGCTGCCCAGCTTCCTTACTCCTTGTAACCATGCTTTCTAACTCTCGGACAAAACAGGCAGGAAAATGGCCAGCTCCTGTGAGAGTCAATACACTCATCTTATGGAAGCAAAGTGTTTTTCTGTGATTAAAAAAATAACTTTTTAATGCTTTGCATTTGTTTTTGCTTTTTGTTTGTTTTTAACAGCTAAAGTGTTCCAGTTTTGTTTTGCACCTATTTGGAAAAGTGAGGGGTTTTGGTTTTGTTGCCTAGATGTAGGATATGATGAACTGGGATATGCCAAGTAGATGTTTCTAAGCAGCCCTCAGCTCTAGAGCAGCAGATGCTGAAAAATGGGGCTGTGGCTCTCACATACAGAATGGTGGGATCCCTGTATGTTTTTGAAGGCTTTTTTTTCTTTCCTTCTGTTCCCTTCTTCTATCACACAGCTGCTGGGAAAATATATTTACTTGTGTTTGGTTAGCAGATGCTATCAAGTCTTGACTGGCACCAAAAAGCCCTTGAAGACTTGTCTACTTCTACCCACAACCCTAGGTGTGCAAGAAACAAGCCTGCCTACAGAACAAGAAGGGAAAACAAAAGGTGAAAGGGTTATCAGCTGGCCAGCACCAGTGATTCCACCTGCTGAAGCAGGGAGACTGGCATCCAGATCTTTAAGAGGACTCAGGATTAGGCCCACCTGGGAGGTGGGAGAGCCTCTTTCTTTTTTTTTTTTTTTTTTAACTGTAAAGGGGTTGCTTTTCAGACGTTGTATAAGACATCCTATTTGTCTCTAACTTCTCACTGATTACAAACGGATTACAGGAAGGAAGCACTCCACCCAGTTTCTTAATTTATCATGCACCGTTGCTTGAAGGTGTTATCCGTGTCTCAACAGAAATCTGTTTTTTCCCCTTCTTTTTAAGAAAAATAAAAGTGGGAAAAAAAAAAAAAAAAAAGCAGATGACCTTACTGCTCATTAATTATTAATTACATGGCAGTTACACCCAGAAAAGCTTTTGATTTTTCCAGCTGCACATTTGCTAAGAAATTCTTTCAGCAAGATACAGAAAGATTTAATGTTATTTCTTGCAGAAAGGAAATGGCATGTGTGTGAGGGAGAGAAACTAGGTGCTGCATATTTCCAAAGGGCTCTCTATTGCAGCTCAAGTCAGAAACCTGGGTCCTACTCCTATGATACAAGCATCAGTCCTTACTTGTAAATTATTGCTGCAGACCACCAGATAAAAAAAGTAAGAATCAAATTACGTTCCCAGTTCTGCTCAGGTGGGAGTCCCTGGAAGCATTGCAGCTCCTGGAATGATCCCACACCTACTGCCATCCTCATGGGGTTACAGCTTTGTCCCTTCCGTCCTCATTGCTTTTGCTTGTAAAGCTGTGCATGCAAAGTGCTCCCACTCGAGGCAGGGAAGGTACTTCGGGGTGACTCAGGGAAGAGCCCAGTTCGTGTGTAGTTCTTGAGATGCTCAGGGTGCACAGGAAGCCAGCTGAGAGGGGGTGCAAGGGGTGCAGCACCTCTGGACGTGCAGTGAGCACCAAGGGCAGCGGGGAGGGGAAAGAAGCAAGGAAGGAAGCAGGACAGCTCGGGAAGCCGTTGTAGGAGAGCCCAGGCAGAGGGGGAGGAGAGCCATCAGGGGTGCTTGCTGTGACAGGTGTCCTCTCAGCTGCGGCTTTCCAGAGGAGCAGCGGCCTCACATGCAAACCTGCTGGCTTGGACAAGCCGCAGTGCTCCAGCTGTGGCACGACTCGGGCTCCCATGGGGCACAGCCGAGGCCCACAGAGTCACTTTCGTGGCTGGTGCTCCTTGGCAGCAGACACGGACCTAGGGCCAAACTTTGAGCAGCAGGTGGGGCTGTAAGGCCAGGGCCCAGAGGGAGGAGAGATGCCAAGCACCAGGTTGATTTTCTGCTGTGCTGTGCATTGCCCTATAGTTACAGATACTAGGGGCTACAAAACATGATGGGCTATGCCCATAAACGGCTGATAAAAGCACCCACATCATTAGAAAAGGTACATACAGTGTGTTAACACTGAGTGGATCAACAACGTAAATGCTGATTGCAAAGAGGAAACCGAACTTACATAGACAGATTAAAGCTGATCTGTGGGTCTTTTCACCATTCAGTTTTTAACTGCTGGCTCTGTCAACTCATCTCTACTTACCCTTGACCCAGGCAACAATGAATTTTGCTTTCAGTCCAGGTATTTCTTTGCTGCATGATTGAATGTTTGTTGTATTGTCTTCAGTCATTTCCTTTAACAATGCAAACGGGAAAGAAGCTTTAGAAGAATTTTTTTAAGCTCAAGAAATGTAGTCCAGCAGTGTGCAGGACCCCTGCACTAATGTATACCTTGCATTTCTAATTGAGGCATTCATATGCTGGAGTATTCTTATGCCAAGGAAGATCAGTTCATTTCTTGCTATTCACACTGAGCTGTATTTAGGGCCGATAATTGTCTCCCAAAGAAGTTGCAATCATGTTCTAGCAGAGAGCAGCATACACTCTTCTGTGGTTTTTGCAATCTGAGCTCTAAAATAGCAGTCTTTTCAAGTCCCAAATAAAACTGTAATATGTATCTATTCCAGATTAAATGTATTTTCAGTTCTGCAATTCTTCTCTCAGGAAGTTCTTGACATATCTTCATTTCCATTGCATGTCTCAGGAATGCATCTGCAGATCTTCATTTGTGCCTTTTGTTGAAAGTCTTTGCAGCAAAATAATAAACAATGAGATCAAAGCAGAGACTGTTTAGTGCCAGCAAAAGCTTACATAACCTCAAACAAACTCTTCAATTTGGAAGTATAGGCTAACTGGATTACTGTTATCACTGTATCAAGCATATAGCGCATCATAAAAATCTCACACAAGACAAACTTGAAAGCACTAGTGTGCTTTTTGATTTTCCCAGTTTGTTTATGAGAGGAAGTAAGTTTTCAGTAAGAAGCTTTTGAATAAATGCAATGCCATTGCTAGTGATGGGGGAGAAAGCACAAAAAAACCTGTAAGCCAAATCAGTGCCTCTAAGGTAAGCAGTGTTTCTTAAGAAAAACATAGTTCTGGGCAACAAACACATCAAAGTGAGCTGCTGTCTGCCATTCCTGCACTGAAAAGTGCAGTGTATGTTCCTCAGTAGTGGCAAAGAAGTAAAGAGTTGAAGAGGACGTGCACCAGAGGAGCAGTCCTGAACATCTCAAACGTTTGCAACATTGAGTGACCAGTTCCTGGGCAGTGCCCGAGGTTGCTGTGTGTGGCCTGAACCAGAGCGTCACTTCTTTCTGCAGAAGGTCCCAGCCACAGGGTGACAGGGAGCGGGGCCAAGGAGCCGGCTGTTTCCTGGAGGCGGCAAGCAACATAGGCTCTCCTGCTGTACGGCGAGGCACTGCTGGTCAGGTTAAGGGGTGATTTCACAGAGGGAGCCCAAGGCGTCCAGCAGCTACAGGGGATCTGCCAGGAGCCTGGGCTGACAGAGAAACAAGCAAGCAGAGGGGTGGAAGGGCAGCGTGCAGCGTTCACTCTTGGGTATCTCCCCTGTTTTTGTTAGCTAATGCTGCCACAGCAGTAGGATGGAGTTGATGAACTCTTCTGAAATCACCCTTCTAGATAAGAATAGAAGACCTTTTTTACATGAAAGAAGGCCAAATGGGTAAAGAATAAACCCATTTTATTTCTTTTTAAAATTTATATATTATATATACTTAAGCAGCAAGTTCTCTTACGTGTCAGAAACCTTTTAACTTCTTTATTTTTATCTCAGTAAATACTATGCATTTTCATCCACAAATAAATCTTTTTAAAAAGTTATTTTCTGCAGTGTTTAGTATGTCTTCCAGTTGTAACAGCAATTTAGGCATTTGTACATAATATATCAGGAAAATCTGTTCTCTTAGGTACTCTGAAAAGCTGTTTCACCAGATAAATATTTCCATTAACGTATGGTTTTACCGCCATCAAACTATTATTCCTCTCTGTTCTCCCAGTCCCATCTTCGCTTGTCACCTCAGACTCAGTCCAGTTCTTGCTAACAGGATGCTGGTTAGAAGCTGCTCTACGTGTTTAGATTTCTTAACTTTAGTGGGATTTAAACCTATGCTGTTTTTTTGGATAAGGCATATTGTCCCAAATGGGGTAAAAACTTGGTTGTTTACACAGGAAGCGATGCCCTTCATCAGTTGTGATTTGAATCAGTGGGCACCAGTGCTGCTGGCAGCACAGCAAGGTGCCTTTTCCCCTCTCTACACCTGTGACCAGAGCATTTGCAGCTTGAAAAATGGAGTAGTGGCAGGGGGAAACACGCAGCCCCAGCACCAGCCTATTCTGGGGTCTTGACAGTCAACGTGATGGTGGGGAAGCACTTGCTCACACAGCTGCTGGGAATATCTTTGCAGCACCAACCTTGCTTTATGCTAGAGGTGAGGAATCAGCATAAAGAGGGGACAGGTAACAGTGTCTCCTGGTGACTTCTGCCATGATGCCAAGCTCCTGAAGTAACAAACGCAGGGGTCCTCAATTATTCGGCGGGACTGAAACCCTCCTGCAGGCTGTATGCTGTCACACACAAGTACTACAGGCTTGATGGCAGCAGCCAAAGCCAGTTTGAACCCCCTTCCTCCTTCACTGAAGGCAAGGGAGCAGGTCACCAAGTGCAGCTCACAGCTCCTTGACTGGCAGCAAGTGTGGGAACGTTTACTATAGCTGCAGTAAAATACACCTATCAGTAAACAAATCAATCTGAAGACATTTGGAGGAAGGCCCCCGCATATTTTTGTAGCTCTAATGGAGACAGTGAAAGCAGCAGTAGCTGTCACAGTCGAGGTGGCCAACCTGCTGGACTGCCATGAGCCGCTGCTTCTCCTGCACGACCTGGATTCCTTTGGGGAAGCAGGATCCAGTGGCAGACAAACAAGCCTGTTTGACTCACTCAGAGTAAAAATTCAGTCCAAAAGCATCTGCAGCAGCATTGTCCTTGGTCCTCAATGACCAATTCAGCACTGAACAAACTCCTAAGAAGCATCTAGGACCCAAATGTGAAAAGAGACAATTAAAAAAAAAAAAAAAAAATTCATTTCCAGGAGTTCTTCATTTCCTATGTAGTCTGGCACCATCACTTTGTGAAAAGAAAACAGCCCTACTAGGACCTGAAAGCAAACTTTTCAATGGGTTCGTTTTAATTTTCCCCATCTAATGTTGAAGTATCTTTAACCTTAACTTAAAGGTCTTGGTGGGAAATCTAAGCATTTTGATTTTGAAATTACAATGTCAGCTAGAAAGCAGGTAGATTTTCAAGTCTCTGAGCACATGTAAGCCTCCAGAAGATCAAAATACTTTGTGTTTCCCCAGTTCCCACAGCATGAACTAATTTGTACTGGATTTCCTATCCTGCAGATTCCTCCTGCTCCATCTCAGATATGGGGAATATTATTCACCTTCCTTGTCAACTCCCACACACATAAAGGAGGGGCAGCCTCGGTTTTTATTAATATGTAGTGACCTGTTTGTAATTTCTGATTCTAGAAACAGAACGGCAAATGTGAAAGGCTGAGTCTTTAACAAGCCTGTGTCTGGGGATGATAAGGGATACTTCCTGCACGTTTCAGCTCCATCTATTGTTTTTTGTAACAATGGGCAAAAATGAAATGTGTTTTCTAAATCAGCAATTTTATGACACTATTAGTTTGCATTCCCTAATAAGGAAGCATTAGGGAACACCAAAACTTATAAAGGAGAAAGGCTTTGAGCAAACAGGATAAAAATTAAGGCTAGTACGTCAGTAATTGCAGCTCATTGAGCTCCATTGAATGCATTTAAATTTAATTGTTTGGTAGGCTGATTTTCTTCATCACATATGTACAAGCTTGATTGACACCACCTTCTTTCCCCATACGAAGGCATGTACTTTTGTGAGTGTGAAATCCCAAAACCTTGCTCCAACGTGCAGCAAGATCCCCCTTCACTGCAGAAGTCCCCAGGTCCCCCTGTTTGAGACGAGCTGTGCTGTCCCTTCCCTCACAGCAACAGCTGGCACCACAAACATCCTCCTGCTCCTGCCAGAACAAGGCGGGAGCAAACAATTGCTGCCCCAGGGAAGGGAAGAGAAGCAGCAGGAGGGAAAGCCAACTCAGCCTCTATTCCAAGTGCCTGCAAAGCTCCTCTGTTGTAACTTATGCCAGGTCAGCTTCAGGAAAATCAAATCTGCTGATTTCAAAGCCTTTGCTCTTTTTGGCCCCCTCTCCGCAGCTTCCTTCCCTTCAGCAGACTCTAGCTGGATGCCATGTGGGGCTCTGTACCCCAAAATACATTTTCAAACTGCTGCAGGGCGTGCACAGCCCCACCGACCCAATGCAAAACTGAAGTTCCCATGGCAGATGAGACTGCAACTCAGGGAGCCTGAGAGGTGTTCAAGGACCTGTCTGGCCTCTGCTTTGACTGTCAGATGCAACAGAAACTAGGGACCTTCGACCACCAGTAGAGACATGCCACCTCTTGGCCAAAGCCCAGATGCAGGCTAGCACTGAACTACAGGTATGCAAGAGCAATTGCAACCCAAACACTTCCTTTGGCCTCCTCTTCACTGCCCCCATTACTCTACTTGACTCAGACTTGGCCAGTTGTACAAAATAGTTGGATTAGCAATGAACAATTTGTCTTAGGCTCAGCTATAGGTTGTACCTACCTTCACTCTTGTCTTGTTAGCTAAAATATCATTTCCTTTTCATCTTCCTCTACCCTGTCAGGCCAGATAAGTATGAATTTAAAGCTTAAGTGCTAATCAACTGATACTGCAACAGTTTTGCGGATAAGAATCACATTAGTTGTGCAAAAGCTGCCCACCCTCCACGGCTAGATTTCTGTCCTTGAGGAGAGAGGCATGGCCCAGAGGGCAGTCTGTTACATCTGTCTGAAATGGCTGTCCTGGAATAAAATGAAATCTCTTTCTAGAAGTGCCCACCTCTCCCCACTTGACAAAATTAACCCAGACACCTGCATTTTAGACTGTTTATTGTACATAAGCTGAATCCCATCCTTTGTGACTTACTCCAGAAAAGCAAGTCTTAACTCATGGTTACTTTAATGAGTTAAACTCATTACTGTCATTGCTGAGCATATATTCAGCATGTAGTTTCCCAAAACTGGCCTTGGTATAGTTGTTGTATGAAACTACATTATTTTAGAGTGAAGCTTAGATGAAACCTGGTAACAGATGAGTATAAAAGTAATTTTTTCTCTCGCCGCCCCCCCCCCCCCCCCCCCCCATTTCTCATAAAGAGATATAACTATTTCATTTCTGTGAGTGTACAAGTTAGAACAATTGGAAACATGAGCCCGAGTTACTACTAGTTGGTGCAACTGATGGTCTAGCAGGTTAAGTCTAGGGTATTGCTAGCTGTGCATACAGATCTTTCAAATTAAATGTGGCAGAATTAGAGCATGGGACCAGAAAGTAACACTGTATTTTTATTCCTTAACACTTTTACATGGAGGTCCTACTGCCGGTCTCATGCATCTAGAAATACTAAGTGTGAGAAATACTAAGGGATTGTTTTAAAAATCAGTTTATTTCTTGCTTTATAGGTTGTCATTCACTGAGATTCATATCTTCAAACCTTTTACCACAACTATGGAGATGAAAAACTTTCTCTTAAATGCAAAAAAAAGGCAAGAAGAAAGTTCAAGTTATTATTAAAAGGAAACAATTAATGCAATTAAAAAAAGGATCTGAGATGATCTGGAGTTGAACCTCAATCAGTTCCACAAAAAATTTCCCTCCAGGGAAGAGAGAGAAATCCAGCATCATCAGCCATTTCGTATATGACCAGGTGGAAGAACCTCAGGCCGCTGCGCTGACACAGAAGTTACGCTGCTGGTGCAAGATGTAGGTGAATCCTTCTCTGGAGGATATTGTTGCAGCTGCAGCATGGAGATATATGCTGCTAGCTAAATGTTTCCAGATCAACAGGAAAAGCCAAAAGGAAGATGAGCATTTATTAAAAGTAAAATGACATTTTTAAAAGTAGTTTGGAATGTTAGACTTGTGGAAACTAGGAATAATAGCATGAAAAACAGTCTCCTTCTGCACAAACATTGTGAGAATGTTTGCTCCTTAACTACGTAACCACATTCCCCCTTTTCTCTTGTGCAGCTGCCTCAGTCAGAAGGTTGCTATTGCTAGGCTACCTTGGCTTTACTTGCCTATATGGATGTAAAGGACTAGTAATACCAATCACACGTGCTATAAAACCAAATTTTGTTGATACTAATAATCGAGGCAGGAGCGGGGTGTATGCACTCCCAGCCCCACAACCCCATTTCTTTTATATCTGTGTGTTAGCCTAGCCACCGTTCTGGCTCAGTGTTAAAGGTTAAGCAGACTCCAACATTTGCAAGGGGATGAGCCTGGAATACACTTGACCTCACCTCTGCCCCATCCTTCTGAAACCAAGAGAAGGGAGGGACACTGGGATAAAGATCTGAGGACTTGGATACGCCTATGCCTGACCATGCTGGGGTGTGGGTGCATCTGGGCTCGAGTGCAGCTGTAGACAAAACGCAAAAAACTTGTCCAGCAATTGCCATCATGCATGTAGGATCTGGAAGCTGTAGCGATGTGCAGCTACCCACCAGGTGGTGCCGTGCAAGCATAAGAGTTACCATCACTGGTTTGCAGTGGTACGTCCAGCAAGGACCTTGCACTCCTCCAAACTCTGCAGAAATCTGAGTTATTCCACATGTAAGCACTCTTTTATTGGTGTAGTATAAATTAACCTTAGGATAGAGTTCTTGGCAACTGTATGGCTACCCTGCTCATTGTGTGCTCTTTTTCAAGAAACAATGTAAAGTAAACACAAAGAAAAGAATAAGAAAGAAATTATTGATATGATTCATACATTTTTGACACTATCTCATTTGAATTTTCCTTCCCTCAGTGTTGAAGAGCATGTATTCAGTCCTGAGACAAAAGTTTCAGCTGACGTTTCAGTGTTGAGATTATGTTAATCAGGAATGAGCAGGAAAACTGGTGTTATAATAACGAAAAAGTTTTGGGGTTTGGTCAGCAAATATCAAGACTGACAGCACACAGCGTGAGATGGAAATACATATATCTGCTGTCCTAGAGTGGGAGGTGAGCTCTGACGCCTCTTTCTCCTGCTTGTCCTCACAATTACTTTTACTAGCATGTCCCTTCCCCCCACACATATCTTAACAAACCTTTTTAGACAGTAAGAAACTGAAAAGAAGGTTATCTTCATACCTTGGCCTTCTATCTCCTTCCTGAACTTCCTAAGAAGGACTGTTTACTCATCTATACTGAGGATTTGACTTCCTTTTGCCCTTTTTCCATTTGACTCATTCCTGCCAAGGTATCTACTGTGCCTAACTTCCTTTTCTGGATAGAGCTCATCCGCAGGGCTGGGGAGCTGCAAGCAGCAGGAAAACCTGGCACTTTTGGAGGCAGGAGATAAATAATGTGGTATAGGCAGAAGGTGAGAAGGGATTCTCCATACATCCCACTTTTGGGGGGTTGTTTGGTGCTTTGGTGCAAGTGAGAGGAAGAGAGATGGGAAAAGATTGCTGAGTCCTGACAACTTTGCCCAGATATCCCTGAAGTAGAATTCAAAAATCTGTAAAAGATTGTGTGAAAAATCTTAAAGTACAAGAAACAATGGCCCACAATACTGTTACCGAAGTTCGGTACTGTTCAACAAACAGCTTCAAAGTGAGCCAGTCCTGTTCGCAAACACTGCAAGGAGTCAGTCCTCATGCAAGGCATTGGGATAACATGAATATAACTATTTTGAAGTAGGATCCTAAAATGCCCAGCTGAGGGGTGAGAGAGTTTCCAGATGTTGGAAGCAAAACATCTGCATCTGCCTCAGAGCTCCTGGGACATGTTCCCAGGCCTGAGGCTCAGCACAGACAGCCTAGCTTCACGTCAGAGAAGATTCTTGGGTGAAGGTGGCTGAAACTTGAGGACAGAGGGGCAAGTGCCCTCATCTCAGGCAGACAGATAGCTGTCTCAGGTTAAGCAGAGTCATAGCAGGAGAGATGCTGCTGAGTCAGTTTTGGATTCCTGAGGCTGAGGCAGTGGCACCTGCTGAAAACCCCTACCATTCATTTCCAGGGAATTGCTGCTGAGACAGGGCAGGAAGAACACATTTAATTCCATGGCTTTGATGTATGACTTAAATGGCAAGTTTCTGTCCCCCAAATGGAGGGTTGTAACCGAAAGTTCATTCCCATATTACTGGTCTTGTGACAGTAATAAAGCATTTGAAACACCTCTGAAGAAAGGGACTTTTTTTTCTCTGACTCAGAACAGGTGCCATAAGTCTCTCCATCATAGTGCCATGGCTTCATACTGGTTGTATGCTGAACTTTAACTTCACAAATACAACTCAAGGCAAAAAATAGCATTTGTATTTCCTTTTGATAGGTAATCCTCACTGGTAAGGAGTGATTTCTGATAATGAGTGATTTTTCAGCTGTTTCACAAATGGATTTTGAAAAATGGACTTTGCATCATCACTTGCATGAGAAGGCAGAGAAAAAGGAAGCACTGAATTGCAAATTGTTCGTTGCTTTCCTTTTCCCTTCCTTGTGTTTTAGCAATGGGGTCCTTGGCATCTTCAGCTAGCTCATGACTTGTCTATAAATTACAGTCAGGACCTTGATTTACTACCAAGTCAGTTCAACATCCAACATTTAAAAACTTCAAGGCATCCTTATCTCTAAGCGGCTTCACTGGCACAGAACCTATTTCGAGCTGTTTCAAGCAAGGACACAGAACAATTTGACAAGCTCAACGTTCAATCAATTTATTTAAAGCAGGACTTACTTCCTACCATGTACGTAGAAAAGATAGTTTCCACTACATATACGTACATGAGGCAATAGAAAGCCAAGTCTTTTGGCTATCATTTTATGGCATGGCTGGGTCACATTCTCAATCCATAAATGAAACTGCACTTACACTGTCAACAAAGCCGTGTTTTTCCCCATAGGATCTCAGCAGAAATCAGACACTCTTAATTTTCACTTTGTTGTGCCCAGCTGAAGCTAAACCCAACTCCCTGTGCGGAACTGCCAAAATGGAAAGCTATTTAAAAGGAGTCAGCCAGACTGTACAGACCAGTTCCTCGACTCCATTAAGGCTTTTATATTGAGATGATTTTGACAAAGCAGCTGTTATTGCACAGAAAATTTAGCCCAAAACACATCCCTACACTTGCCTGTGAATGGTGAGGTAGTAATAAATGAATAAAAAAGAAGAAATCTCCTCTGATGAGAAATGAAAAAGCTCTACATTGTCCAGATTAGATCTTGTAACTTGAGCTACATCACTGCCTGGAAAGACTCTTTAGTATCTAAAACAGGTGATATGAAGCTCATTTGAATGCTAATGCTAGTAATAGCAGTATATTTAGTGCACTGAAGTATCAAGTAGTGCATTGAAACTTTGTATTGAAATACAAATAAGCCCCATCAACTAACATTTCTGTTATGGTCTAACCACTGCCACTAGAAAGAGAGATTTCAAAATTGTTTGCCTCTATCCCGTCCGGAGAGCAGTAAGTCCATACCACACTATAAGAAAGTCATTATCTTTGTGGCTGTATGAAGTAAATGCAAATAAGGGTGATGTCCTCAACGTTCAAGGCTTTTACCTGCTCCAATCTATCCTACCTCATTACAGCTGTAGACTCCTCTCTCTTCTCTACTGTGAAAGTCTCTTTTTTATGTTTTGTTCTGAAAAGTTCAGCCACAGCCACAAGAGAACAATGTGCTTCCTGAAAAAAGCTTGTGCAGAAATCAATTTTTTTTTGTTCTAAGAAACAAAATGGTGAGTGGCAGAGATAGCCTCCTTCCAAAGATGATCAGAAAGAGTTCTGAGGTTTCTGGGAAGTTTGGGCGCTTTCAAGATTTGAGTTTGGTCTGAGTCAGAGCAAAACTATAAACAACACACAAACTTTTTTTTTTTTTTTTTTTAGATTTCTCACAAAACAAAGATTCCAAGAAATTACGATGTTTCCTCAGGTGAAACACATCTTGAGTACTGCTCCTGTTCCACAAGGTTGATGTTTCTGGAAGTTTCATGTTTATTTGGTCAGCAAACCTTCAAGGATTTTGTTGAATTATTGAGTTATCCCTAGCCTGCTTCACAGACAAACACCTTGAAGCCTCCACTACCCAGCAGGGGCTCCTCAAGCCATGGCCATGCTGGCCCCTGTTGGACCCTAAAGCTTTCTCACACTGCTGACCCCATGCTCCAGGACCCAGCGATTTTGTTGATAATGCAGTATGTTTCTGAGAAAACACTTTAGGTAAAACAACAGCATTTCTCAGTGATACTCACAGGAAAATTCAGACCAGCTCTGCTGCTGAGCCCCCATTCTCCAAGGCCCCAGGTGGAGTCCCCAGCTCTGCCACCTGTCCCCACTCCTCGTGGATGGGCTGCCCCTGCTCAGGCCAGCCCTGCTGCAGCCTGGCTGTGTAGCCTGGGATCACACTGCTGGGAAAGAGCTGGGGCAGAAAGAGCTGGGAGTTTCACTGGGGCAGCTTTACATCTCCCATTTTCTTGGGAACTGCATTTATGACGAGATCCTCAGCCTTGGTCCTTGCCTGAGCTACACCACAGTCTGTGCCTACCTTTGTATCCGCTGTCCATCACCTACTGCACCCCGCTGGACCTCACACAAGCCACATCGCTGTGGCCTTGCTGGGCAGTTACAGGGCTCTGAGCTGGCCCTAGTCATCATCTCCATCCCACTCCATCCCTACTCCCTTGCTAGGGGCTGCTGGGTGGACACTGGTCAGGGAAGGCATGGCCCTGCCAGCCTCATGGTCACCCTTGACTCCTGGCTTCCTCTCATGGGGCTGCCGGCCCTCACAGCCCCTGTGACATCCTTATAGGACAGTGAGAGCAAAAAGGGCGCTCTTCTGCTCACTTCTCAGCTTCTCTAATTCATGTACATACTTGGTTTTACGGACTCCAGTAATTTCCTAAATAAAAGTCAGAGCACAAAACTGTCAAAACATTCAGAATATAGCTACCATGTGTGTGCGGGTGAAGATGCAAGCACTTGATCAAGAGCGTACAGTTGAACAGAAAAGGAAGCATTTTGGACGTTTCTCATTAGGAGTCATCCTTTCAGTAGAGAGGTACAGGTATCAGCCTACGATGTTGAACTCCCTGGTTATGGTGTCATATCAAACAGAAGTGGAGAGGAAAAGCTATAAGACTTCAGGCCCTGCTTTAATCCTTTAATGAGATTTTCTACAGAAGATATCAATTCCCTTACATAACATGTCATCCTTCTCAAAAAAAGCTATATAGAAACTGGTGAAAACCACTGTACTTTTCTAGTGGCTCCCTGGGGTTTATCCTAAGCTGTCAAGTAATTGCCCTGTGAGGAAAACAGTGGAGGGAAGGCAGAAACCAGACTTTTTCGCACTAACTGTTCCACAAGAGAAAAAAAAAAAAGGCAAACACCAAAAAAGCCCACTTCTGTAATAGCCTTTCTCTGTGGAAAGAACCTTTTGAGTCATCATAATGGATTAGATTTACCTGAAATGCTTGAAAAGCTCTATGTATTGTCAATTGTGTATTCATAAGCTCTGAATGCAGTAAGTGAGTATTAAATCAATAACATCTTTATCAGCTTTGCACAAATGAGCAGATGCCTCTTCCCAGTGTCTAAAGCCACAGATGTCTGTCCAGGACAGTGAAAGTTTTCCACAGAAAATTCCATTTTCTCTTCACATTTACCAGCTGGCCATTGTGTGTCGACACCAGTATAGGTCACCTTCCTCCGCTCCACTGTCAGTCTAGTGCCCACATCTCACTCACCTTCCCTCACTCTCACCACGCCAGGTTCAGTTCCCCTCTTGGCAACTCACTGAATGCATGTGCATGCAGCAAACCCATGAAGCACAAGTGAAATAAACTGAGCAGCTATTTGATTTTTGGGTTTTGCTGTTACACAGTCCCCATCCTACTCAATTCTGCTATTGTGGGCACCTTGCCCACGTTTCACACTGGCAGGTCTTTTGAAAGGGATACTGAGTAAAATGTTTCTTTATGAAGACTAAGTGACTTCAGAAGGCAAAATCTGACTTGGGCTCTTAAATTACACAAGAAGTTCTGAAACTTCATCCTTTTCCTGAGAGGGATATACGTATGTAAAGTACTTGGCATCATAAAACACAAGTGGAAATACACAACTGAGGAAGAGCTAAATACATAGTTAGCTAATTAAATTAACTGGATTAGTAGTTATAACACTGAAACCCTGTTTTCCAAAAAGAGCTGTTGCCTTAATCAGGGAAGTTTTTCACACCTTTATTTAACCATGGTCAGGCCTGAATTCCATACAGACATCTTCAATAAAATGTGGCTTGTTATAGTCCTCAGTTCAACATAGTTTTATGTAATTATACAATTAATATAACAAAATAAAAGCACATCACTTACTTATAATCCATGAGACTTTGGGGAATTTATAAATAAAATGCTTGTCTTGGGTGGTTTACTACTCTGGAATTTTTCTCACTGACATACAAAGTAAAGTTAGATCAAAACCTGGATTTAGCCCTGTATAACTCAAAAAACAATAAAAGAAATAGCAATCATAGTTTCACAAAACAAATAGGGCTGGATGGGGTCTTATTTGTTCATAACCTTTCCCTATGGCAGAATCAGTTCAATTTCTGACATAAAATGTTTATCTAACGTTTTCTTAGAAAGAATGATGGGGAGTATAATTTCCTTAGGCAACTTTTTCAAGTGCCACCTTAAATTGGAAAAAAAGAAAAAATCTTCCAGATGTGACTCTTTACTCAGTCTGGAACCTGGGGCTCCTGTCTTACCCACCCTGAGCACAGAGAATAAGCTCCTTCCTGCAGAGCCCTCCAAACACTCTTCTTCTCCAGGCTAGACAAACTCAATCCCTTCAAACTACAAAGACTGAACAAGTGCTACAATAAATCAAACACTCCTGCCAGTCAAACAAATTCTGACAAGAGTTACTTCTACTCCTAATGACTTTATAAATTCTCAATAAATAAATAATTTTCCTACCTGATGTTTTTAAACACACATTGAATTTCTTCAGTCTTTTCTCACTGAATTAATTTCTGCTGTAGGATGCCAACAAGAACATGCTGTACTGTGACACCTGCTTCCTCTTTTCATTTATTTTAATCACTGACAAAGCTATTTGAGAATATTTGCTAAAAGGATATATATTTTTTCCTTAATTCAGAAATCTATCTTTGGAAGATGCATCCGTTACTCATGGAGTGCTGTATGGCTGTTTCACTTACCTTGCATCACAAATGCTGCGGTCACCGCCAGAGAAGTTTTTCCAGAATGGACACATGGTTTTGAAACGCTGACATGACAGCGTATATCCACCTTCTCTTTAAAGCAAGGGAAGCTTCAAAGAATTTCTTAAAACAGTAAGTACAATCCAACTAGAAAATGAACACAAGTATGAGGGAAACAATGTTTGTCTCCATGTTAACGGCATGATCCGTTTCTGTCATCCACCCATAAGATTAATTTTCCATAGTGGAGAAAGTGTGTAACCTGTTTCAATAGTGCTACTTATTTGAGATTAGCCACATGAGGATGCCCTAAACTGTACTGAGACTCATGCTCTGCAGCTGGCCAGACAGACTTCCAGTGCGAAGTTGCTCCAACATGACACAGAGCAGTGGGCTCTAAACTTCTTTGATAGTGCATCCCTAACAGTAAAAAATTTTTGAGCACACCCCCCCAATATATGTGTGTTTATTTATAAATAAGTTATATACATGCAACTGTATTAATACATTATGTACACTATAAAACCTACAAAAATATAAATTAAAAAGAATGAGATAAAGACAAAATAAACATTATTTTAAAAACATATATTTTTATTTTGTTTATTAATGGTACAAAAACATTTTGTTCCTGCATCCCAGTGGATTGTCTTGCACCCACTCCTTGAGGTGTGTGCACCCTACTTTGGAAATATCTGACATAGTCATCACATTAGGTAATGCCAACAGTGGCTACAGGATCCTTAACAGACCTTGGTTTTCTGAGGTTGTCTGTAAAATCCATTCCTATGCTAAGGCTTCTTCCTGAAAGGTAGCTTTTCCATTTGTTTTCCTCTCTCGTTAAACCAGAGAACTTGTCTGCATTAGCAGTAGTGCCTCATGCTAATCACATCAGGTAAGAATCACTCCTGACTGGCGCAAATATCTGAGATTGCGAACAGGATGTCCTCTTCAAGATCTAACTAGGACGCTGAAAGAAATTATTACCTCAGCTATTCATTTGCTCCTTAGCAGATTGATCATTTAACATGAGCTCCTCTAAGAGAACTTCATATATTAAGCAGTAGAAGATAGCAGAAAAATAGATTGGGGTAGTAATATACATAGCAGCTTTCACAGTATTAGTAAAAATAAAATTAAAAAAAAGTACATCCAGCTTGGCTTTGTTCATGCAAATAGGAAATAAAACAAGCTGAAAGCATCGGAGCTGAGAAGATTCAGAAGTGAGAAGTAAGCTGGGGCTTTCCAAGAAGTAGAAGTCAGAAAGTGTGATGATTAAAACCAGTAGATATTCAGAGTTCTTTATATAGAATAGAAAACTTGATGTTAGTTTTAGGTGTATTACTCCCGAAAACAATTAGGAATTCTTGGTAAAAGTAGTGGCAATAATAATGATTTGCCCTAATTAATACAATTCTGATTTAGTAAAAGAGGTGTTTTACTTGGAGATATGCCCCTCTCTTTTTCATTGGGCTAGTGTCTATGCTACAGTGCCCATGCCTAGCACTCATCAAGACCCTCCAAAGTTTAGTCTCTCAGTTTAAGTTACATTCCATTTTTCCTCTATTAGGCTGTTCTGTTAGTGATCTTCAAGGTGAAACTTTTGTTTTGAATATGAATATTTGTTTTCTTGCTTGATCATTATCTATATCCACTAAATTTTATACTATTTTTATCTACGAATTCTTTGTGTATTGCCTGCATTTCACTACTCTTCATTTGTTTAATCCCATCAGACACAGCTTTTTTCACCTGTTGCTGCAAGAGCCTAATTACTCCAGAGCACTCTGCTTGAACTCTTGTCTTTTTTAGATTATACATGGAGGTCAACACAGAGAGCAACGCTCTCTATGCGCAGAAGCCTTCCTAAAAGACACTGCTTTATACAAGCAATTTTCTTTGCTTTGGTACAACACCAAAATTTGCAGCCAGTTTCCTGCACAGAGAAGTGGTGAGAGCGAGATGGAGAAAGAACCAGGTAAGTTTTGTATTTCTGCTGTTTCTCAGATCTACTTTAAACTAGTGCACAGTTTAATTAACGTGATTCTGAATCTGGCAGCAGTACAGAACCCAAAGTCACGTACAGAAGCATTGACCTCAGTTGCTCCATATATAGTTTAGTGCACTTCTTGTATCAAGAGTGAGTGTCCTCTTGCAGTGTTGGCTGCAGCAGAGAAAGATGCGGCATTTGCCACCAGCTCCTGCGTAGTTAAACAAGTTGGGCTGGGCATGAAGGCAGCAGAGGCGTAAACAAACATCAAATTTTCCTGCCTTTTCTTGTGGTATTTAATCTCTAGCAGAGGAGCCGAACAGATAGGCATAGCTGATAACATCTTAAACTGAGGTAGTGACTTCTGCCTAACTCTGGCTGGGGAATTAGTTACTGTCTGCCCGCTGCCAGCCAGCATCTGGCAGAAGGAGAATGCATGGGGCAAGACTCCCTATTACCACATACAAAATCAATTGGGTCAGCTAGGATGGAGCTGGCTGACTGGCTTTTGCCTTCTGCATGGGAGAGTGCTCACAGGAACTGCTTCACTGACAGATCAGAGGTCATGGTTGTCTTTGACCAGCATCTCTGAATTCAGCAGAGGATGCCTGGACCCAGTCTAAAATAAATTACCTGAAAAAGAGATGAAGCCAACGTGAAAATAATTGAAAAACACTGTGTATGCAAGTGAAAATTTCCCCGAGTACTTCTTACAGGTAGTGCCACACAGACTTAGACCTCAGCATCACACAGGCTGTAGAATATTATGCACTGATTCATGTCTTGAGGTCAGTAACTGCTGGCTGAGCAACAGACCTCTGAGAAAGGCATTCACAGTAAATTTTGGGTACTGGGCAATTTAGCTGCTAAAATCAATTTCCTTTATCTTTTAAACTCATCAGTTTGAACAGCAGTAAGCAGTATCATATTTCTGGTACCCAAAGCCTGGACTGAAAGTTAAAACTTGCTAGAAACCAAGCACCTCAGGTCTGTAACAGTGAACAGTTAACTTCTGTGTTAAGAATACGCTGTTTCAAGTATGTTGTAAAAATGTACCCTGATGATTTTGGTTGTGTGCTTGTTTCCCTTCGGGCTGAGGCGGGAAATGAGCTTAGGCTTCCCACCGCACCTGAGGGAGCCTATGAATCATTAACATCTTGTGATATCCTCCCACTGGAAGGGTCCTAAGGAAAAAAACAACTGCTTGATCTTTGGGAGCGAGAGCTTCGGCACTTGCCTCCTGCAGAGAGCCGAGATGAAGACCTAAAATCCATACCTGACTTCAATTTTCACTAGTTTAGGCTCCTTCCAAACTGGCTTTTTAGAACCTCACCTAAGGTGTTTGACTCTTTCCATGTGGTGTATGTAGGTGTGCCCATATGGAGCAATGGCTTTATACTTAAAATTTAGGCATCATCATGCTTAATTCCTTTAGCTGGAAAGGCTTTACACAGAAGTTTTGACAGGGAGGGAAATTCAATTTCAGTCTCTTGGACAAGGATTTCAACTATCAAACTGCTTTCTTCTGCATACTGAAGAGAGTTACTATCAGCTGTCATTCACTTGGGCTTGGCAGGCCTCGAGTATTTCTTACAAGGATACTGCTGTACTCTCAAACTGATGTGCCATACCTCTAAATTGACTCTTTTAGTAAGAGCATGCAAGAATGTCAGTGAAAGACAAGCAGAGCACAAAAAGGGAGTGCTGAGCTGACAGGCAGGGCAACTGGAAACATTTGCCTAAAACTTCATACTTTCCTTCAAGCTTGTCATCAGCAGAACTTGCTTAAAAAGAGTCATAGTTGCTGATAAACTGACTGAGATTACAGGAACAACATCCATCTTTGTAAAGAAAATCGGGGTAGCCCAGCTCTGTTGGGAAGGATAATAAAGTTGTAGATGATCACAGATGTAGAATTTAAATTCTTCAAGTCCTCTTACAGTACCATAATCCAATATATATAATGAGCCATATACATGTAAAATGTTTAAACACATAATCAGAAGGAAAGAAACATGAACAAATCCAGCCCTCAGCTCAATAAGTAAAGGCTTTCTAAAAGAGGTAACAAGTGCTCTGGAATGCTAGCAAGCTTGTGAAGCCAGAGAAATATCACTGAAATCTAGTGGAGATACCAATTTATTATACCATTTACATTTACCAGCAAATGGTAAAGTGGGCAACTGAAGCTACAGACAAGAAGTTCTTAGGCTTTACAGCTTTGCCCAGACAGATTTATTTCCTACAAAGTCTTTCAAACAAAACAATCTGGCTGTTATCATGACTTCCTCTTTTTATAGGTCAAAGGATCTTGCGATAGTGATATTTTCCCTTTCTAAATCGTGTCCTATGACTCATAATTAGGTCACCTTGCACTAACCTAAATAACTCTTCTCTTCCTTTAGTGCACAGCTTGCTTCATGTGGTTATTTCATGCCGAATTAGAAGAGAGACAACAATTAAACTAACATATGTAGATGAAAATACACTACTAAGTTAGAATCCATTCTTTCTTTTATAATTACAATTACTGGATAAGAATCCTTTTGTTCTTTCCCCACTTGCAGAAAACTGTCACTTTATCCTTCAAATGAGACAGAGATGATTATTGCCCAAGATATGAAATGTAAGGCAATCTGTAACCATTTCCTTCTCCTTCTGGCTCCTCTTCCCATCATGCCCATAATATCACTGCAAACAGAATAGGAAAGGGCAGGTTAAATAGAAAAACTCATTTAAAAATTTTTATTCCATTCAGTCGTTGCAGAATCACTAGTTAGGAAAAATAGCTCACCTGCAGTGATGTGGGTCTTCCAGCCAAAATACAGGAAAGTCCCAGGATTTATGTGAGTATCTAGACATTGGCAGAATAAGTAAATCCTACACAGAGATGATGTGTCAGATTTTCCTGTGGTGCAGGTCAAGACGAACTACACTATATCTGAAGATGATGTCACTAGAACAGAGTTATTAGCCTTATTTCTCCTTATTTTTACATATTTTCCCACTTCCTGATAACACATCATTTCTTACTCAGGTTAGTTTTTACAGCACTCATATCTTTCTTCATAGTTTTGTCCCACAATAAAGATGGCTAGCAATTAGATAGACTTCAATATATTACTGACTGCTGCAGGAACTGTTGCTTGGACATGCAATGCCTGATTTCTCATGCTCTATCACAGAAACCTTGCAGAAATGCCTTAATTTATTTCTCATAGTGATCAGCTTTTTTAAAAAAAAAAGTTAGATACCCATTTTATTTTTCATTTTGATTACACACTTCAAAATAAGCTGCAAAACGAAAATACACGCCTCTGCCTACCATCTTTCAGGTCCATTCTAGTGTATAAAGTCAGTAAGAAACAGTGCTCAGATAGGCAAGTATTTTGCCCGAAGTCATGTAAGAATCACTTCCAAGACAAGGAACAGAATCAAAGCTGCTGCTTTAACCATAGAAACGAGCAATTTAGAAAAACCCAGACTACAGTTTCTGTGTTCTTTGGACTTGTTATGGAAAGCCATAAGTGAAACTGAAGAGATGTGAATCAGCAACAGTAGTGCAGAAGAAATTGAAAGGAAGAGCCTTTAAAAGATCTCAACAAAGAAACAGCTCATACTATGGGTACCCAGGAGCACTGTACTTATATGCAATATATCCTACAATATTATCATGGTTTAACCCCAGCCGGTGACTAAGCCCCACGCAGCCACTCACTCACTACCCCCCAGTGGGATGGGGGAGGGAACTGGAAGGGTAAAAGTGAGAAAACTCGTGGGTTGAGATAAAGACACTTTAATGGGTAAAGCAAAAGCCACGCAGGCCAGTAAGGCAAAACAAGGAATCCACTCAGCACTCCCCATCATCAGGCAGGAGTTCAGCCATCTCCAGGACAGCAGGGCTCCGTCACATGTAACGGTGACTTGGGAAGACAAATGCCATTGCTCTGAGTGTCCCCCTCTTCCTTCTTCTTCCCCCAGCTTCATATGCTGAGCATAACGCCATATGGTATGGGACATCCTTCCGGTCAGTTGGGGTCAGCTGTCCCAGCTGTGTCCCCTCCCAACTTGTGCCCCCTCAACCTCCTTGCTGGTGGGGTGGGGTGAGAAGCAGAAAAGGCCTTGGCTCTGTGTGAGCCCTGCTCAGCAATAGTGAAAACATCCCTGTGTTATCAGCAGTTTCCAGCACAAATCCAAAACACAGCTCCGTGCTACCTAACGTGAAGAAAATTAACTCTATCCCAGACAAAACCAGGACAAATATGATTGTTAAGCACATCACTTATGGCTTTTACACAAGATTTGCAATATGAGCCACTTTTTTCCATAGTCTTCATTGAACATTTGCCACAGAAGGAAAGAAATCTGAAAATATGGAAAAGAAATGGAAGATAAGCTTTTCCTCTTGCAGAAAATTATGTTGCCTGATGTTGCAGAAGGAACAGTATTACTATTAAAAATCAAAATAAAAAAAAAGAACAAAAACCACAAAAAAGCAAAACCCCAAAAACCAGATGATAACTAATAACTATATTTTAGTCATTGGGATTTAACAGCATGTATAAGAACTATTTTATGTACAGAGGTTTGGTAAAATAGTACCTAAACTTTGCAGAATCATTTGCCATTTTCTATAAATGTCTTTGCATGATGCATCTTGTATAGTGCCAGTGTCTTACTTCGAAATCTTTCAAAAATGCCACAAACTGACCTAAAATGAAGAGCCTGCAGTTCTTTCCTTTTGAAGTTGAGGTGGCCAATGTTAACTCAGACCTTGCAGGCAGGCAGGACCCTTACTGTCCTGTAACACTTGAGCAGGGCCATGTTGGGAACAGGTTCCTTCAACTGTTGAGTGATCATCAGACAAGACAAAGTGACAAACCAAATCTGAGATACATCCAGGAAGTTCTCTCTCCATCCGTCTGTTCTTGTCTAGGCGTTGCAAAGCGGTTTCGCACTGGCAGGAGGCCCATGGTGTGCTTCTAAAATGTGGTTGTGAACTGCTCTGTGAGATGCTGTCTGAGAGGCCATAGCATCAGATAAAAGTGTTGTAGGAAGAATCAAGAATTCATGGTTCATGGCCACTTTGGGGGCGGCGGGGGGGGGGAGAGGATGGGATTGTGAACTGACCCACCTTGGTGTATAGGATGAACCCCTGCAAGTACAGACCTGCTACAAAACCCATCGACACTCCAGCTACCAAGAACAGTTGGGACTGAGGAGGGGCTGCAAGAAACAACGCAGTGTTTGAGGAGGCTGTTTGGTACAAGCACTGGAGTCACAGGCCCAGACGAACTTGACCACATCTGTCCAAACTATGGGCCACGAGGAGGTCTGGCTAATTAGGTGCTGGTGTCTTCCAGCAGCTCCCATGTCCAGCAGCAGATTGATCACAAGTGCTTGCGGTGGTCCTATGGGGATGTTATTCCAGGCTGATGAAGGCTGTGCCAAGTGCAGATTACTTAACAGACTGGTGAACTTCTACAGTGAGCTCATCCTCCACTGTGAATGCAGTCAAACATCCCAGAAAAGAGAAAAGGGTTGCACATAGGAGGTGTGCCTCTGAATACAAGTCCTCCTTCACGACAAGGCATTTAGCTTGCCTTTCTGTACGTGAAAGTGAAAGGGAAGTGCAAAAAAGAGGAGGTCCAGCAGGCATGGTAGAGGCAAGGAGAGGCACTTCAGCCTTTCCTAGCATTAAAGGTTCTGGTAGATGGTCAGCCTCATTGTGGATCCTTCTCCTTCTTCAAGAAGATGCCACCACTCCTCTTCAACAGCTTTGACCACCAGATAGTTACTCTGGCACCTTAGAAAACTGCTGAATCTTTATGTGGAATCACCTGTATGTGAGAAATATATGGAAGATCCTAATGACAGAAGACGAGAAATTAGTCTACAAATTTATTATCACAAATAAGCATTTAGCAGATTCATTGCTTCATGCTGTTCTCAATAAACTGAAGGCTCAGAAGACATCTTTGGCTCACAATTTTCATTCAGTTCTCTGTAGAGCTTAAACAGAAGATTATCAGCAGTTGTGAAATTCACCAAATACCCACCTTTTCTGTCACAGATTATTTTGAGAATACTTACCAGAATCTTTATTTACCTCAAGTGTAAGGCTTGAGCTGGCTGTCAGGGAACAGCGAGACTGGGGTTTCTCCTTGAGGCAAGAGGAGCTACAGGTGTCTGCAGTGCTGATGGGGCAGCACCTTCACCAGGCAGGGTACCGTCCCACAGTGCCCAAGCAGGGCCAGGCTGGTGACAGGGACAGGCTCCTCTGACTGCCTGGTGATCATCACACCGGGCGAGGTGACAAGCCCAGTCCAAGCTCAATCCAGTCAGCAAGTCAGGAATACCGACACCATGGCTCACACGGGGCCCTAGGGTAGAGGATCCACCAGTGGGGGACACAGGTGATGCTGGCCAGGGCAGTTAAGGCCTGCTGGCAATTCCAGGCTCTTGAAATAAAATATCTGAAAGTTGTAAAATCCTCTTTAATTTTTTTTTTTTTGCCTGATGGCCAAAGCCGCATCACATTTCTTTAGAGTCTTCACAGCAGCCTTTTATATAGACAGCATTGCTACTGGCTTCTCGTGAGAAAATACAACTCTTACACAGACCAAAAAACGTGCAAGAAGCTTTGCCCTGAATCGAATCTCCCAGTTCTTCTGTGAACTTTGATTGAGTTTATCCTAACTCCTGTAAATTGACAAAGAGACAACTCGCACAGAGAGTGTCACTTGTATATATTGTCACTCACGAAGCCTGATTCTCCTCCTGCAAAATAGGTAAGAACATTCTAGCTGCCTTCCCCAAAACTCTATCCACTCTCAAGTGTATTTCACCTCAATAATCACTTATTTCTTCACAGGATTTAATGGGAGGACCTGAACAGGAAGGTGCACGAAGATCTTTGCAAGTTCTTATATCTTGGTGGTGGACTGAACTTTCATGCTACTTTTGAGCATGGTCCGGTATAGATCCACACTTCCAGAATCACATTTACCAGCCTGATCTGGCAGTTGCTAAATTCAGAGGAAGTGGAGACAGGACACTGTAGCAAACAGCCATCATGGGATAAATGCCCTTAATTAACCCACAATTAGAAGACTGTTGAAACGTGTGGTCTTAACTTGATCCAGGAGTGTGATGGAGGCTTTTCAGGTGTAGGGAGTTTAGGGAGCCTGATATCCACTGAGATGTGTTCAAGCAACAGTACCTGAATATCTGCTCGTTTGTAGCAAGTTCAACTACCTAATCTTTTGAGGAGCTTTCAGTTCCTGGCTGGAAAGTTGCTTGCTGTCCAATATTAGCCATATGTTGTACCTACATAACTTAAGAGTTTCGTTCTTACTACCAAGGCTTTTTTTTTTTTTGTATCTAAACACTTCAGAAGTGGTATTTCTACCTATCAAGATATCTGGAGAGAGAACGGAGGAGAGTATTTACAAATTCATCCTAAGGTGGCTTGTCATCCCCTAGCACAGAATCACCGGAACACCTGAGGTCTTTCCCTACAGAAACCTGTGTGTCTGCAGGCTGCAGGGGGAGCTTAAGGGCCAATAACTTTGCATAGTACAGTTTGTATACATACATGTATGTGTCTGTATATATAAATAGATGTGTAGAGATAGACACAGAAGTATATACATATTATGAGCCAGAAACAAACATTGATATAACCTTGTCAGTGGTTTGGGCCACCTGATGATTATTTCAGCTGTCTTAATCTGTATCTCAGCATAAACTCACTATCTCGTCAACAGAAATGACTATTGAATGTTTTTTAAGGTGTATAGCTTAAACTGAATGAAGCCTGGAAGCACATTCTGAGACTTATTGACAGTATCTGTCAGTATGAAAAGAGCAGTGTTATGAGCAAATCAAATGTGATCTGGCTTGGTCATCCTCCCTTTGTTTAGCTTTTCAGATTTCACAATCAGACCCTGGAAAATGAGGAAGGACTGCCAGGAGCAAAAAGCAATAACAAGAAAAACTCAGCCCAGCATTCTGCCACTGATTCCCCTGACCTCCCCAATGTGTGTGTTGGGAAGCAAGGCTGAGCTATCGCTGCTGAAACATGGAATTGATGCCATAGTCACTTATACTTATGCCGGATCTACCAAAATATCTCTGGTCTTTCTGGATTAGGTGAAACATAAGTGGGGAGGGCAGGCTGAACCTACAGAGGGGATCTTGTCTGCTTAAAAGCTCTTCAGAAATTC
This sequence comes from Leptosomus discolor, assembly GCF_034619465.1. Taxonomy (NCBI): domain Eukaryota; kingdom Metazoa; phylum Chordata; class Aves; order Leptosomiformes; family Leptosomidae; genus Leptosomus; species Leptosomus discolor. The sequence continues at coordinate 76,747,875 of NC_141391.1, forward strand.
ATAGTTCTACAATTACAATAATGCAGTTTCACCTCTTAAAATGAGCCTTTGGGGTGTCAACAGTTGCACTAGTACTGAATCTTGTGGAATTCTTCCCTTTGTCAAAAGAAAATATACTACTGAGGAAAGTTACCAGTATTAAACCATTGCTCTTTTCTTCTTCAGAAACAGATGAAGAGATAGGCCAACAGCTCTTACATTTCTTTCCACAAATTGCTAAGAAAAGGTTTGGATTCAAGAAGTGTACGTAAAAACATGAGATGCTTTTCTGATTGGTATCAATCCGTAACATGCAATATTGTGGAGGAAAAATGTAATTTTCATGTGTTATTTTGAATCACATTCAAGTATTTTCCCCTAAATAGTTAATGGGGAAAAAAAAGTAGAAAAACCTCCCAATCTTTTAGCTTTGGACTTATTTTAAGTGATAGCTAGTGAAATCTGTCAGTATGTGAAAGCATCTCATGGATGCCTGTACCAAAACTGAAATAATCAGTAATGCATCTGACAGCATGGTGCTACAAGTATTTAAAACATACGTCTTGCTAGCAAGCGTAGTACAATATGTCTTTGCAACTTAAATCTACTTTTTATGTTTTACAGGCTACAGCACACTATGATTTGAACAGACAGTTCATAAACCAGTACCACTACAGATGCTAAATCCTCCTTGGTGAAAGCAAAAAGCAGAAGTTTTGATATTTTTGTTTAGCGTAAGACAGATGGCAGTGCGCACAGTGCACTGAGGTAATCAGCAGAAAGGGCCTGCTCTGCGTTGCGTGCTCCTAATCTGTGCTAACAAGACCAGTTCTCTGCCATAAGTGTGAGATAGGGAGTGTGAAACTACCTCTGTATATTCTACCACTTTAAATAGAATACAACAATTAGGCCTGTGGAGAACCAGCCACAGGAAGTGACTATTAATTCCAGTTAATTGAAATTGTCCCACATCAGCACAAGTATTACTTCTAATGCTACATATTCTTTCCAAGGTAGACAATCTGTCACACACACACACTTCACTGACACACAGCATTCAGTTAGACCAAAAAAGTAATAATTGAGTAGAGCTAACGAAAGGAAATGGAACGATTTCTGGAGCCGTTTCTTACCATGGGAAATAATATATTCCAATCATACTTATATATATATATCATACATTGTGCAAGCACAAATACAGGCAGGGCAATGAGTGGATTGCGAGCAGCCCTGCGGAGAAGGACTTAGTGGTGCTGGTCGATGAAAAGCTGGACATGATCCAGCACTGTGCGCTCACAGCCCAGAAGGCAAATCGCATCCTGGGCTGCATCAAGAGAAGCATGGCCAGCAGGTTGAGGGAAGTGATTCTCACCTTTTACTCCACCCTCATGAGACCCGACCTGCCGTGCTGCGTCCAGCTCTGGGGCCCCCAGCATAAGACAGACATGGAAAAGCTCGAAAGGGTCCAGAGGAGGGCCACAAAGATGATCAGGGGGCTGGAGCACCTCTGCTATGAGGACAGGCTGAGAGAGTTGGGGTTGTTCAGCCTGGAGAAGAGAAGGCTCCAGGGAGACCTTATAGTGGCCTTCCAGTGCTTAAAGGGGGCCTGCAGGGAAGGTGGGGAGGGACTCTTGATCAGGGAGTGTGGTGATAGGACAAGAGGTAACAGTTTCAAACTGAAAGAGGGGACATTTAGATTAGAGATTAGGAAGAAATTCTTCACCGTGAGGGTGGTGAGACACTGGCACAGGTTGCCCAGAGAAGCTGTGGCTGCCCCCTCCCTGGCAGTGTTCAAGGCCAGGTTGGATGGGGCTTTGGGCAACCTGGTCTGGTGGGAGGTGTCCCTGCCCATGGCAGGGGGGTTGGAACTGTGTGGTCTTTAAGATCCCTTCCAGCTCAAACTCTTCTGTGACTCTATGAGCCTGTGATATTCCAGGTTCATTCCTCTGTTCCTACCCACTTCAGGGATTAATTTTGCTTTGTGAGGAGAGGTTATTTAGAGTCTGAAAACCACATTTTGATGGCTTTTCAACAGTTATGCTATCTCTTCATTCAGAAGATTCTTCTGTGCTGCTGCTTCCACCTCAAATACCATTCATAAACTGTTTGACTGCACAGTGAATACAGAGATGTCCCCTGTTCAGTGACAACAGAAAACAAATCACATTAAAAGCCATCACAGGGCATCAGGTACTCTAACTGGTTCTAAAAAGATATGTACTAGGAGTATTTCTGGATATTATATAGTAGAAAAGATTTGGATGAGCACAGAAGTTAAATCATCCTCCAACAGATACAGTTAAATTTTAAACTAAAAAGAGGTTTTCTTCTTCTTTGATGTGTTTTGGAAAGGAAGGAAGATGGAAGGAAAGGAAATGGAAATATACTGGGTTGTTGTTTTATTTTTTGTAAACATCCATGTAACATCTTGGACGCATTACCGCAAATGACCATTAAAGTCAAGAAAATCATGCATTTCAGGAAGAGCAGAAGTACACAAATAAGACCATGCGTAGTTGGGAGAATTATATCCTTTCCCAAGAAGGGAAGAACGGTCTGTATTCTGGCATGAATACAAAACCTCGTATCTGCTGTTTATAGCCTGTTTTAATGGTGTTTATGAATAGACCTATTTTATATATATATGTAAATAACAAGCGCTCCCTCTAGTGAACTTTTGTGGGATTCAGTGTTGCAACTACTGTAGGTACAGGTGAGAAAATTTATACCCAGAAATGAGACCTTCTATTAGACTACCTGTTCAAGTCAGAACAAAGGTACAAGCTTTTAGACATGGTAGATGGTTTTTAAGGTCGGTAATGCAACGCATTTGTCAGAGTTGGGGAGAGACAATGTCTGACAGTAAAAACCAGATTTACATACACTGTTGCATTTGGATACTGTCCCTTACCGATGTTTACTTTGCCTGTTCATCCTTCCTCTTCCTGGTGGGTGTGATTCCCTTGCTTTACTGACCTTCACTTCTGACTCTGAAACCCAAAGCGAGGCATTTTGTTTACTCATTTAGGGATCGCACTACAGTGAAAAAATTATTATAATTTGAATAAATATGAATATGAATAAAATAAAATATGAATAAAAATAAATATAAAAATTACACATCTGCCCGACGCAGAGGACCGAATTTGAGCAGAGACACCGTTTACCCCTGCTGCACTGTGGTATCGATGCTTGATTACATCTTTTAAAAGTTACGTACGTTACATAGTATACTATATAGTATATAGTATACTTTTCCTTGCCCATACGTTTTACAGTGTTATTAGATGTAATGATTGCAACAGTTGTTCCAAGTATATCAGAAAAATAGCCTATGAAAGCTAGCTGTGGCTAATGTGACGGCAAGGGTAACCTCAATTCTAGCATTTTGTAACTTTTCAGAGCATTGATTTACTGTTTTAGTTTAAAATACAGAATATTTATTTCTGGCACAGTCTCAGGGGTGGGGCTATCGTATGCACAGGATTCAAAACCTTTGCCATGTGCAGCGTCTCACTGCGCTGGTGCTGAAACTCTCTGCAGCGTAACTAGATCTGGTTTGTGCAGTCCCAAGTGCAAGTTTGCAGGAGAAGGGGTGACATATTATGCAGGGGCTTTTAGGCTATAAAGCGTGAACTATTTCAAACTGTTGCATGGTAGCGGTAGTTTCCAATTCTGCCTTTATGCTAGTAGTACTTAGCCAAATCATGAAAGAAACAGAGTGGGACCAGCAGTTATCAGCATCTGCGATGTGAAATAGCACCTCTGCGCTGCAGCTGTGGTCTCGCTGCAGCTGCTGGATCGGTGGTGACCTCCTGCGCTGAGCGTTTTCATTGATGCTTCAAAGTCGTCATTCCCACACAGCAGTTAGCACCAGCCTGCCACTGAAGGTCACTGCAGTCCTGGCTTCTCCCAAGTGGTGGGAGTTTAACCAAGGTGGGACCTGGCGTCTGTTTTAAAATGCTGGAGCAGGGGTGGGAAGGTGCTGTAGTGGGTGAGTCACTGGGTGGGGGCAGGAGGTTGGCAGCAGCAGCAGGAACAGCTCCTGGGTTAGGGATGAGCAGCAGGAAATTGAGAGGCATAGGCGGGGGCATGCAACTACAGTCCGTGTTGAAACTGGGGTTCTCCGAGAATGTGGGAGCACGTATCTGGAGGGTGGTGGTGCAGGGAATGGAGGCAGCTTCCTCCTGTGCATATGGGGCAACTTCTGCATCCTTCACTTGTGGTGAACCCAAATATGAGGAATCCGCTGATGGTAAAGCTACAGTGAGAAGCTCTGGTATGTTATCTGCAAAACAGCAGAAGATCATTTAAGAACTGTACGCAAGGATCTGCTGGCCTATCAAATACTTTGCCTCATTTGTACAGTGGGCAAAGTAGACATGAAAAGCAAACAGGCACAAAATGGACAACTGTCTCCCGTGCCCTGATTCTGCAACTTAACCCCCATTTTTTCACTGCTATAAACTGAGGGCCAGTGCAGGATGAGAGCACATCCAAAAGATGTGCTTTGGTAAGCCTTGAGTATTTATTGGAGAACAATTATGTCAAGACACATCAATATTTTCCATATTTCTGTTTCTTCTCCCCATGCAGGTGGGGAGAAGACAGGGACATCTTTTCCCATTCAGATGCCAGCTGATTAAACAATTTGTGGATATTCGGAACACTGAGAATACAATCCTGTTAAAGACTTGGGCCTCCGAATTACTGTATCTGCGTGCAGATAGCCGCTTATAAACTAGAAACAGGATTCAGCTTCCTGGCATAGGGCCTTAGAGTCTATCGAGGTGCTGTAGGGTATTGGAGATGTCAGCTAAGGCGCAGGAAGTTCAGCTCAGGATTTGAGAAGCCTCACGCTCTCCTAAAGCAGCAGCAGCGGAAAGCCAAGCAGGACCCGCATCCCACAGCCCCTAAGATGACACCAAAGGCTCAATACAGCTGAGTAACTCACATGCCTACTGCCATTTGGGATGCTGTAGGATATCTGGCATAACCTCCAGCCGCCAGTGTAAGTAAGGTTTCCTGTAGGTCATGTGGCATGTTTTCCAGACCCAGGTACGTAGCCTGGCTGTCTTACAGCATCTCAAATAGCGCTAGGCACTCAAGTTTATGCAACTGTACGTGTTATGCAACTAAGTGTGTGTTATGCAAACTCCGGCGCAGGTTGCCCAGAGAAGCTGTGGCTGCCCCCTCCCTGGCAGTGTTCAAGGCCAGGCTGGATGGGGCTTGGAGCAACCTGGTCTGGTGGAAGGTGTCCCTGCCCATGGCAGGGGGGTTGGAACTAGGTGGTGTTTAAGGTCTCTTCCAACCCAAACCCTTCTGTGGCTCTACGATTCTATGAACTAAATTACGTCTTGTCGATTTGTGCCATTCTTTCAGCAATACAGAGCATGGGTTTGTTTTAAACCCAAAAAGCACGAACTCCGGGAAGCGTGAGGTAAGCAGCAGGTGGGAGGCTGTCGCCCGCGGTGGCCAGTGACCTCAAGCCACCGGCTGCCGGAGGCAGCGGTGACAATTCCCTCCCTGGGAAACACACCCGGTCACGCACCCTGGGCGCGTGCGCGCTGACCGCGCTACACAGCGCGTGTCTTCGCGGCAAAGCGAGAAACACGACCCTCGGCTTCACCCCAAAAAAGCAGCGTTTCGGCTTTAAGCCTCCACTCTCCCGCCCCGCCGCCAGGCGCCGCTCTCACGCCGCTGCCATAGAGAGGGCTTCCATAGAGACCGGCCCGCCCGCCCCCTGGCCGGCCGGGGAGCGCTCCGCCACGCGGAAGCGGAAGCGGCCCCGGCGGCGCGCGGAGGGGCAGGGTCCGGCACGGGCCGGGGGCAGCGGAGGCGGGGGCGCGCGCGGGGCTGTTGCCCGTTGCCCGCGAGCCGGCCCGGCCCGGCCCGGCCCATCGCATCCCGGCGGCTGCGGGTGAGGCGGGCGCGGGGAGGGTCCCTTGGCGGGGCGGGGGGTGGCGGGGCGCCGCTGGGTTCTGGCGGCCGGGGAACGCGTAGGGGAGCCGGCGGCGGAGGGTGCGGGTGGAGCCTGCTCGGCCCGGGCCCGCCGACCTCCGGGATGGGCCTTTCCCCGCTTGGCGTTTTCCCGGCGTCTCGCCCCCGCCGCCCGGGCTCCTCCCGCCGGGGGCGTCTGCCGGCCTTCCCGCGGGCTGGTCGGTGGCTCCGGTGTGGCCCCCGGCGCTCCCCCGCCTTGTGCCGCTGAGGCCGCTCCACGCTGCTGGGAGAGAGGGAGGGAGGGAGGGAGGGAGGGGGGGCGGCGGGGCTTCGGGCTTTTAAATAAAAGGGGCGCTTTTCTCTCGTTGCAGGCACCACCCAAGTCTTTCCGCTGGAGAACGAGGGGGCCGCCTCGGCGCTGGCCTGCCGGGGTTTACTGGTTGTTGAGTAGACTTCGGAGCGGCGTGACATCGCTCCGCCCGTCCCTTCCTTCCTGAGAAAGGGTAGCTGCTTTCTGAGCCATCACATACAATCTTCTTGTATTCCTAAGATTGTCGTCAGCCTCTTGGGTCTTTTTTTTTTTTTTTTTTTTTTTTTTCTGAGGCCTTGCTGAGGTTTAATTACTTATAGGCTCTAGTGGTTAAAAGTAATTTAAGATGTTCGTACTACTCAGTTTTAATTCTCTAATTGACTGTTATGTTAAGAGACGTTTTAGCTTGGGAATGGTTAAATGGCCAAAGAATTCAATTATTTGCGGATAAGGGCTATTTTATTTAACTACTGTTGGCCTGCAACTTAAACTTGCATCTTTTATTTTTTTTTTTATCCTATGCTTTTTCTGTGTTATGGCTGCTGCAACAATAGTTCATGATACATCAGAAGCTGTAGAGCTCTGTGCTCCCTGTGGGTTATACCTTAAACCCATTACAAAAATGACCATCAGTGTGGCACTTCCTCAGCTGAAACAGCCAGGAAAATCCATTTCAAACTGGGAAGTGATGGAAAGACTGAAAGGGATGGTGCAAACTCATCAGTTTTCCACTCTGCGAATCTCTAAAAGCACAATGGATTTCATCCGGTTTGAAGGAGAGGTTGAAAACAAAAGTTTGGTTAAATCTTTTCTGGCATGCCTTGACGGCAAAACAATAAAGCTGAGTGGCTTCTCTGACATTTTGAAAGTCCGTGCTGCGGAATATAAGATTGACTTTCCTACCAGGCACGACTGGGACTCGTTTTTCCGTGATGCGAAAGATATGAACGAAACTTTGCCGGGGGAGAGGCCAGATACCATTCACTTAGAGGGCTTACCTTGCAAGTGGTTTGCAGCAAAGGACTCTGGCTCAGAGAAGCCGAGTGAAGAAGTCCTTATAAAAGTTTTCAAGAAATTTGGAGAAATACGTAATGTGGACATACCCATGCTGGACCCTTACAGAGAAGAAATGACTGGCAGAAATTTTCACACCTTTAGTTTTGGAGGCCATTTAAATTTTGAAGCGTATGTTCAGTACCGAGAGTACGCAGGTTTCATTAAGGCCATGAACGCCCTGCGAGGGATGAAGCTGATGTATAAAGGCGATGACGGCAAAGCAGTGGCTTGCAATATAAAGGTGAGAAACTGCAGGCTTTCTTGTGGGAACCCACGTGAAAGACCAAGTACAGCTCAGTGTTATTTCCCTAGTGCTTAAAACCTACATCTGTTTACTGTAGTGATGGCAACAGGTGGCATTAACAGCACTAATGGAACAGCCATAATAGAATTTTCAAGGAAAATAATGGAAGAAAAATGTGGTGTTAGACTGTGTGATCAAAGTGAGTGAGGTTTTGCTTTTTCTTTTTTTTTTAACAAGACAGCTCTAGAAATGAGAAATGTTTGATGGAAGGATCAAGTGTACGAACACGACCTGCTAAATAGTTTTAAGAAAGTAGTATGTATTTATAAATCATGTCGTTTCACTTAAATTTCTAATTCTGAGCAAGTTCAGACATATTTCACCAGAAAGCTGACTTTAAAGTGCATTGTTCTCTCTTGTGTTCACTACAAATAGAAATCTGGGGGGAGAATTTCACAGCCTCTGTATTTGGTCCCTGCATTGATAATGAGGTCCACCAGACAAGTGTCAGAACTGTGAAATTCAGTAGCACGTGGCCTGTACAGCCTGGGTAATACACAGTTCATCATTAGCGTACTTCACGTACAGAAAAGCTCCACAAAAACTTAAGTGATAATGTTAAGCTGTAGTACACTTCCCTGTGGATGCAATATGCTTGGTTCATAATACCTACCCACTGAGTCTTTCAGATTTTTTTTCTGTAACCTTGTTGTCTTAGAAAATACCTCTGTGACAGGAGGGAACAAGAGAGTCTGTTCAGATGTAGTACCTATGAGAGCGTGGCCTGAAGAAAACTTGCTCTGGTGTGTTTGGGGGTGGTCTGTCCTTTTGCATGTCAGTTGAGGGAAATGTTGGTGTGTTTCCGTATAGTCATCCAGCAAATCAGAAAGCATATTGCAGGAAGAAGCTTGAGTGCTTCTATGTGTGATGTGGGAACACACAAACATTTATTCAAGTTGTAGTTTAGTCGGTAAAGTAAAATAAAATACTACAATCTTTTTATCTCGTTATCGAAGTCTGTCAGTTGCAGAATAGAAACTGTCTGTACCTTGACCGTCAAGGTTTTCAAGGGGATGTGAAATTCAAACTGTCACTTACATGCAGGGGATCAGGGTTCCCAAATTTAGTTTGGCCGTGCAAGTGTAAGCGTGCCTTCTTGGCAGCTGCCCTGAGGTTGATAGGAGAGGGGGAGGGCTGTGTTTGTGACTGTGCTGTCAGGACAGATCTCTCTCACACAAGGTCAGAACACCTTGTCTGTTTCTACCTGTCTAGCCTTTCAGCCTGTCAGTGAAGCATCATTTTACACAGAGCCTGGGTGAATTAAACTGCAGAGTATGTGCTCCTTGTTCTCCGCCCCATGGTTTGTGACAATGGGCCTGCGGGAATGTGTTAGACCCCTGCCTGCCTGCCTGCCTGCACGCAGGTGGTATCTGGAATGGGACATGGGGCACCAGGACCGTGCTGTCTGCTGGTGTCCTGTTCCAGCGCACAGCTGGACGTGGCCAAGATGTGCTCATATGTCCTGGAAGCTGAGCGTTTCCCAGGTCTCATTGCTCAGGTGTGTGTAACTCCCTTTTCTCTTGTGTTCCCAGTCTCAAACTTGGAGCTTCAGCCAGGTTTACCTCGATTTGGGAATCTTGGTGCTAGAGTTGGTGGGGAGGCACTTGCTTAAATGAGGTGCTGAATGCTGTAGAACTGTTTCTTCTGCTGAACTTGAGGGTCACAGTTTTAGAAAGGGAGGCCTTTATTTCTGCCTAGTGCTGTACAGTACCTAGTAGCATACATGAGTTGAAAGAGTTCTGTATGTTCCTGTTCTGACAGGTTGAACACATTGGACAGCTGGGGCCTAAACCACACTAGGGTTTAGTTTTTGGCTATCAGAGACACACAAAAGTGTAAGCTGGTACCTGTTTGTGCTGGAGTGGAGACATTTAGTTCCCAGTTACCTGGTTATAGTACTGTGGTGCTTGCTCTGGGCATATAGAGAAGTTCCCTTTGTTTTGAAATAGGTTTTCTATTTCTGATTGTACTTACACTGTGGTTTGGATGCCTTTGTGCTAGGTTAAAATTGTTGTGGATTCTACAGATTGTCGGGGATTCTTTTTTTTTTTTTTGTCTGCTTAAATCTGTTTTCAATTGTATCCTGTAAAGGTTTCTTTTGACTCGACGAAACATCTCAGTGATGCATCGATTAAGAAACGTCAGCTTGAAAGGCAAAAGCTTCAAGAGCTTGAAAAACAGAGAGAAGAACAGAAACGTAAAGAGAAAGAAGCTGAGGAAAAACAAAAAGAGGAAGAAAGGTATTTATCGCTTATTGCCCAGTTACATTTGTAACCATCGGGCATAACACAACTGTAGTTGCCTCTTCATGTCAACATCGATAGATAGAAAGTAACTAAACAGCAGTTTCCTTTCACAGTTCTACTCCTCTAGCTAAAGTGTAGCACTTAGAAATGAGTGAGAATGTTGTGGTACCCAAACAAAATGTGGAGCTTCCAAACCCCCTGGCTTTCTAAGGCTCCTCACCGAGGTGGGAGGCTGGGTGCGGCTGGGTAAGGATTCAGAGATGAAAACTCAGTAACAACAGAGTGTTATCAAGCAGGCATTCTTTATTGCAGCACTCGGGATTGCTCCACCGGAGTGGTCTCACGAAGTAGCTTAAGTACAGTTTAACTTGTGCACATTTGTTACATTTCTCAGAACTAGTTGTAATAGTCAGTGCTTTCCTAGAAATCATTACTGTATGCTAATAATTTGGAACATGCACAGTTAAATTATGGTAGGGGTCTCTTCTCCCTCTGGTGGTCGTCAGTAGTCTTCCTCACGTTGTCCTTTCTTTAACCCCACGCAGCACGCATGCTCAATTGTCCTTTGAACATTTTTTGTGTCCCCTGGTCTCATGTTTTACTTGGGTGTTTTTCCAAGTTCCTGTTATTTACATGTGTCTGTACATCTGTCTCTTCCAGACACCAAAGATCACACAAACTGTTCTCCCTTGACACAAACACATGATAAAGTTCCCTATATCCTAACTGGTAAAAATATTGTTCTCCAGCAAACAGTGTAAACTACAGACAGAGGGTATAAGATCAAATAATTCTCAAAGACTAAACTACATAGTTTAAACCAAACAGGCTTAAAATGGAAAATACAAGAAAATCTTGGCCCTGGCATTCCTTTTGAGGAAATAGCGTTTAGGGATAATGAGGTTTGGAGAAGAGTGTTTTACACCTTTTATTTTTTTCTTGAACTGTAATTCCAAGAGCTGGGAACTTCCCTGCTGTGTAGCTGTTCTAATGGAAAAATGTACATTGTAATTTGAGAGTAGAAAATAATGCAGTAGTTCTACTACTGAGTAACTTTGATATTGTAAAGCTCATTTGTTCTTAATGTAATTATTTTTTCCAGCAAAGGAATGGGATACAAGTGTATCTTAATGGTGATATTTTAAGAAAACGTGTGGGGGTGCATCTATTCAGAATATAAACAGATAGGGAGCAAATTGTTTCAGAGGTTGTATGGTGTCCCTTTGCCTTGATGAGTGTGAATTCTCATTGTTTAATGTTTAGATATTAGGCAGTTTCTGAAACTGTAAGGTTATTTAGGTCATCACTAATGCTTGTGTTCAGTTCAAAATATTAGAGCTGCAAAATACTCAGTTTCCTAAAAACCGTACCATTAGACAGCTGATCTCGGAAACCCTCGGCCTTTTACATGAGGTACCATTTTGCCCTAATGACTGAAATAAAACCCACCAGCCCCTGCTCGCGTTAATTGGCTTGGCAGTTTCCTTCTCACTATGATGACTGACTTCCCGGCTGCCTGATGCATTGCTATTGTCCCTGGTTGAATTGGTTGAAAAAAAAAATAAATTTTTGTTGTTGCCGTGTTTTATGTTTGGATTCCAACTTGGTTTTAAATATTCACAGGCTGATGATGGTTTGCAATCACAACTAATGTTTTCTACTTCTGTTCTTTCAGTAATCAACAAGACTGACTTAGAAACAAATTTCCTCAAAGTACAAAATACATTTTTACGTAGAGTAGGAGACCAGGATTGTACGTGCCCTAGATAAGGTAAAAATGTTAATCTCTTTTTAGGAAGCAGAGAGAGCTTGAAGAATATGAGAGAGAGAGAAAAAGAGAAGAAAAGTTGCGCAAGAGAGAACAGAAACAGAAGGATCGTGAAGTTCGACGAAACAAAAAGCAACTTGAAAAGCTTCAAGCTGAAGAACAGAAAAAACTGCAAGAGAAGATAAAGTTAGAAGAAAGGAAGCTCCTGTTAGCTCAGAGAAATCTTCAGTCCATTAGACTAATTGCAGAACTGCTAAGCAGGGCAAAGGTAACGTCAATGTTTATTTCAGAAGCTAATGAGGAACCCAGCAGAACAAAGCCTTTTACTGACTTGAGAGGGGCTGGGGAGCGCTGTTCGTTAAGTAACATATGTAGTACCTCTCCAGATGCTATGCATTAGACCAAAAATTCAAAAAAGTGCCATGGAACAGTATTTCTCTTATGGGTAAATGTAAGAGTGAACTTGAACCTGTAGTCCTAAATGGCATTTTTTACCTGTAGACTAATTAGCAGGCTTGCTCTCAAGTCCAGTAAAAGAATGTGTAAGCATGATAAAGTGAACTAAGCAGAGATGATAGTATGCAAGACTCCTTATTTCTAATTTCTTTCTGAAAAGGTGGTTAGGCATTGGAACAGGCTGCCCCGGAAGGTGGTGGAGTCACCATCCCTGGGGGTGTTCAAAAGACGTGTAGATGTGGTGCTTAGGGACATGGTTTAGTGGTGGGCTTGGTAGTGTTAGGATAATGGTTGGACCTGATGATCTTAAAGGTCTTTTCCAACCAAAATTATTCTATGATTCTGATTCCAGTTTTGATGCTGTTGCCTGTGTGGCTTTCAGCAGTTTCATTAACTGTTCTTTGCAGTTTCAGAGAGTGAGCTTTCATTATTCGATGTTTAAAAATGTGCGGAATGATTTTTCTGTAGGAAAAGTGCTGTCTGCTGAGGTTTCAAATGTTAGAACCTGTCTCTCTAACAGTACTGTAATTTTTTACTGAAACAGGGTATCATTTGCTTAAGACTTGGATAAAGTCGTGTCAGGGTGTAATGTAATGTGCGTTAAGTATTTTCTGTAGAAATGAAAACCTGTGTGGCAAAGCACAGGGTTTTTTTCCTTGATGCCAGTGTACCTCAGGAGTGTTTTTGGTCTCATACAGTGCGATGTAGTCAGTTATGTGCTAGGAGAAGGGAGAAATACTTCTTGCAGGCTTTGTAACTTCACAGCTGTGAGACAGAGAGATTGTCTGATAAAATAAAGCAACGTGTTTCTTTCACTCGCAGAATTTTGAGGTCTACACTAAAATGTTTGTCTGGATCAGGATTAAAAAAAAACAACCAACCCTTCTTTTTCAGTATCGCGAGTTTCTAAAGTGGTTGACCATGAGAATCAGTTTCTGTGTAATATGTGTGTGTTTAATTATTGGTTGTTTTTTATGGACTCATTCTAAAGTCGTCTATGAACGATAGATTGCAATCATCTAAGAGAAATTCATATTTTAGATCTGACGTGCGACCCTCAGGTGTTGACCCTGATAAGTGTGTTTTCTAGTACATCGTTTCACATGTGGTTCTAGCTTGTGTGTTGCTTTTGTCATATTAAGGAGCCATAAAGAGCAAGCTTTGGTTTTGCCTTGTGAAACAGATAGGAGAAATTAACACTTAAAAGAGTTTGTGGACTAGTACTAATGTTTCACCTGACAACAGTTGTGTGTTAGTGGGGTTTTTTGTTTGATTGGTTTGGGGGTTTTTTCCCTTTGAGGGAAACAATCGTTTTATTTTGGGATGGTTAATTTCTGTTTGTCAGATTTTATTTTCTTGCTGTATTGCTGCTTCTGTGTTATGGTAAGACCTGGAAGCATAAGCAAGTCTGTAAGTATTTTTGTTTGTTTGTTTACTCTTCCCTTTGACTATCTTTCAGACAGTAAAGCTTTTGGAGCAAGAACGTAATGAAGAAAAGATTCGTCTTCAGCAGCTAGAGGAGAGACGAAGGCTCCAGGAGGCTGAGCTCAAACGCGTGGAAGAGGAAAAAGAGAGAGCACTGGGATTGCAGAGAAAAGAAAAGGAACTGAGGGAGAAACTACTGAACAATCTTCTGAGTAAGAAAATGGATGCAGTTAATCAAAACAAAGAAGAAACCGAAGCATCTCAGTCTGACAGGCCGAAAACCCCCAGTGGTGTTCCACACACTGTGTCATCCAGCTGCATCACTTCTACCTCAGGACAGGCCGTTCCAGGCAAACTGGCTCCCGGCTCTCAAAGAGAAGTAGCATCCCCTGAGACCGTAACCGCTCAATGCAAGTACTTGAATGGCAACATTCATGACAAAGTTCATGTCAAAGAAGGTCAGAAACTTCACACCGCGAATGCCGAGAGGTGCGCTGAGAAAAGAAGTTCAGGGGTACTTCCGTGTGCTCCCGCCAACAACCAACAGCAGAAGAACCTCTCTAGCTGTGACCAGAATACCTGCAGGAAGGACTCGCACTGTGAGCAGGGCAAACGCAGCACAGAGCCAAGGAGAAGAAAGAGCCGTTCGTGTAGCAGCATTAACACTGATGAGAGTAAGGGTAAACGAGAGAGGAGCAGACACAGGAGAGATGTGAGTTACCAGGATGAAAAGCGCAGGAAAGACAGGAGGTATTATAGACACTCTAGCAGAAGTTACAGTCCTCGACGAAGTCATAGTCCTCGTCGAAGAAGTGTCAGCCCCAGACGTTCACGTTACAGAAGAACTCGCAGTAGCGAACGTAAACGAGACCGAAGGGAAAGAAGTCATAGTCGCAGAAGCGTGAGCAGGAGACGAAGGCACCGCAGGAGATCACTGAGTAAGCAAAGGAGTACTTGGAGTGGGTAGTGGAGGCCTTGGCTCCTTGGAAAAGCTGTAACTGGACAAAAAAGCTCAGAAAGTTGTACACGGGACCTCATCGGTGTGACTGCTACAGAAAAAGCGTTTGTTCCAACCAATGCTTGACTTGCATCTAGTCCCTGAAATCAAGAAAACAGACGCCTGATTTTTTTTTTGACGTTCCTTCGTGCTTTGTTCTCTCTTTCTAGGTTTCTACCACAATGTAGGTATTGCCACCTGTGCTTGTGCTCGAGTTCCTACATGCTAAAAGCCAACCTGTCTTCTTGATTTTCAGTTTTCTAAACCTTAATTTTAGGTGGTTTAGTTTTTATCTCTGTATCATCTAATTTGGCCTGAGAAGTACGTGGGTGCCAGTTGTAGGAACTCCAGACAAGCTATTACAGACAGGTTTGATTTTAAAATGTTTTCTGTTGCATTCAATGAAATCATGTTTAAGAAAGTAGAGGTTTTGCTGATTGAGATGGATAGCAGGACTTTCATATAGTTCTTAAAGCCGACTATAAAGATATGCAGGATATTTTTTAAACTGCTATGATTCCTCCGTATGTCTGTATGGTGCCAAGCTTTGGCCCAAATTATTCTGGCATGTAATGCCGTTTGTGTAATAATACTTTCTATGTAAGAGAGGCACACTGATGTAGGAAGGAAGAAGCAGTGGTAAAATGGTTGAAAAGTTGTTCTGTTACTTCGTTGACGTATTTGGCTTTGTAATTACTTCAGGTGGTGTAGAGCCACTTGAAGCATTTTTTCAGGTACATACAGAGCTAGCCATTGTCTTTTGAAAAAGGGGCCTTCTTGCTAAATTATTTTTACTTGTGGTGTTGGAAAGTAAGGCTGCAGTGTCTCTTGTTAAATTCATTTAAGCATACTTTTGCTTCTAAAATGCAGCTCAGGAATATTAAAAGCTATAACATTACAGTGAAAGAGTTTATTTTGCCTTTTTATGGTAAAATTAAAAAGAAAACTGTTTCCAGTGAACTGAAGTTGCTGTTTTCGTATGTCGGTATATTAAAATATGCAGAAGTCTTGTATGAGAAACCCTCTGTTGAAAAAGTCACTCCACGCATTTGAATAATGAAGCTCAGCCACGCTTCTTGATGGTCCTGTTATGTACAGCTATGTCAGCTGTTAATTCAGCAGGACGTGTGCTCTTTATCTACAGCCTTCAGATACCATCTCACACTGATGCACCAAATCCAACTGCATCGCCTTCCGGGAGTGCCTGAGGACCACTTTGGTGCTGCAGCTCAGCTGGATCCCTGGCTGGCTGAGTTCATCTGCATTGCTTTCAGTGAATCCGTGTGGGGTTTGTTTCTTACTAGACCATGCTACTGAAATCTTTGTAGTTACTAGCTGTGGAAAGAAAAGGCAGATGTTCTTTTATCTTCCTGGCATTTCATGTTTTTAAAGATTTCCAGTTAATTATGTTACTTCTCAAGTTTTTGTGACTTCTGTTGCGAGTTGCACCGCTGTCTTGGGGGCTGAGAGCTAGGCTGATTTACCTAATCATCTCAACACCACCAGTCTCTTGAATTCTGAGCAGTTGCTTTCTGCGGAGAGTTCATTTTTCTACTGTCTTCGTGGAAGTGTGGGCAGCCTATCTACCTGAAGATAGGTAACGATTTAGCTAAAATCCAATGTAATGTTGGTTGCAAGTATTTGTTAAGGCTGCTGGCATGCCTGCTTGTAAATGCATGCAGTTCTGATTAGCCTGCTCTTAAATACTGACACACTGTCCATGGTAACACCACTTTTTTTATAAAAAGTGTATTCTATCTGCAGTTACGTGAGAAGTTTAACTAATAGCTGTGAGCACCCGTGTCTTGGAGCTCAGGATGAGATTCTAACTACTATTTCTGCACAATGTTTTCTACTGTGGATTTCCACTGGAATTGGTACATTGGGTGGGGGTCTTGATGATGTATTATGTAAATAACTGAGGAGATGCTAGTTCATAGTGCTGCTTTCAGGATGTCATCAAGCTATGGATGCAGTGTTATTGCCAAGAGTGGAAGGGCTTAAAGTAGTGGCAGTCACCAAGAAGAGTTGCAGTTGTACTGGAAGAATCCAACAGATATTGTTAGGAAAAAAGGCTGTGCTTGTCAGGGTGTTTTGCTCCAGAGAAGGTGCCAAGAGCAAGTTTCATATCCCACTCTGAACCGATTAGATTCCATAAGCTCCCTGATATTTAGGGCAATTTCTGAGGCCAGAGAAGATAATTGCGGGGAGGACATTCAGCTGTCAGGCTTTGATAATCATTCAGTTTAACACACCATATCCGGCACTGGCTTCATACAATGTCCTAGAAGTGCAGTTACATAAAGTAACTCAGTTGTTTATAATGCTTGTATTATTTCTTCTTTTCACAGCAGCTTCAGGAAGAAAAGCATGAAAGTGCTTTGAAGCTCCTTGCAAATGTTTACTTTCCAAAATGCAGAGGGAGTGTGGAAGAAGTCCTCTTTCAGTCGGCCAGCTGAACCCAGTCAAAACCTCTTAAAACTCCTAGTACCTAAAGTTGCCCTGTAACTGCTCGATGCAGTTTTATTTTGTCTAACACTCAGCAGCATTGTTGCTTCAGGTATGTGTTTTGCATCAAAAGTCTCCAAAATCTTTTCAGTGCTGAATCCTCTGAAACGGATATTGCGTCGTGTGTCCTTGTACTGAGTCTGGCTGTGATGGAATTACCTTTCTTCATGGCTGCCGCTATGGTGCTGTGTTTTGGATTTGTGACAGCGTTGGTCACGCAGCAATGCTGTACCTGTCGCAGAGCAGCGCTCGCACAGCGTCAAGGCCTTCCCTCACTCCCATTCTGTTCTCACTCCTTTGAACGGGTAGGATGAGGTTGGGAGGGGACGCAGCTGGGACAGCTAACCCCGACTGACCAAGCGGATATCCTATGCCACGTGACATCATGCTCAACAATATAAACAGGGGCTTTTGTCTTTCCAAGGTAGCCGTTGCTCCGGGGCTGGGGTCTTAGTGTTCCAAATGAGAGAGCCCAGGATACCAGCAGGCTTTATTATGACTCCTAGAAGCCAAAATACCGAAGTTACTGATATTTTTCCCTACTCTGGAAGAATGTTGTGATGCTGATTGCTTGAATCTTACCTGATTGGCTGGATTTGCAGAACTGACTTTTAGGAGCTAAAAGCAGATAAAATTAGTTGGTCTTTTTTTCTTCCATTTCAGTGTATGTCTGTTGAGCAACCTTGAGCTCATATGAAAAGATAAGTGTTTTGCTTTAAAGCGGTGTCCTTTTGAAACGGACTTCAAACTTTGATCAACAAACTTTGGTCTAATTAATGAAGGAGTTCCAAATAATCCACACTACTGTTCTCGTTTAATTATTATATTTATAGTGCTTAAATCACACCACAGTCACAGGCTCTGATATAAATGTTAAGGAAGCTGAAGAGTATAGGATTTAGCAGCTAATACTTATCAAAGACATACAGAACTAATAAATACTGCTGAAACATTGAATTTATGTTACTGCGGTTGAGTATTGGGTAGGGTCTGACATAGCTACTATGCTACCTCTACCTTCAGACCCTTAGCTGCTAGAAATCCAATCCAGTGAGAATGTCTGCAAAGATACCTGCCTATTTACTTCTGAAACTGGTCAGTGAGGATTACGTACCAGTAGTAACCTGACTCTCTTTACATGGACTTTTCAAGAGTTGCGTATTACTTGTGTCTCATTGTGTCAAATTTAAGTATCTTATTCCATTTGTCCATCAGTGCTTGAAGTTTGGTTTGGTTTTGGTGGCTTTGTGCCACTGGGTTGTAAGTAAGAATATAGATTTTTTCACTGTTTTTATCAGAACATCAAGGATCTGGGCGAGCAAGACTGTAAGTCTTTGTTTCTTCTCCATTAGACTACCATTTGAAAAGTTGATGCCTGGATGTCAGCTTTCATCTTGACTGAATGCATGGCACCTCCAGGGGTATAGGTTAGAGATGGGGAAAGAAATCCCTGATGGAATTCATCAGATGGAATCCTTGATGACTTCAGTACAAGTCATTCCTTCAGAAGTGTTAAGCTTACACCATGCATTTGACTTCATTTTTTTGTCCTTTCAAGCTCTGGAGCTCTTCCCATGCCATTGTAAAGCCAAGAACTCAAATAGTTCCCAGCGTCTTGCTCTGTGTCAGGCAGCCATACCTGTCAATTTTAAGCTTACTTTAAGATCAGCCTTTGTTGCTGGGGAAAGCTCAGGTTCACTCTTTACTGGTATGTTTTTTCCTTTAGTAGTAGAAAAATTTCCTCAGTGAGCAGGACTGGTGTGGTATAAATACGGGGTGTAAATCCCAGCAAGCCATGGATCGGGCAGCTCCACAGTACAGCACTGTGTTCATGCCTGCTGGACGGCCTTGGCACCAGTGAAGAGAGACCTCTGAGCCCTGTTCTGGTTGCTGAATCCCAAGGAACGCCCAGGGTTTCTTCCAATGTTCTGTCTCCGTTCCTGGGTCTTAAGTCACACAATGAGACAGGAAGAGTTTCCTCTGTTGTGAGGATGCACCTCTCTTCTTGCACTCAGCTCCAGAAGACATTTCACTTGTCTCACCGCAGAACACAAGGTCTTCTTTTTGTCCTCGTAGAGGTGCCAGGAGGATCGGATCAAACCAGTGGGAACCCACCTTGCTTTTGCGGTTGTGTAGGGTTCAGAAGTGTGTAAATCATCTAATGATACAAGGCACTATGTGACCTCTTCCCGTCTGAGGATGAGGACCTTGCTTATCACAGACCACTTGCAGCCAGGTCTGAGCTGAAGCGGGTGGGAAGGTTGTGGGCCAAAGCTCCTTGAGCCTCCCTGAGGGGTACAGGAGCGGGTCCATGCTGTCCCTGTGTGTGCTGTTCCCTCGCCGTGGCTGTTGGCAGCCAGGAGTGGTTTTCCTGCAGCCCTTGCGTGAGCCTCGAAAGGGTGAGAACTCCAAGTTCCTGTCGCTATGGACAGAGTTACTGCATAGTCCCGTTCTGATCCTTAAAGAAGAATGTCTTCTCCTATTTCTATCTGAGGGCTGGTGAGCCTCTGCACTCACTAGCCTTTCGGCCTGCGGTTTTAATTTTATCTCCTGGCCTCAGCCTGCACTAGGTGACTTGGGAAGCAGCTTATTCAACAGAAACTACAGCTTCTCCACAAGGGCAAGGCCAAATCCTTCAATATGATTGTTGTGGTGCTTTCCATCTGCTTACTGCCTGCTCTGGTAGAGTAATTTTGATAATGTATGAGTCATATTGCCAGAAGTAATTGATGTTAGTAAGCAGTGGTTACCAAAGCTGTGACCATCTCCATGTTTTTTTCTAATTCACTCTACCTTTGTAATCTATTCAATGACCTAGAATAAGGGCATATGCATGATTAGGTATGCATATAAAAAATATTTGATATGTTATCTGGAAGCATCATCTTGAAAGCTATTAGAGAAAATGGGAGTTTTTGCAGTGGCTCTCAAAATTGTGAGCACAGGACTGTACCAAGGGCTGCAAGGCTGTCAGCACAATGAGAGCTGATCACTGGTCAGTGCTACATCGCACCAGTGTCAGCTTTAGGCCAGTTCTCAAACGTGTATAGGATCGTGTAACAGGCTATTGCGGCTGCTCATGTTTGATAGCAGACGTAAGGATGCTAGAGTCTGCATAAGACCACAACTAAACCAACTAGTTTGGCAGATGCCGTAATTCATAAATGGGTGAGCAAAATTAATGTGTAGCAATACAATGTCTTGTATTGCTACACAAGTTCAGAGGTTTTTTTAAATTGTAATTAAGAGGAAATAATATGTATTGCCTGTGTTTTGATCTCATATCCTGCCTTTTAGGTTTGTTTATAATCTGGATACAACATCCATTTAATTCCGCTTATGTTGGGTTCTGTTGGTCTGGCCCTTCCCCAGCCCAATGAACATGTTATTTGCAGAATGTTTCGCCTTCTGCCTCACAGTAAATTTGCAGAGTTGTCCCAGTGTTTGTGTAAAGCAGCAATCTAGTTGTGGTTGTGCAGAATGGATCCCTCTAGTGTCTTGCATTCCTACATGTGTAAGTATTATTGGTAAAAGGTAGTGTACCTCTTTTTTTGTACTTTATCTGATACCAGGCTCTTGAGGCTTGCTTGAAATGGTATGCATCACCATCCTTTCTTTAATCACAGCACAGAATATGGGTTTGATCTGGTTCCCCTCACATGCTGCATCCCCTGAATACATCTCCTGCCATCCCCTGCATACACCTTGTCACAAAAAAGGAAATCATAGATTAGTTTAAACAAATGCTTTGCTGTAGTAGCGGGTTATAAAACTTTTGAAGGGCTAAGGCTGATTGAAATTGTTTTCAAGTCGTTGCTTAATCTAGTCACATGTGCACTGTGGCACCTGTGAAGTGAGCTCTACCTGCTCTGGTTGGGATGCCCAGGAATGCTGTTCTTGAAACTGGACTGTTTGTAGGACAACATGAAGCGATAATGGTGTGGTAGCACCACAATCACTTCCAGATAGCAGTCTCAACCTGCTGACAAAGTGTCTGAACAAGAACCGATAACCCTCAGACCAGGTCTTCCCTGCAGTTCTGCATATGATCCCGGACATACGCCTGTAAGTGCTCTAAGGAATTGCCTGATGGTGTCTTGTTACCTTCTACCTCAAATGGAAAAGGGAAGGGCTGGCAAAGTCATTCTCTTCTGCTGGCTGCACCTGACTTGGCTTGCTGTTGTGGTTTAACCCCAGCTGGTGAGTAAGCCCCACGCAGCCGCTCACTCACTCCCCTTGGGTGGGATGAAGGAGAGAATCAGAAGAGTAAAAGTGGGAAAACTTGTGGGTTGAGACAAAGACACTTTAATGGGTAAAGCAGCAGCTGCGCATGCCAGCAAAGCAAAACAAGGAATTAATTCACCACTCCCCATCAGCAGGCAGGTGTTCAGCCATCTCCAGGACAGCAGAAGTCACACACGTAACAGTGACTTGGGAAGAAAAATGCCATCACTCTGAATGTGTCCCCCTGGCCTTCTCCCAGCTTTATATGATCAACATGATGTCACATGGTATGGGACATCCCTCTGGTCAGTTGAGGTCAGCTGTTCCAGCTGGGTCCCCTCCCAACTTCTTGTGCAGCCCCAGCATGCTCACTGGTGGAGTGGTATGAGGAGAGGAGTAGGCCCTAACGCTGTTCAAGCCCTGCTCAGCAATAGCTAAAACATCCCCAAGTTCTAGAATCATTACGTTGGAAGAGTCCTCTAAAATCATAAAGTCCAACTGTCAACCCAACACCACCATACCCGCTAAACCATGTTCCAAAGTGCTGCATCAACACGTTTTTTGAACACTTCCAGGGATGGTGACTCCACCACTTTCCTGGGCAGCCTGTTCCAATGCTTGACAACTCTTTCAGTAAAGAAATTTTTCCTAATGTCCAGTCTAAACCTCCCCTGGTGCAACTTGAGGCCATTTCCTCTTGTCCTGTCACTTGTTACTTGGAAGAGACCAACCCCCACCTCACTACAACCTCCTCTCAGGTAGTTGTAGAGAGCGATAAGGTCTCCCCTCAGCCTCCTCTTCTCCAGGCTGAACAACCCCAGTTCCCTCAGCTGCTCCTCACAAGACCTGTTCTCCAGACCCTTCACCAGCTTCGTTGCCCTTCTCTGGACACGCTCCAGCACCGCAATGCCTTTCTTGCAGTGAGGGGCCCAAAACTGCACACAGTATTTGAGATGCGGCCTCACCAGTGCCCAGTACAGGGGCACGATCCCCTCTCTACTCCTACTGGCTGCACAATGTCTGATACAAGCCAGGATGCTGTTGGCCTTCTTGGCCACCTGGGCACACTGCCGGCTCATGTTCAGCCGGCTGTTGACCAGCACCCCCAGGTCCTTTTCCACTGGGCAGCTTTCCAGCCACTCACCCCCAAGCCTGTAGCGCTGCATGGGGCTGTTGTGACCCAAGGGCAGGACCCAGCACTTGGCCTTGTTCAACCTCATACAGTTGGCCTCAGCCCATTGATCCAACCTGTCCAGATCCCTCTGCAGAACCTTCCTGCCCTTAAGCAGATCGACACTCCCACCCAATTTAATGTCATCTGCAAACTCACTGAGGGAGCACTCAATCCCCTCATCCAGATAATTGATAAAGATGTTAAATAAGTGTCCCAAATACCAAGCCCTGGGGAACACCACTTGTGACCAGCCACCAGCTGGATTGAACTCTGTTCACCACCACTCTCTGTGCTCAGCTGTCCAGCCAGTTTTTAACCCAGCTTAGAGTGTGTATCAGCACTGTTCTCAGCACAAAACTGAAACATAACTCCATACCAGCTACTGTGAAGAAAATTAACTCTATCCCAGCACGCTTGCAAACAGCATAAGGCTGTAAAAAACGTTTGAGGTAAGCCACCAGATAAAAGGACTTAATGGGTGTTTGCCCATGGGAACACTTCTTTATGAAGCTTTCTTTTTGAAAAAATGGAGATATTTATCAGGTTAGTAAGTATAAAATGGCCCGTGGAAGGCAGTTGCATGTCCAGTGATTGCCTTTGTGATGCTTGACAGACCACAAGTAATTTCTGATATTAGAGCTTGCTTCAGCTGCTGTCTTGGTTTTCTTTTTGCATCTCTCTCTCTTTAAAGTTTTGGCTGCTACCATTTTTAGCTAATAAACCTGTCTGTCCTCAGGGATACTATGCCTCTTATCTGCTGGGACCTTCCTCTGACAGATATCTCTATGCCTATTTGGTTGAATTGTTTGCTGAGAGATTATTTGCAGGCCAGGAAGTTAACCAAGGACAACACTGGATTGCTCCTGATGGACTTTAAAAGGTATCCTCAGTCAAAAAGTTTTTCCTATAAGGAAAACTGAAGAGAAGGGAGGGTTTGCTTAGGGAATGAGCTGGGTGCACAGGATTTCCTGCCCACTCTAAATGTCTACCAGGAGTATATGTGATGTAAACAGGAAAAAAAATATTAGTTGGTTTCAAAACCTGACAGAAGCAAAAGTCGTGTTATGAGCAAAATGCAACATAAGAAGAATGAGACCTTAGAAAGAAGAAAATGAACATTTTCTTAAAACTTCATGCTCTGTTTCAAAGAAAAAGTATGATACTGAGTATCTTGGCTTTTTAGGATTCATAAAAAAGAAAAAAAAAAAGGAGGAGGGGGGCACAAATAGTGCACTTCCAGGCCATCTGTTATAAGCTGGGCATACTTAGAGGCTTAATAATGATAGCGAGGCACAGTTGTTTCCATACTGGCATAACCGAAAACCATTGTTGTAATCACGTCTCTGAGATTTGTACTTGTTGCTTATAAGAAAGGTTGCATGTGTGAAAATAGTGTCATCTGCTATTTCTTACTCGCAAACACATTAATTTTACTAAATCTGCTTTGTTCATAGATCATTTCTTACTTTCAAATTTCATGCAAAAGTATTGTAACTACTTTTGTGTAGTATTTGTCTGTAGTGAGTCATTTAGGCAAAGAAAAATTCATCACCAAAATAGAACTGTGGAGGTAAAGTAATAGCTTTAGCCTGCGCTTGGTCTAAGCACTATGACAAAAACATTGATTGGGTTTTCAGAGAAAGCAAGCCATTGCAATTTCATCTTCATGAATGCATTTGTAGCTTAAAAGGAGCTTACACTTTAAGCCTCACTAACAATTTACTTGGAAACAGCAACACACTCTGTGTGGCTTTGCATCAATCTGGTGTGGGTTATCTGCAGCCCTTCTCCCCTACATCTCACTAGCAGTAGTAATCCCATTAGACGATTACATCTGGTGTCCTCAACAGACAGATTTAGTAATAATTGAAAAAGTGCTTCAAGTGGGTTTAATTAACTCTGTGGTCATTTTATTACCAAAGTCTCTTGTACCCTATAACTTTGCCATAAGTGAAGTGAATTTATGGCCTGTTAGGACCTGCTAGCCTACAGCTGCACACGTAACTGTCTGTTATTTAGTCAAAACTACAAGAATCAAGGGCTGAACACTTTCGTACTCATGAATCTTTAATGCAGCTGTGCTAAATGTCGCTGTAATATCTGGTTACCAATCTGTTGATGAGTCACTTGAGGAAAGTGGTCTGTAAGCTGGTGAGCAGCAGCTAGCTCTTCCTCGAGTTGTTGAGCCCAATGGAAGAGAAATGTGTACTTCAGTGTGGTGAGAATTTGCTTCCAGTGTGGCGAGCATTTGCTTCCAGTGTGGCTCATGGCCTGGATCTGAATACCTATTATCATCCTGGGAATGGGAAATCTTTATGCTTAGGCAAAATTGCACCAATTTGTTTCTCAGTAGCAGGCAGGCAGAATTGGCCATTAGCAGAGAAATATTTTTATTATGCTACACATTTCTAATCTTTTGACTAGCAATATTTATCTTTGGCTAGGGATATTTATCTAGGTACAATTTATTTCTCTACTTTAATCGGAGGAGAGGGAAAGCTATTGAGGGAAAGAAGCTGACCTGGTTATCCATATGAATGGAGACCTAGTCAGAAGGTTTTGAGCTTTATTTTCCCGTAGAGCTGCCTTTGGAATGGATGTGAGGAACTGAAAAAGCTGTAGTGTGATCAGTGAGAGTGAGTCTAGATTTGTGCCAATGAATGAACTTTGCAGAATTGTACTTAGTGCGTGTGCAGACAGAAGTTCCTAAATAGAAACGGAGATCGTGTGCTTTCCTTGTGGTGGGGATAGCAGGGGTAGATGTCCATTATGAATGTAGCTGTGTTCTTGAAAACTGTTGTCCAGGCTTTTCCTTCGGAGTAAGAGTGTCTTGTTAAATGCAAGCTGCACAGATTCACGGTCACTCTGTCTGAGAAGTGTGTTGTGATCTCCAGCCTTCACAGTACAAAATAAACAGAATATTAGTGTCTAACCTGTACTGAACAGTGAAGTCTGGTGCACTAGCAAGACAATAGTGCTGTATTTACAGGCTATATTGGCTAAGATGAGGAGGTCTAAGTGTTTCTAAGTACTGTGTTTCCCGTGACTTTTGTATGTTCAGACCTAGCGCTCTGGTAACACAGGAGACCCTGTGGTGTTAGAACCTTGGGAACAGGTACTGTTTCTTAGTTGTGGACAGAGGGGAAAAAGGCTGATAACTGTGACTTAGCTAACTTTAACAGCTAACTCTTAAAATGGGTTGTTATTTTGCTACTGGCTAAAAGAAATAGAACATCTTTTGGCTGAAATGTAAGGATCTGAATAGAAAACACAAATTCACAGAAGGATAATATAGTGGAACCTTTCAGTTAAGAAAGTAATGACAGGGACAAGATTTTCTTGTATTTTCCATTTTAAGCCTGTTTGGTTTAAACTATGTAGTTTAGTCTTCGAGAACCATTTGATCTTATACCCTCTGTCTGTAGTTTACACTGGAGAACAATATTTTTACCAGTTAGGATACAGGGAACTTTATCATGTGTTTGTGTCAAGGGAGAACAGTTTATGTGATCTTTGGTGTCTATAAGAGACAGATGTACCCACATATGTAAATAACAGGAACTTGGAAAAACACCCAAGTAAAACATGAGACCAGGGGACACAAAAGATGTTCAAAGGACAATTGAGCATGCGTGCTGCGTGGGGTTAAAGAAAGGACAACATGAAGAAGACTACGGACGACCAGAGGGAGAAGAGACCCCCTACTATAATTTAACTGTGCATGTTCCAAATTATTAGCATACAGTAATGATTTCTAGGAAAGTACTGACTATTACAACTAATTCTGAGAAATGTAACGAATGTGCACAAGTTAAACTGTACTTAAGCTACTCTGTGAGACCACTCCGGTGGAGCAATCCCAAGTGCTGCCCGGTGCTGCAATAAAGAATGCCTGCTTGATAACACTTGGTTGTTACTGAGTTTTCATCCTGGAATCCTTACCCAGCCACACCCAGCCTCCCACCTCGGTGATGAGCCTTAGAAAGCAAGGGGGTTTGGAAGCTCCACATTTTGTTTCAGTTTCACTGCATCCACAAAATGGTCAGAAGGAACGTGTGGAAAACTTTATACTCATCTGTTTCTTCTAAAATGAGGCAGGTTCAAGAGAGAAACACAGAAGTAATCTTCAGCAGTAGCATATAAATACAACCCTACATCCTAAGAAAGGAAAATTAAAATATTGTGTTCAGACAAAACTGGAAAGTGCAGTCTTTAAACACACCCAAGCTAATGTACACAAAATGTTGAGCTATGTGTTGATCACTGCATTGCTGCAGTTTTGCCTATTAATTTAATCACAGAAGCATGGAGAAAGCTACCGCTGAAAAAATGCTATTTTGTAACATTTTGCCATCACTGTATTACCTAAGTCAGGTCTCATTTAAAGTTGCCTGAAGGGTCACTGAATGTGTGATATAAAAACTGTGAGTCTTTCCTGGATGGAAAGGGTCTTTTCTCACCTGAGAGTTGCAGTGTCTGCTGAAAAAGGCAAGATGGCAGGCATTTACAAGCTGGAGCAATGGGCAGTGGAGCAAAGAGGTTTCAGGAAGGTAATCCAGGGTTTTAATTTTCTGGTAGAATACCTGTGAGGTGTGTTCTGTATAAAGCTGAAATCCATGCCACGCCTGGCACTTGGCAGTCATTTCACTGTTTCTTCCCAAAGACTTTCTGCATGCCCCTGGTTAGCTTTGCAGAGAAGAGGAGGAAGCCTGTGGCAGCCAGCTGGAAAATACGGAACGTTTTGTCGTCCCTCAGCACCCTGCTTTGCCAAAACATGGAAAAGCACAAGTAGGGCACGCCCGCTGTGATGCTGCTATCAAACAGGCATTGCTTTGTAGGCTTTACCTGAGTGATCATTGTCAGAGCAAACTGGTCACTGTGACAAAGCAGCACAACAAACAGACTCTTACAGCTTCTCTTTGGACTGGCTGCTTCTGCACTTAGGGGTGGGGTGTACCCTACTGCCAGCCCCAGGGTCACCTTGACCTGTGCCACTCATAGCAAGTTTCATCTTCCTTCTGGCTACACCCCTGTGTTTCTTTTACCCTTGCCATTGGCATGGCTTGCAAACCAGGCCAGAGAAACACACACAGGTTTTCCCCACCTGGGGGGAAATTATCCAGACACAGACTGGTGGGATGCTTTCTTCTCCTTCAGCTCCTTGTGTGGACTCTGCTTTCAGATTACTTCCTTGGCAGCTCTTGCCTGCTAAGTAGTAGTTATGATGGTCATTTTCCTTGCGTGGGTAAGGTCTGAGGTCCTGGGTATGTGACCTGAAGCCTGGCGCTGAGCAAGTCTCTGATTCAGCATGGTGAAGGTAAGTGCTGTACATACGCTTCAGTGAGGGGTGAGAGGAATTAGGGCCAAGGGAGATGCCAGGCTTGGCCAGGAGTATATTGTGACCACTTTGAGCTGAGCTGATATTCCTTCACTCTTAAAACCCTGGGAATGTCCACGTTTCACTTGAAGAAATATGTTGCCGAATTGTCATCTTTCCTCTAGTGTCATGTCATTGGGCTGGCTGACACATGTAAAGATTTCTATTTTTTGGAAGTCCTCCAGCATCAAAAAGCCAGTCCAATGGAAAAAAGCTGCTTTTGAACAAGCCCTGAGTAAGGCTTCACTTTGTTTTACGAACTCCTGGTACATTGCACCGACTTCAGGTTCTCGATGCTGTTCCGTACTGATTTCTGTTTGGCTTGTGACAAGCTTTCCAGTGCTTCTGAAGTACCAGCGTATTAACCGACTGCTGAACTGACAATACGAGCTTTAGTCCACGCTGCTTCTTTAGCCTTGTACTTGATGATGGAAGAGCCAAAGAAACAGCTGAAGCTGGCAGAAAAACCCATCAAAACCAAATAACTTGGCTAACGTGTTTTGTAACCAGTGTGTTTCTCAGAGGCAATAAGATTAAGTGGATCAGCTGGTGTGCCCTGTGCCTGGTGGAAAGCAGCTTATTTAAATTAAGAGGACCAGAGAATCTGTGCCTCAGTCCAGAAAGAAGATGGGTTCCACAGAAGACCTTGACTACCCTCAAGTCATCTTGCAATACAGCAGTGGATTTTTAGTCTCAAAGGTAAGAAATATAACGCAGTCTTGGATAGATGTCTAAGAGTATGCAGACAGAAATACCCAAAGATCTCACTTTAGGTCCTGAACGTAAGTCTTTGGAACAAAAACCATCTCATCTGAAAGCATCCTGTCTGCTCATCTAGGGAGGAAGGAAATTTGAAGACAAAAAAGCTTTGAAAGCAACCTGTCCCCTCGGGACAGAATTAGCATTTATTGAGATATTTATCTCTGACCTTTGGGGGCTTGGGTGAGCAGACCTTGTCTCTGCATGAGGCTTTACAAAAACACAGGGGTTTATAGCTGAAGGGCTTGCTGTCTGACTGCCCTAAATGTGGAAGGTTCCTTCAGTGGTGGGATTTCTTCCCACTTTTCATTTTCGGAGTTTGAGAAACAGAGATCTGAGTTGAATTGCCTTTCTCCCTCCCTGTCATGCCATGCAAAGAACAAGATTTTTCAAACATCTTCTCAAATAATATTCTTCCCTCTCCCATGGTTTGTCTGTATGTATTATGCAGAAGGCTGAGCTTGAGAACTTCTGTGTATTGTCTTTTTTCAGGTGAAAGAAGGAGTCTGATATAATGACTATTCTTCCAAACAGTATTTGATTAAGGCACAAACATAGAACTAGTATTTCCACTTTCCTTATTTATTCACTGATGTTACCTGCCTTTCTGTGTGTGTAAGCACATGGGCATAAAATTATAATACCCAGTGCAGTGGAGACCGGAGAGTTTTTCCTCATTTACTACTTAGTTACCTTTCCTATTGACCCTTGCTGCACCTCTGGCCAACATGATAACAGAAGGAATGCTCTTTGGGTTGCATGAATACTGTTGCATCCTAAGGCTCCTGAAAGGCAGAGCTGACAATAAAGAGAGGAAAAATGGATAATGAAAAATCCTTTTGCTTGGTGAGAAAGGGGAGTGCCCAGCGCTTTCCCGGTTAACAGTGGTACTATGTTTGTGAGAAACGATCTCAACTTTGATTAAACCATGTTCTTACTGAGGGTAAAAGGAGCTTCACCTGGATTTTGTCAAGTCATTGTAGATACAGGCAGTCAATTGAGTTGATACCTTTGTTACTGTTTTAGGAGTGCTTGTATGGCCAGAGAAATAGGCGAATACTTGTAAACTTGACTGTGTACAGCTAAAGAAGGGTGTTTTTCTTATATATGGTTACGTATGTCTCTCTAAAGGTCAAGGGGAGTTTCTGTAGATGTTATACACCTTCTCTATGAAAAGACAGGGCAATTCTGCTGGTCTGAATGAGGCAGTCCTTTTGGCTGAGAGGAACCTTCCCGCCTTAGGGAGACCACTGTAGTCATGCACATCAGTCCCTGAAAAGAGGGTACATAGAGTGGAATATTCCCTCCTGCTGCAAGCCACAGGAGAGTCTCCAGCGTTCACTGGGCCGTATATTAGAAGCTTAGTTAAAAAACCAAAAACAACAGAAAAACACACCACCACCCAGTCTTGCTTTTGTGCTCTCCAGGCAAAAAGAAGAGAGACTGTGAGAATGTGCTCTGAAACTAAGAAAGAGGCAGGAACATTCACACCCAAAACCTGGTCTCTAAATGTGAACCTTTGTGAGCCAAAAACATTGTCTGGCTTTGCCAGAAAAGGAAAAGAAATGAAAAAAAAGGTGCACTACAGGAACTGTCTGGTATTACTGGTGTTCAGAGAAACTTCAGTTTAATCATTGGACTTGTTTATATGAAATATAATTTTACATGAAAAAAATATTACGTGTATATTTTCTCCAACAAAGCAGCTTTAGAAATGCAGTAGGCTTTGGTGCTTTCACCTGATCTCTCACTCCTGCCTTTTCGTACCCCAGGTTATGTTCACTGCCTGTGAGCTGGGGGTGTTTGATCTTCTGCTGGAGTCAAGAGAGCCTCTGTCTTCAGAAGCCATTGCTGCGCACTTGGGTACCAGCACCATGGGAATAGAAAGACTGCTGGACGCCTGCGTGGGATTGAAGCTCTTGGCAGTAGAGCTGACACAAGAAGGAGGTAATAAAGGCAGAAGAAGGGGAAGAAGCTAAAAGACTTAAACCTCTGATGATTTTGAAAGTGAGGCAAGATGTGTGGGGAGAGATGATAGCTAGTGTTAGGCCAGTTAGTGTAGCTGGAAGGAGAAGAGAATTACTTGGGAACACTATCCCCTTTTCAGCTGAAAGAGAAGCAGCAAATGTCAGCATGATTGAAGGTATAAAGTAAAACCCAGGTGAAGGGCTCTATATCCCTAAACTTCTTTGTGCAAGAGCCTTTGTGCAAGGTGACCTTGGAGAAGATATTCAGGGTCTCTGCAGAGCTGGTCTCAAGAAAACTCTGAGGTGTGGGCATGATTTTAAACCTCAAAACAAAATGCCAGGGTGGCTGGGCAACAGCATGATTTAAAAACACTTTTTATTTTTCTTTGGGTTTTTAACACCATGTGAAGTATTTTGCTAGGTTGCTGATCTGAACTGAGAGGTGAGGTAAGCTTTCCCTTGCACCAGAAACGTTGAGTCCGTGTGGTCAGAAAGGATCTGTGGCTATCAGACAGCTGGTCAGGTCTAGCCAGAGTCTTGCAAGTTGTGTCCCCTGCTCTGACTTGTGTTGCCTTACCCTGTTTTAGGGCTTACAATATTTTAGAGAGAGCAGGATCTGTCTTTTATATTCCCCTTGTATTCCAGTCCTGTGGGTGAGTGGTGCCACTGCAGATGCATTGGGGGAAGCAGGGGAGTTTTCTGTGAGTTCTTAAGGCATTCATCTGACTTCAGAAGGTCTTTCCCTAGTGAACTGAGGGAGGCTAGGTGTGGTTGGCATGCTCTTTTGGGGACTTGTCTCCCACCCACTGGCATTGGTGATCAGAAAAAAGACTTGTCTGCAAGGGCTTCTCATTTAAATAGAGCATACCAAAAGCTTTCTCTGGTAGCAGAAGCGCATATGTAAATGGTGACACTCATAAGGGATTCCTTTTGCTGTTCTTGAAAGAAATGTTTGGTGCTGGAGTAAGTGTAGGTAGATAGTGTCTACTCACATTGAATGGGGCAATACACATTTCAGCAGTCCTCACCCACTGCTTATTGCAGTGGAAGGATTGATTGTGGAAGCAATGTGCTTGTGTCTTTGGTCATATAGACATCTTCTGGTGATAAATACTGTGCTGTACAATAGGCTTGCCAAGGTAGTATATCATACATGCTAGTAAATATATTTATTTCACCCATTAGCCCTCTACAGAAACACAGAAATTTCCAACATCTACCTTACAAAATCAAGTCCCAAGTCTCAGTACCATATTGTGATGTATTACTCCAATACAGTCTACTTGTGCTGGCACTACCTGGCTGATGCTGTGAGGTAAGGAGGAGCGTTGTGTGCTGTCTGTGGCAGACTGCTTTGCGGCATCTGTGTGGCTTCTCTGAGTGGTGTGTTTCTGGGGAGGGGTACAGTGAAGATGCTGCCTGGTTCTCGGAAAGAAAAAAAATTGGCTCTTAAAGCAGCCAATATATGTTCTTGTTTTTTCTTGTTTTCCATTTATGTGTGTTCATGTTTTCCTTTTTCTTCTGATGGTAGAGATGATCTAGGAATCAGATTTCTGTGTGTTTGACCTTCAGGAAAGCACTTGATCATTACAGTGGCGCTTACTTGAGGAGGCATCAACAAAGTAGATAATGAGTAATGATGGCTAAGGATAGTTCTGTTGCAAAGATGCATAGGAGTACACCTTAATATGGGCCTGCAGTCTTACTTGTTCCCGTCTGCGCAACTGATGATCAAACATGGTGTGTGTGACAGTGGTGATTGCACCAGTCTTGTACCTTTACCTGAGACATGTTCCCATAAATCATAGAATCACAGAATGGTTTGGGTTGGAAGGGACCTTAAAGACCATCTAGTTCCAAACACCCCCTGCCATGGGCAGGGACACCTGCCACTACACCAGGTTGCTCAAAGCCCCATCCAACCTGGCCTTGAAAAGAACCAGTCATTCTTGGAAAAGGTTGAGAAATATATCAGCATATTTCAGGGTGGCAAATGAGGTTGCCTTTACAGCCATTACAAACAGGCTGGCATATATTCTGTACAAAGTTAAGCACCTTCCACAGTGATGAGCTAGCTGAAACTACAGCCACGAGCTGTGTCTGGGGTAAAAGAGAAAGAAATCCACACTCATATGCCTTTTTGGTTGCTATTGTAGAGAAGGAAGAAACCAATATGAAAGAGCTTTTGGCATTTCATCTAAAGACCCTTTTGGAGCAATGTACAGGTAATCATTAGCATATCTATAGAAATTTCATTTTTCTTATTGTAGATAAAATTAATGTTTTTAGTTATGGCTCAGGACAATATGATGATGTGAGAATCCCATTCATCAGAACCACCATGCAGTGTTTTCCTTTCTCAACGATATCCATTACTGAGACACTGATATTTTGGATAGAAGTATGTAATTTCCTATTCTGAAAAATGTATCACAGGTCTCTGGCACAGAGGCAATGGTAGTTGAAGGAAAAAAATCCCTTGGAAGCCTGAGAATTAGCAGTGTAATACACAGTTGGACTTCACTAGTCTGAATTCCCTATTTAAATGCATGAATGCATAGCTGTACCCTTCTGCTACCGTAAGACTCAAGGTAGGTTTATAGAGAATGCATTTTGTGTCAATAAAAACAGAGATTAGTGTTGAAGCTAAAACCCATAATAGCAGTTACATGATAAGAATCACCAAGGATATTATTGTTAGTTACCTTTTCTATGTGCTGTGTCTGTTTGCATTACTAGATCAGAAGAAGAAATGATGAAATTTATGGCTGGCCAGAACTCAGTATGGAGCATATGTGGCAGAGATGTTCTTGCTGCATTTGACCTTTCCCCTTTCAGGCAGATCTGTGACCTGGGAGGTGAGTATCAGTAGAACCTCTTTAACAAGCCTCTGAAATGTCTTCTTTTACAAGCTCTGAAAATAAAAATAACTTCCATCTTATACAATGGGAACAGCAATGGAAAGCAAGACATATCTCAGCAATAAAGGGAGCATTTTACTGATTTGGTTGGGTTAAAAAGAGAAATGTGAGAGTGGTAAGAGCATTAGGAACCTGAATGCTTTTCTCTGCAGAGCCTCATTTGTGTGAGTAGTGGCCCAACCCCTTGCCTACGTGGCAGCTTTGGCATTTTTTTCTTGCCTTGCTTAATACATTCTTCTGGTGTCGGACTCTTTCTCTCCTGCCCTTCAGTCAGTGTCACTGAGAGACTGTCTGTCTGCAGCCTCTTACCCTGCAGTGCCCCTCTGTCCCAGCACTGCTGAGTGCTGCCAGTATTCATGGAATGGCTCAGGCTCCGTTGTGGGCTCCATAACTGCTTCTCCAGCGTCTGGTTTGGCGGCTCTGTTTTTCATTTGCCGCCTTCCAGCGTCCACAGCTGGGTGTGGCTGAGGGGCTGCATAAGAGCTGTAAGGGCTGGGGCTGACCCCAGAGGCCTGGATGCTGGGGGCCCCAGAGCTTCCTGCAGAGCAATTGATAATGGTGGCCTCTTCTGTTCCTCCTCTTTCCTTTCAGCAACCTGTGGGGAGTAAATGTACCTTGCCAGATTCCATGAGGCTGAATGCACCATTGCCTGCATTGCTTCATGGAGGTGTTGCTGA
Source organism: Leptosomus discolor (assembly GCF_034619465.1). NCBI lineage: Eukaryota > Metazoa > Chordata > Aves > Leptosomiformes > Leptosomidae > Leptosomus > Leptosomus discolor. The sequence continues at coordinate 76,781,963 of NC_141391.1, forward strand.
ACAGGTTGGTTTTGTGTCAGTGCCGACCTTCTTTTGCTCTTTCCAAAGGAGGCGGAGGAGCTTTGGCCCGGGAGTGTGTTTCTTTGTACCCAAATTCCATGGTCACAATTTACGACCTGCCAAAAGTTGTGAAAGTGGCCAAAGAGCAATTTGTTCCCCCTGAGGAGCGTCGGATCACTTTCCATGAAGGTATGTGCAGACAGCGGTGTAGTGTTGTCACAGCTGTTGCTCCTGAGCCCCTTGTCTCTGCTCAGAGGTACCATGCTGGAGGCTCAGGTCTCCAGCTGCCCCTTATGTGGGCAGAGTGTCCCAGACTGCAGCCTCCCCAGCCTGAGTCTCTTATCAGAGACACGACTTGGTTTTTCAGCCATGCAGAAGCTGTTTACTCCTGAACAGAACTATTTGACTTCTTCAGAACAACGTTACTTTAACAGAAAAAAAAAAAAAAAAACCCAAGCCAAAAACACTCCTGCAGTTTTGAAAAAACTGCCATGCCATGTTATAAATCTTCCTAACACTTCCTTTTCTCCTGTGCAGACCTCCTGGCAGATGTGCGAGATGCCAGGCCTGATTTGAGCAAGAGGTTTTCTTTCTCTGGTCGCGATTGACTGACTTTCAAGTCTTAAGATATTTCACGTTTTGAATGTGGGTGAGCTAGCTCACATTCCTCTTGCTCAGTCCATAGCTGTTGCATGGTCTTTGCACCATCTATGATGAAAATGAGTGGAGGGAGATTTAATTTTTAATGTTTACAAAAGCCTTCAAAGTATCGGAATGACTTAATATTTCTTGAAGCTCAGAGAGGGGAAAGAAGCCTTGAGGGAGGAAGGGAGATGGAGAAACACAGGACATGTTATGTGTGCCAGTAGTACGAAGAAATAGGAGTGGAAATGACAAAGTAAGATGCAGAGAGAAAAATCTGAATGAGGTACACCAGGCGCTGAACAAAAGGCATGATGATGAAGCTGGTGCTAGGAAGTGGTGTCTGTTTCTTCCTTATGGATTTATCATGTAGCTCTGTGGTTACTGAAGGTCTTTGAAAATTTACTTAGATAAGGGAAAATTATTTAATTTTTTCCATGACAGAAAAGATGAGAAACTGTCTCCTCTTCTTAACGCTTTATGAATCTGAATTCCTGTCATTGGAGAAAACTTAGACTCAAATGCTTACCTGTGTATCAAAGGCTGTTTCAGATGAGCTGCTGCTTTTGAACATTTCAGACCTTCTTGAGACTGAACAAGAACAAAATCCCCTATGCAGTGACACGGAGGACTTTTGCCTGCTAACTCTGTTGCTGTCTGATGTGGTTGATGGATGCGGCAAGCTTAGAGTCTGAAATCAGACAGAACTGAAAGTATTTGCTTAACTCAGCCCTCTGTGTTTTGGGGGTTTTGTGTAATACATATATTCTTGCTTTACAGGAGACTTCTTTAATGATTCAATTCCAGAAGCTGAACTATATATTTTATCCAAGATACTGCATGATTGGGATGATGACAAATGCAGGCAACTGCTGGCAAAAGTCTACAAGGCTTGCAAACCTGGTAGGTGTGAGCTCTTGAAGAGCAGAGAGACTCCTGCCTATCAGTAACGTGAAGCACACCACTCTTGATGCTCAATTCGGGTGGCAGAGTTTCAGCACAGGTGTTTCGTGGTTTAGTCTTTTGCTTTCCTAAGCCAGCCACGTGCAGCTGAGCCAAACAGGACCTAGTCAAAGTTTTTCTAATCTGACTTCCAGTTTTAGTCTCCTTCCCTACAGGGACTCCTCTTTCAAGGCATTTAGGCATAAGGATTAGGGATTTTGGGTATTGTTTATACAGACGTGTATATGTCACAGTAAAAATCCCATTAGGCATCACATTGAACCCTGGGAAATTTGAAAGCACTGTCTACAGAGCCAAGTTCTCAGCAAAATCAGTAATCCTCTGTGGATTTCAGCAGGGGAAAATGGGAAATTTCCAGCCCTGGTATGTCCATACCTAGGTAGCCAAGCAGAGGTAGGCTCTGATGCTGTGATGCTGAGACATGACTTAATGTAGAGACTGCTTCTTCCTGAAACTGAAGGTTAGGATCTAATAACTCAGCTGAAAAAGATCTCGTCTTCTCAAAGCTCAGCATTCATTCTATTTCTCTTTATTCAAGCAGGCGGTGGAGTGCTGCTAATTGAATCGCTTCTGAATGAAGATAAAAGTGGGCCTTTAGAAACCCAACTGTATTCAATGAATATGTTGGTCCAGACAGAAGGAAAAGAGCGAACAGCAGCGGAGTACAGCAAGCTCCTTGAAGCAGCTGGCTTTGGAGAGATTCGAGTCAAGAGGACTGGAAAACTCTATGATGCTGTTTTAGGAAGGAAATAATATGGTACCTCTTTTATGTACCCAACAAGATAGAATGAATGGAGAAACACGATATTCTCTTCTTAGAGGGGAATCATCAACTTAGCTTTTAGTTAAGGCAGCTAACTTTTTTGTAAGCTGATGCATTGTCAGGAGAACCACTAATGATAGATCTTGAGTGTGTGTGGATTGTGAGTCTGGCAGCCTGACTAGGGCTTGCTTTTGGATCTGGAAGGGAGAGAAAGAAATCAACACCTGTTCCACAAGAAATAACCCACAAAAGAAATGTGCAGTGTGTCTGCTTCAGATGTTTTCAATTTTTTTCTGATTTTAACACTGTATCTGAAAAAAGCAAAGCTGAATTTGTACTTTAATTCCTGCAAAATAAAACTAATCCTTGTACTGAGATCTGTCACCTGAAATTTTATTCCTGGGGAATTGATATAGTATAAACAGATCAAATTATGTCTCCTTGTGGTTAATCTTTTCAGAGTTCCAGGAGAAATCCTGTCTGAGCCTTGTGGAGTTTGGCACGAAAAATACTAACTTTTTATTTCTTCTAGATTTTGATTTAAGTTATGAGAAAGAATGTTGTAGCTTGATGACTGGCTGAAGCCCAGGGACGGTCTTTACAGGACACGCCCTGAGATGACAGGTAAGAGGGAGAATGATGCAGCCAAGTCATTCAATTATACACTGGGGAAGTCCTTATTGCATGTCTCCTGCTATTTCATTATATCATTTGATCAAGCACAACCTGCCAGAACCCACCCAGCTCTTGGAAGCAGAATTATAGATTACTGGAGTGGTAAACATTTGGAGAAGGCACCAGAAAGTCACTCTCTACAGCTGTGGCTTGAACACTGACTGCATTTGCACATTAAACTGAGCCTGAGACAGTCTTCTCAGTAGCCATCTACAGGAGCCTCCTGTCGTTTTGACTGTACAAGCAGGATAGGGAGAAAGTAGCCTAAGTAGCGAAAAGTTGCCCTTTCATCACATTTTGTGATATCAAAATCAAATCCCAAGGCCATAATGGCCCTTCTCATCCTTAAAATCATCAGGGCACAATTCATGAGCCACTGTACAGGTAGTGTGTTTATGCCTGAGTAGGATCTCGCCCTGCAGATATCAACAGGATATTGCAGGGGTTGAGGCAAGTGGTTTTGGAGAGGTCCCTCATAAGGTGCAGTCACTGTGCAGTGTTCCCTACCTGCGAGTTACGTGGCATGAAGGTGACTTTGCCAGAAGCTGCAGCCTGTGAGTAATGTGTTCTGAATGCTTGCACTCTTTCCAGACAAAGCGAGGTGTTACCTCCTGCAGCAGCCAGGCACGAACACAGATAATGAAATGAGGCTGATCCCACACACACCCCAAAAACCCAAATGTTCAGAAAAATTATTTTGCTGCTTTGACTGTACTGAGAAGTTAATGAAGTATGCTTGGGGAAAAAAAAACAGAACTCCTGTCTGGACATTCTCCAATACACTTTTTTCCCAATAAACGTTGCATGCCCATGGACTGCCGGTCTCTGATGTGGCTGCGCTGTTTCATGAGCCGGTAGACTAGCCAGTCATGGTCAGTACATAGCAGCTGTATGTATAAACTGACACGTCGTATAACCTTGATGAGTCAGAGAATGCTGTCTCAGCTGGTGTCAGTGATAATTCTGCCCATGACTTGAAAAAAAAACATGAGCAGGCTGGTTTGGTTTGTCATAACAAACTCCTTCAATACAGAACTTCTGCACTGAGTTGATTCACAACGTGCTCTACATGTCATTAACTTACCAGTGAGTGGCTTGGGCAGAACTTGAATAGGCAAGATGCACACTTGGTTCTAACGTGCCTCTTAGCTGTATCAAGGTTCAAAGACGTTGAGTCTTAAAGAACAGGATTGATCCACCATTGCCTGGAATACAGATGGCAATGAATGAAGTGTGGAATGGTGATTGTAGAATTTGAAGATCATTGGTATTTAAATTACTTTTAAGAGTCGGATGTGATGCCAAATCAGAGCAGCTGAACACCAAGACACGATCACAGTGTGCTTTTACTGCCCGTGTAAAGCAAAACATTCAGCTGGCTATAGCTTTGGCTTCTCATTCCTTATATGCTAGTTGACATTTGAGCATCCAGCTTCTGGGGGGATGCTAAAGCATTTTTGGCTACTCTGTTATGCTAGATGACCAAGGAAATACTGGGGTATGCATAAGGAAGGTACTAAAATTCTACATTCACCTTCAGAGCCCAGACCTTTGAAACCACAAAATAATGTAATAAGAGGACTTGTGCTGTTTCTATCAGACTATACTTATTTGTCTACTCAGTTCTGATTTTCCTCTTCTTCTTCATGCCCTCACCCTTTCCTCCACAGTGTGTTTAGCCTCCACTTCCTTCAGAGCCTCTCTGTCCTGGTTTGGGCTAAATCAGAACTAATTCTGTTTTAGTGCTTTAACTTTTCAGTTAAGTCTCCTCTAACTAACGGCACTTTCTGAAACAGCAGCCTGTTTTTCCAGACAGTGACTGCTCCTAGCAGTGATAAGGCCTGGTGTTTATAGTTCATACCAAGGAATGGTGTGCAGAGAGGCCCTTGCTTATACTTGTTCTTATGGCGACCAAGGTCACTGCTAAATCTTGTACTCCATGTTGGGATGCCAGGAGTGAAAAGAGTCACACCTACAGGGAGGAGCGAACTGGACAGGTGGCCCAAACCTGACCAACAGAGTATTCCATCCCATATACGTCATATTCAGTATAAAGCTGAGAGATCACGAGGGTCTTGCTCTCTTCGTCTCTTCCTCTTTTCTTTGATGGCCGACATCTGAGGAGGACTGATCCGTGCATCCCTGAATCCAGCGCCTGAGTCCAGCTCCTGTATCCCGTCCTTGTCTGCTGCCGAGTCCAGCCTGGGACTGCCCCAGTGCCAGCCCTGCGGTGTGGTGGTGACGTATTGTCATCAGGGTGAGGGGGGAGTTGGGTTCGGTATTGGTTTTGTATATATTTGTACATATTGTATATATTTCATTTTTTCCTTATTCTTATTATTTATCTTTTCTTTTATTGTTATTGTTCCATTAAAGCTGTTTTAGTTTTCTTTTCCAAACCGTAAAGTCTCTCTCCCTTGTTCTCTCTCCTTTTCCCTTTTGGGAGGGGAGAGGGGATAGTAGAGAGCGTCTGTCATTCGTTAGTGGCCGGCCCAGCCTCAAACCGTGACACTCTCTTTTCTCCCATGTGCCTTTGACCTTTGTCCATCCTTTAGTCTTTCCTTCCTGACCGAAAGAGAAGTTGCTCTATGAGCACAGAAGAAGTCAGTGCCAGAGCATTAACAAAGCCCAGAGTGCTCTGAGCTTAAGACCTGCCTTGACAAAGCAGAGGCATAGCTGGTCTCATCAGAGCCTCTTCCTTTTTTTTTTTTTTTCTTTTTTTTTTTCCCCCTAAGTGACAAACACTGTGAAGAAGATCTGAAACAAGTGCTTTACTGTATGCAGACAAATTAAACCCCTGGTTGTTGTATGGTTTCCATACTCCAACAGGCTTTTCTGATGACATGCTGTTATATATGGGGTCTTTCTGCTGTGTTTTTCCTTTGTCATTGGATATTTTAATGTTAAAAAGTATTGTATAGGAACAAAGCAGTAAGGTGGAGATTTCCAAGTTACTTGTGTTTTGGGTAGTGAAAACAGTTCTCAAGTTCAGGCCCTTTCATGGCGCTGGGGTGGGAGGTTTTCTGTTTGATGCAATGGCTCTTGTCAACAGAATTCTTTCCCTCTGTCATGGAGGTTTTAACCATATAGGCTGAGATAAATTTTCTAGCTCCCAATATGGCTTAAGAGTAATGAATGAAACCTGGCCATAGCTGGGGTGAATCAGGCAAGAATAGAAGAAGAATGCACCAGGCAAGAAACGTAGTCCATGAGCTGAGGCTGGCTGTGTCCACCTGGGCTGGGCGAGTGCAGCTTCCAGCAGTGCCTTGGCCTGCTGGCCTGGGAATTATATGAAAGAGCAGAGGGCGGGAGGAAATCTGCCTTTTTAACATGCTGACTGTAAGCTAAAGGCTGCTGCCTTTCAAAGGGAGGTCTCTCCACCCTATGGGTCCCTTTGGGAAGTTTCCTTCTGTGTACCTGTATGCTGTTTTTTGCTGGAAGAGAGTTAATTTTCTTCACAGTAGCTGATACGGGGCTGTGTTTTGGATTTGGGCTGAAAACTGCACTGAGAACACAGGGATGTTTTAGTTATTGCTGAGTACAGGCTTGCACCTGCTCAGCTTAGCTGTGATGTGGGTCTCTATTTCCTAAACATGCAACGGGCTCCCTGTCAGGATCGTTACGTTCCACTGCTTGATCTGCATACAGCTCACTTTTCCCAAAGATATGTTACAGATGACTTTAATAGCACACAGGCTTCTCAAGCCTTAAGTGCGAGGCCCAGTAGACCAGACATGGTCTGTCTGAGACCACTGACTTGTTGAGCACGATGTCTTCTTCAAGGCTGCCAGCAGAGTAACTTCCAGAAAGTCAGCGCGTTTCTGGAGAACTAGATGTTCTCACACCTTGCAGCCTCTGAAAGGGTGCAATATCTGTGTCCAGGCTTGCCGAAAGCGATTTGATTGTAACAGGATGAAACAGATTTCTCAAAAGAGGAAATATGTCTGTGTGTTACATATTAGTGCAATCAGACTGTCAAGGCCTAGGCTGTGGTAAGAATGCTAAGGATGTCAAAGTGTGACAAAACTGCTTACCTCTTAATGCCTATTAAAAAGATTTTTAAAAGTAATTAAAGGTCTCATACGGAAACACTCATATGTTGGTAGGATTTAATTTTTAGTTGGAGACTAGATAATCTAATACTACTATACTACACTTCTTTCAGGCCTTCAGCTGCCGGAAGTGGCACTCAACAGCCTTGGACACCAAAGGAGACAGAAAAATGCAATAAAAGTGATAGCATTAATACGTGTAGGAGAAATGTTACAGCTGCTGAGGGCAAGGATGTCTAATTGGCGAGGAGTATTTTCTGTGCAGGGAGGGTGCAGAGAGGATGAAGCCAGGAATTTTTCAGTGGTGTCCAATGGCAGGACCAGAGGCAATGGGCACAAACTGAAACACAGGAGGTTCCCTCTGAACATCAGAAAACGTGCTTCTACTGTAAGGGTGACAGAGCACAGTCACTGGCTGCTGAGAGAGGTGGTGGAGTCTCCATCCCTGGATATATTCAAAGGCTGTGTAGACATGGTCCTGGGCAACCAGCTCCAGGTGGACCTGCTTGAGCAGGGGGACCGGAACAGATGACCTCCAGAGGTACCTTCAAACCTGAGCCATTCTGTGATTCTGTGTGCGCAGATGTGAATGGATTTAAGACATGATGTTTCTGGCAGCTTGCGTTTCAAGGAATAATAACTCAGTGCTCACCTGTAGCTAATCAGTTTCATACAGCATCTTGAATGGTTGTGGGAAAAATCAGATTTCAACTGTCTGTCATTGTTGGGCAAACCAAGCTCCCAACCAGGAAGGAGATCAAGATGATTCCTAGAGGAAGACACCTCTCCAAGTATGGGCTGAAGATAAATCAGAGAGAGGCAGACTTCATGCCAACATACTGGTTACTGGTCCTGATTCGGCCCCACCATACTGGAACAGTTGGCTAAAGGAGGCTGGGGCAGGATTTTGGCATCCCTTGAAAGCTGAGTCCAGCTACAGGTGAGTGCAGTGCCTTAGTGTGTACGGCAATCCCAGTGTGGCCTGTGCTTAAAGCAGGTGGCGAAACACAGCCCACAGATGGTGGGCAACAGCAGCAGCCCTATGTGTGGTGACCCCACAAATGGCTCCTATAGCAGCCAAGACGCCTGAGGTACTGGATGCAATTGTAGAGAGAATGAAGTGGTTTCTGAGAACAGATTATGCAAGTTGATGGGTTGATCAAGTTCCTACCCTAATGGAAAGGGTACCTGAGGGAAGAGTAGTGGTTCATTTAAAGATTGTTGTACCTACATTGCTTGTATTATTCAGACTTTTGCAGAGACACAAACAGCAGAATTATGAGCCGTCTAAAATACATTGCCAACAACTGATCAAATGGGCCCACTGTGGGCTCTGCTGGGGTGACTCCTAGTGAGGATGGCAAGCACTTGGCATACAGTCAGGTTTTGTAATGATTTTACAATCCAAGACAGGAAAGCAGGCATGTAAAAGCTGTCATGGAGAGCAGGCCAAAGAGTCATGCCCTGGGAAGTCCACATTTGGGTTACTCATGCATAGAATAGCACCTTAGAAAACAGACACAGTAGTTAAATGGAATAATTTTGTTTTAGCACAGACTACTGCTGATACCTGGATCCCTCAAAAAGCCTTGTCATCTAAGGTGAGCATTTACAGCTCAAGAGGTTGTATTTGAAGACTGACAAGACAGAGGATCAGGTAGTTTAGCTATGAGATTGGAATTATAAATACACCAGCATCCTTTTATATAAGTGATTCCCAAACTTTGTATGAGTGAGAATATCCTGAACTGTTTCACATTAATGACTTGTACGCCAAATAGAGTGCAAAAATTACCGTAAAGAAACCCGACTGCACTGGAGTGTAAAACGACCTACAGAGTGGTCAATTTTTGCTCTGAGTGCTGTAAAATAAAAATTTTGGAACTACTTTGATGTTGCCTATCTAAACTTCATGAAAGTGGGGTCCCCACACCTAGCCATTTTCTGGGTACATTTTCGTTATTTAATCTGTTACAGGAATTATAGCAATTTTTATGTGAACCATGAGATATTCAGAACCTTTTAATAGATTCAGTGAAGTTCAGAGAATGAAGTGATCAATTAAAATTTTCAATAGAAGTCTAATTCTGTGGGGAGAAACCAGCTATTCAAAATCATCACAAATAGTTGGAAAGTCTTCCACTTTTGGAGGAAAGAAAGGGAGAGACAGTGGCCTAAGTTCTTTATGGAAATTTAGGAATAGCGAAGGGTGTCATGACATAGGGGCATAGACCTACAGCCTGTTTGGAAATAAATTCTCAGTGATGATCAATGACCCAGTTAAAGCTTCCACACAGCAATATGAAATGGTACAAGTTTTAGTACAGACTGAGGTGGATTATTGCTGCTTGTCAAAGGCTGTGTCCTCACAAACGTCAAATGTTACGTAAACAGGAAGATTCTGTCTAGAATATTACCTCCATCACGCATTGTGCTAATATGCAGACTTTATTATTTCCAAGAAACAAATGCAAATCAAATAAATATGGACATGTCCTCTACGATAATCTGTACATTGGAAGATTGCATACCAGTAAGCCTGGCTTTATACCATTGTGATTAGGAAGACGGTATCATTTGCACAGTGTTCTGGAGTGACTATTTTAAAATAACATTTTATGAAATAATGGTCCCAAGATAGGTAGGAAATATCAGCTGATGGAAACCAGGGGTTCTTCAGCTGTGGGCGTATATTAATAAGTAAAACAATGTGTGAGTGTGTCACTTGGAAGAATAAGCCAGTTTGATAGAGAAGTTCATATGCTACTATGGAGCAAAATGGTTAGTTTCAGTGTGATCATAGTGCTTCTGCTCTAGCAAAGTGCTGCAGCTATCCATGGCTCTAAAGAATTACCCTGATGCAAAAGGTGCCTTGTCGTTGTGAGAAAAAAAATTACGTTGTGTAATGGATCTTGTGACTTTTTAATGATAAGGCTACACTAAGTTGTTCAGGATTTTCCTTCAGAGAAACCATGTCTTGTAAAATGCAAGCTGCACAGATGCCAGGCTACATTGTCCAGGATGAGGAGCTCTATGTGTTTCTACAGTTTGGGGTTTGCTCTAACTTTTCGATCCCAGGCTGCATCAAAAGCAGCGTGGCCAGCAGGCCAAGGGAGGTGATTCTGCCCCTCTACTCTGCTCTGGTGAGACCCCACCTGGAGTGCTGTGTCCAGCTCTGGGGTCCTCAGCACAGACCTGCTCAAGTGGGTTCAGAGAGGGGGCACAAAAATGATCAGAAGACTGGAACACCTCTCCTCTAATGAAAGGCTGAGAATGTTGGGGTTGTTCAGCCTGGAGAAGAGAAGGCTCCAGGGAGACCTCATTGCTTTCAGTACTTAAAGGGGGCATATAAGAAAGATGAGGGCAATCTTTTTAGCAGGGCCTGCTGGGACAGGATAAGGAATGATGGTTTTAAACTAAAAGAGGGCAGATTTAGACTAGGTATAAGGGAGAAAAACAATGTGGGTGGTGAAACACTGGAACAGGCTGCCCAGAGATGTGGCAGAAGCCCCATCCCTGGAAACATTCCAGGTCAGGTTGGACAGGACTCTAAGCAACCTGCTCTAGCTAAAGATGTCCCTGCTCTCTGCAGGGAGGTTGGACTAGGTGGCCTCTAAAGGTCCTTTCCAAAACAAACTATTCTATGATTCTATGATTCTATGTTCAGACCTAGTATTCTGGTAACACAGGAGACCCTGTGGTGTTAGAACTTGAGAAACAAGTACTGTTTCTGAGTGGTAGATACTAGGATAATTTTAATGTTAAGGATATGTGGATAGCCATAACGTAAGGACACCTGAGTTTTGAGACAGCTGGTTAAGGGCTATTCAGCCTAACACACAAAGGCAAGAATCAGAAGCAGTTAGAAACCACACCTAGGTACACCAATGCTAGTGAACAGACATTGAGGAGAACAGTGCCAAACATAAGAACTCCCTGGCCTTTCGGTAGGAGACAATTGGAGGATGTGGATGCCCTTGAAGCGATGAAGAGATTCAGCTAGATCTTTGTAGATGAGAAGAAGGGCAGAAACAAGATTACCAGGGTGCTTATGAGAGACAACAAACATCACAGGAAATTAAAGGTGGGCTTGTGGGAATTATTGTGGGAATCTTATTGTGAGGCTCATGGGAAACTTACTATATTTAGACAAAGGCCCAAAGGCAGGAAAAGGGAGGAATCAAGGTAGGCAGGGGAAGAATAAGCCTGGGGAGATGGAAAGGAGGCAAGATAAAATGTATTGGTCATGTTTTGCAAGCTGCTGCTCAGCACTCCTCTCTGGCCAAGCTATGTGTCTAGTCAATACAGATTGTCTTTTTTGCTTATTAAGCTCTATCCCCTGCTATCTTCTGTTTCTTTTACGAAATCCTCCAGCATCAAAAAGCCAGCCAAAAATGGAAAGAGCTGCTTTTGAAGAAGCCCTGAGTAAGGCTTCACCTTGTTTTATGAACTCCTGGTGCATTGCACCGACTTCAGGATCTTGATGCTGTTCTGTACTGATTTCTGTTTGGTTTTCTAGTGCTTCTGAAGTACCAGCGTATTAACCAACTGCTGAACTGACAATACGAGCTTTAGTCCGCGCTGCTTCTTTAACCTTGTACTTGATGATGGAAGAGCCAAAGAAACAGCTGAAGCTGGTAGAAAAACCCATCAAAACCAAATAACTTGGCTAACGTGTTTTGTAACCAGTGTGTTTCTCAGAGGCAATAAGATTAAGTGGATCAGCTGGTGTGCCCTGTGCCTGGTGGAAAGCAGCTTATTTAAATTAAGAGGACCAGAGAATCTGTGCCTCAGTCCAGAAAGAAGATGGGTTCCACAGAAGACCTTGACTAACCTCAAGTTGTCTTGCAATACAGCAGTGGATTTTTAGTCTCAAAGGTAAGAAATATAACTCAGTCTTGGATAGATGTCTAAGACCGGAATACTCAAGGGCCTCACTTAATGTCTTTGAGAAGAATACATAATAAACCATCCTAGTACTACATTGTCTTTAAACTTGCAATAGACATGATAGAAATCTAAAAGAATAAAAAACAACTAAGGCAGACCTGACCCTCAGGATGGACCTAACATTTATTGAGACCCCTGCGGCCTTTGGGGGCTTGGGTGAGCAGACCTTGTCTCTGCATGAGGCTTTACAAAAACACAGGGGTTTATAGCTGAAGGGCTTGCTGTCTGACTGCCCTAGATGTGGAAGGTTCCTTCAGTGGTGGGATTTCTTCCCACTTTTCATGTTTGGAGTTTGAGAAACAGAGATCTGAGTCGAACTGCTTTTTTCCCTCCCTGTCATGCCGTGCAAAGAACAAGATTTTTCAAATATCATCTTCCCTCCCCAAATTTACCATACAGCAGTCTGAGTTTGATAACATTTGTATATTATGTCCCTTCAGATGGAAGGGATTGTGAATATGGAGTTTGTTATAATGACTCCCTTCCAGACAGCATATCATTAAGGCAGACAGGCAGTAGTTCCAATTTCCTTAATCTTTGCTGATGATGTTTTCCTGTGTGTATGTGTTTTTGCATAAAATTCCTCTATTCAATTTTGGTTTTAATTTTCCTCATTTACAATCTACAGTGCTTTCAAAATTCACATTCATGTCATGTTTTTGAGAAGTAATCTCAACCATTTTCTTACTGCTGAAAGAGGATTCCCTCTCACGAATATTACCAAATCATTTGCTGACAATACTAAACTAGGTTGCTGACGATACTAAATCAAGAGGAACCATTGATTCCTTTAAGGGTGGAGACCCCTTACAGAGAGATCTTGATAGATTACAGCACGGGGCAATCACCAAACACATGAACTTTAACAAGGACAAATGCCAGGTTTTTCACCTGGGATGGTGTAATCCTGAATGTGACTGTAGACTAGGGTACAAGAGGCTTGAGTGCAGCCCTGTGGAAGGGGAGCTGAGGGTTTTGGTTGATGATAAGATCAATATGAGTCAACAACTTGCCCTGGTGGCCAAAAAGGCCAATTGTATCATGGGGTGTATTAAGCAGAGCATAGAAAACCTGTTCAAAGAAGTGATTGTCCCACTATACTTGGTGCAGCCTCACCTCAAATAATGTGTGCAGTTTTGGGCTCCACAATATAAGAATGATATGAAAATTAATGTGTCCTAATTAAACTAATGCTGAAATGCTGAAATTCATGGCTGATCAGAACTCAGTATGGAGTATAGTTGGGAGAGACGTTCTTGCTGCATTGGACCTTTCCCCTTTCAGGCAGATCTGTGACTTGGAAGGTGAGTGTCAGCAGAACCTCTTTAACAAGCCTCTGAACTATCTTCTTTTACAAGCTTTGAAAAAAAACCAACTCCCATCTTATATGACAGGAACAGCAACGGAAAGCAGGGCATATCTCAGAATCTCGTTAGCAATAAAGCGAGTGTTTTACTGTTTTGGCTGGGTTAAAAAAGGAAATGTGAGAGTAGTAAGAGCATTAGGAAGCTGAACGCCTTTCTCTGCAGAGTCTCATTTCTGTGAGCAGTGGCCCATCCCCTTGCATATGTGGCAGCTTTGGCATTTTTTTTCTTGCCTTGTTTGATACATTCTTCTGGTGCCAGACTCTTTCCCTCCTGCTGTTCGGTCAGTGCCATTAGGTTGAGAGACTGTCTGCAGCCTCTTCCATCTCTGTCCCAGCACTGCTGAGTGCTGCCAGGATTCATGGGAAGGGTCAGACTCCCTTGTGGGATCCATCACTGCACCTGGTTTAGTAGCTCTATTTTTCATTTCCCATCTTTCTAACTGTGGAATGAGGAAGCCAAGGAAGGCAAGTCTGCAGTGGCCCCTTGCACCCATAAATGCCAGTCACGGTTCCCAGTGTTTTGTTGCCGGGGTCACTAAGAATGTCACCATTAAGCTGGAGGTGATGTCATTAGCCTTTGTCTCTTTCCTCCCATGAACTCTGTGTCTGTGTGTCTGGCTGCGAGGGCTCCCTGCACACATTTTCTGAGGTTCAGCCTTCTCTAAGGGAAGCAACCCTGCAGTGACTTTGTGCTGCAGGTTCAGCTGCCATCTTTTTGAACTTATTTTTTTCAAGATAATAAAATCTAACATGTAATCTCTACTACATGACTTCTTTAAAAGGCATTTTTCTCAGAAGGTTTTACACTTAAAGGTTTTCTGGTATCTTGTTTTAAAATAACTACATTCAGAAAGAAATATCAGATATGTGCCTTAACACCGTGCTATTAGGCAAGTGTATATGTCATAGTAAAAATGCCATTAGGCATCACATTGAACCTTGGGAAATCTGAAAGCACTGTCTACAGAGCTGAGTTCTCAGCAAAATCAGTAATCCTTTGTGGATTTCAGCTGGGGAAAATGGGAAATTTCCATCCCAGTCATAGCATCCCATTCAGCCCTGGTATGTCCATGCTAGCCAAGCAGAGGCATGCTCTGATGCTTTTGCTCTTTCATTGTCTTCTGTGATGCTGAGATGCGATTTAATGTAGAGACTGCTTCTTCCTGAAACTGAAGGTTAGGATCTAATAACTCAGCTGAAAAATATCTCGTCATCTCAGAGCTCAGCATGTGTTTTATTTCTCTTTATTCAAGCAGGCAGCGGAGTGCTGCTGGTTGAATTGCTTCTGAATGAAGATAAAAGTGGGCCTTTAGAAACCCAACTGTATTCAATGAATATGTTGGTCCAGACAGACGGAAAAGCGTGAACAGCAGAGGAGGACAGCAAGCTCCTTAAGGCAGCTGGCTTTGGAGAGATTCGAGTCAAGAGGACTGGAAAACTCTATGATGCTGTTTTAGGAAGGAAACAATTCACTCTTTTTTCTTCTGCCCACTTGCCTACACAAGTGGAGAAATGAGATAAGCTATCATAAGGCAGGCAACACTTTTGTAAGCTGATGCATTGTCAGGAGAATCAGTGACTGTTGAGCCCATACAGATTGTATGTCTGAATATAGCAAAGATAAATTAACACCCACTCCACAAGAAATTACCCATGAAAGAAATGTGCCAAGGAGAGTTTATAATTACTGATCTGTTCACAGGTCAGTTTCTGTTTCAGATTTTTTTCCCCATTCTTTCCAAGTTTAACACAGTACCTGAGAAAGACAAATTTTAATTTGTATTCTGTTTGCTTCCTGCAAAATAAAACTATTCCCTGTAGCAAGTTCTGTTTCTTCTCATGTTTCCTTGTGACTGATGTAATGCATCCTTGTGACTGGTGACTTTTTAACCTGTAATTCTGTCCTAAAGGGTAGGAGTGAAGGGCTAGCCAATGTTAACTGGTGTGGGAAATAATAATTAAAAAACCAAAAAAACCGAAACCCAAAACCATAGTAAATTAAATATTTCTCCTTCCTTTGCTACAGTCTGTGACACACAGTGCTGCAGGGTATAGGGCAGTATTCACAAAAGGCCTGGACGCTTACAGGGTCAACAGTATCATTTGTTATTAGAGGAATAAACATACTCTTTCCATAGGATTTAAGCATTGGATTTCTGGATTTGAATAGCCTGCACAAATACCAGATTTCAGGGGGAAACTTGGTCTTGAAGACAGTTCTTCTGTAACCAGGAATTGGGACAGAGGGGAAAGGTGGCCTTTTGCTGTGATCATCTCATCTGTGGAAAATGTATTTCATGGAAAGAGTCTCATGTATGAGGAAATGGATTTGGAGAACACGAGTCCAGATTAGCTTTTGCGGTGATAATTTTGGGGGATGGCAGCTTTGGCATTAAGTGATCAATTCAAGGGCAAGGCAGTGTCCAGGGACAGGTCCATTGAGAAGCCAAGGCACCAGGAAGGGCCAGGGGAAGCTGGCATGAAAAATTATGCTGTATTTCCTCTAGAATACAGATTAACTTGTGAATAAGAGAACTTTACAGCCTAGCCTGATGACTGTTAGGAGGACAGTGATGGTTCTGCACTAGTAACATTTCTGAGAGCCCAGGGAATAGCAGCTGTGAGGCATAGGGAAGTAGTGGAGGATCTGATTATCTACCAGGGATCTCTCCACCACTTGCCATCTGCTATTTCTTTAAAATCAGTTGGTGAAGTACAGCTCACAATAGCCCAGACGCCTGGTGCGGGAAGCATTTGCAGGAGGTGATGGGAAGGAGTATCTGTGCATGTGGCTTGAATGCTAGTTGAGGCTGCAGCAACTGGTATAGTTTCTTAGCAGAGTGTAAGTGTACAGTTAGTATAAGAAGTAGGGTTTCTTTCCTTATGAAGATCTGGTCTCCAAGTCCTGGAAGATGACACTGCCTTAATTTTGACATCCCAGACTTCTACATGACACTGCAATGTTAACATTCATCAGTCTTTCCTTTAGCTAGAGAGTAGCGTTCTTTGACACATAGTCTCTGTTTAAGCTGGAGCTTCACATTCAAAGAAAGTTATCCTCTGCCAGTGCCTAGCTCAAACTTTTTAGTACAGCTGTGAACCCTTGTGACTGTACAGGGAAATCTGGAAGAATTAGGGCTCTGGCAGACAAATAGACCCATCTCTTCTGAACTGTTGCAAAGTGCAGACTATGCCCCAAGCCATCTTTCAGAAGTGTTCACCACATTTCAGCTCAGAGTATTTGGATAGAATAGAACTCAATGCACAACATGCAGATGCTCTTATTTCAGCCATCACTTAAGTCTGGTTGAGGGCATTATCTGATACTGTATTTAGAACGTTATGCCTATATGCAGCTGCAAATAAGGTAGAGACCAGAAGCTGGGTCTTACAACATTTCTACAGTGAACATTTTGGGGTGGTCAAGGAGAGATCTGAGTCTTCTGGAAGGTAGTATGAAAACAGCAGTCTGCTAATTTTGTGTGACTATACAGAGACAGGTATTAGAATGGCTGGCTCTGTCTAACTGCATCTATTCATATGCATTTATCTATAACAAATACTGTCTCATCAGTTTTAAATTGATACATTTTTCTGTTTGCAAAGGAAAGTCCTTCCTTTATTTTTTTCCCAGGGTCTAGCTGAGAATATCACACCTGATAGTTCTGGACGCAATGTAGTGTGCATATTTAAAACAGAGTATGAAGTAAAGTGTGCTTGGCTGCGGTGGGTTGACCTGGCCAGCAATCAAGTAACCACCTGCTGCATGCTCACTCCCTGCCCCAGCAATTGAAAGAGCAAAGACAAGCAAGAGCTTGTGGAGCATCATAAAGACAGTTTAACAAGTGAAAGAAAGAAGCAGGGAAAAAAAAAACAAAGAAAAAAAGAAGTGGTACAAGTGGTGCAAAGGCAATCACTCATCACCTCCCACCAGCAGACTGATGCCCATCAATTCTCTGAGCAGCAGCTGCCTTGGAAAGACTACCCCCAGTTTTTATTTCTAAGCATGAAGCTTCACAGTATGGGGTATCCCTCTGGTCAATTTGGGCCAGCTGTACCTGCTGTGTCCTCTCCTAGCCTCTTGCTTACCCTCAGACTACTTGGTGAGGTGACAGAGTGAGAAACAGAGAAGGCCCTGATGCTGTGTGAGCACTGCTCAGCAATAGCTAAAACATCCCTGTGTAATCAATACTGTTTTGGTCACAAATCTAAAACACAGCATTGTGTGGGCTGCTGTGAAGAAAGTTAACTCCATCCCAGACAGACCTAGTACAGTGGTAAAGAGGAGATGTAAGTTAGATGCATGTTTTAACTACAAAATCATCTATCTTGAATAATGGGTATCTGACATACTAAATGCATGACAAGTACCAGAAAGGGAAAAGAGAAAAAAAAATTGCTGAAATTTGAACCTTGCATAGAGAAGACAAGGTACACTCCTGTCCTATGATGTCTTACTAATCATCTAAAGTTTCTGTCATGCTTCAAGCATCATATGGTTCACCACATGAATACCTAACAAAACCATAGCCACATATATAATGTCCATTGAAATTCTACTGTTATGCTTCTGCATGCTTAAACCTGAGAGTGCTAAATAGGATAGAAACATATTGCCATTAAATCATTGGTGTTTGAAATAATTACACAGCGTTAGTCATGTGAAGGACAGGAAGAGCTAAGACTAGTTTATATTTGATATATATATTTTCTATATATTATATATGCATGTAAACATGAGAAAACTTTTAAATACAAGTCATTACAGAAAAAGATTTCTGTTGCTACTTTCTGTTCTTGTACATTTGTGTCTGGTTTATGTCCTATTGATTGCGGTTGGTTTCTGTTCTGGTGTCGCCACCATCTCACTTGCCACTAGATGTTGCTGTTGCTCTGCTTGTCTGCTGAGACGGCATCAGCCACGGTCAAGGGAAGACCAGAAAGCTCTATGCGGTCATTTGTGGTCACAGCTGAAATGCCATGTAAATTACCCTGTTTAGACATTGGAGGTCGAGATAAAAGCGGTTAAAGGGTCTCTGCGTTCAGCTCTCAATAAATGCAAACCCATTTTTGCCACACAGCTCTCAGTCCACAGCAGCGAGGGCCACAATGTGAACCCGATCAGGGGCTGCCTGGCCCTACTGACTCGTCCCCTCCATGGGGTCTGGCCTCCCTCACCAGCTGCCCTGTGACTGCAGCCACCACTCTGGAAGTTTCTCAGGGTCTACTTGGCCAGGAGCCTGTCATTTGCCATAAATGCACAGCAGTTGTTCCTAGAAGGGTCACAGATGCCCAGGGCACTACGGCAAAGACATCAAATCTGTGTACAATGGAGGCTATGACCCCTGCGCACAGTTTGTGGCTGCAAGCTGCAAAGGTAGGTATTGCGATCTGCTTGGATTCATCACGAAGCCCAGGGTGAAGCCAAGAGTAGGACTGACTCGCACTAAGACCGTGCTGGTGCACTAGTCGCTAGAGGGACTCCACTACTACATGTCCTTGTCATGGTCTAGCTGTGATATTCAACCAGTTTTTCTATGGATCTGGTCATGCCAGAGTTCCCCTGCTGTAACATCAGCTCATTTAGTGTAGACAGTGGCCCATTTGATACAACTGGAATCCTTATTTCTTCAATTTCCCGTACCGACATTTACCTGCAATGAGCACAGTGCACACCATTTGCTTATGTCTTTGGATTCATGTTCTGCACACATCCACACTTGGTCTATTAGACTTTGTCTCCCCCCACAGTTGAGGTCATGTTCCTATGTTCGAAAGCAGCATGCGAACATGCTTTTGACTTTTGGACAATTTATGAGGTCTTTTGAAAGAAAAAGCATCACTGGAGGTGGAGACAGTGAAGGAACTATGTTTTTCCCTGACTCAAATTGATTCCAGTTGTGGTGGTTTGACCCTGGCCAGCAGCTAAACACCACCCAGCTGCTTGCTCACTTGCCCCGACAGTGGGACAGGGAAGGGAATATGAAGAGCAAAAGTGAGAAAACTCGTGAGTTGAGACAAATACATTTAATAAGCTAAGGAAAGCAGAAGAAAAAAACCAAACAAGTGATGCAAAGGTAGTCACTCACCACCTCCCACAAGCAGATTGATTCCCAGCCAGTCTCCAAGCAATGACTAACTTCCCCAAACCACCCACCCCTCAGTTTTTATTGCAGAGCATGACAAGTGTCATACAATATCCCTTTGGTCAATCTGGGTCAGCTGTCCAGCCTACTCACTAAGGCAGCAAAGTGGGAAATAGAGAAGGCCTTGAGGCTGTGCAAACAGTGCTCAGAAATAGCTAAAACACTGGTGTGTTGTCAACACTGTTTAAGTCACAAAACCAAAATACAACACCATACGGGCTGCTATGAAGAAAAATAACCGTATCCCAGTCAGACCCCATACACCAATTTAAAAGAAAATTCCACTGGGATTCAAGGTCATGATTTGCTATTGCCAACTAAAGCAAACTTCTGAGTGATCAGTGCTTTCCATCCAAGGAGATGTCTTCTCTACTTTCTTTCATTGGTGATCTGTCATCATGGGTGATAGATGAATGCACTTACGGGAAATCAGGGGTTTAGTCTATGTGATGTCCATGGTAAAGTTCAGGCTCCTTATAGACACTCCTGTGAGTGTCTAAGAATACCTTTCTTAATTTCAAAATACCTTTTTGAAGGGAAAAGTCCTGAAAACACAGTCTAGGTGCACGCTAATGAATAACAATGTATTGCTAAATAAAAGCAAATATAAATCTTTTATTCCTCTAAAGCAAGCTTTTTTGTGAATCTGATTCATGACTTTCGAAGTGTGGATTTGGAAACACTTCCTCCGTGCCTACCGTCTCAGGATGAGATATTTATATTTATGTAAATACACTTTTAAGCTAGTCCCATTGTCTTAAAGCCTTGACTGAGGCACTTAATTCTCTGAGCACCTGGATGCACAACAGGGACCTTCTAGAACGGCTCCTACATACCTGGAGCTTAAACCTTGAAGAGTGAGCTCACAGAAGAAAACTACTGAAGGAGACACACAAGGTCTACTGAAGATGGCAGTATAAGTACCAGGGAGGAGACCCATGCCAGATGTATGACAAGTGACTGTCATGGGGCAATTAAAATATGGAGCTGAGCTGCACATGCTGCAGTTTGCTTTCCTAGCTCCTTCATGGAAGTAATATATCCTGTTTACACAGAGACGGCAGAGTGAAAATGAGATAGGGAATGGAAGTGTGGGTTTGAAAGAGGTCAGTCTGTGTGGTTCATTCAGGGTTAGGGTTAGTGTTTGGGTTGACAGAAAGAAAGCCTAGAGCTCCAGGTGGAGTGGGTCTGGAAATGGGCTGTCAATGGGAATGAAAGAACCCACCCGAAAGAGGTTTTGCTCTAGATAATGGCTTGATGATTTGTTGAAGGCTCAGCCCAAACTTAAATTCTTGTGTTCCAGCTGATGGGTAGGCTGCAAAGGTGGAGTTACTTCTAGATATATTGAAGAAGTCTTATGTTTGTCCTTTCCTTCCACCAGGGCAGGTGGTGGAAATGTCTTACTCCTCTTTCCTAATCTGCCTCGCAGACTTGATCTGAAAGATTGTTTCGTGGTGTAAGCATACATTTCAAAATTGACACCTTTCTCCTGAATGGCTTATCTTATTTATGAAATTCTTGACAGAGGTTTCAGATCATATTTATTTATCTTTTGTGTCATTCTGCATTAAAATTAGAAAATTTGTCTTTTATTTTGGGCAAGAAGCTGCTATTTACTGTGTTGTCAACCTTAAGTACTCAAAGATTAGGAAGGCCTGCAAATCATGAGATTTATTTTAAAAGTGTATTGGCATTTTTAACTTGCTTTCACATTTATGAGACTCTAGGACATATTTTTCATGTTTATGAGCATCTCTGCACAGATACGCAGACTAGAAGCATCTCTGTCTCTCTTCTAATGAAAGATGAGATTTTACTTGCTTGTGATTTTCTGGATATCAGGAAAAACTTTCTACCAGGTAAAAAATAAAATAAAATTTAAAAGATAATAAAGCAGAGAAGCAGTGGTATATTCAGCATTGTTTGAGGTGGACCCATCTCAACTTAACCGCTGAAAGTGGTCCCTTAGGTTCCAGTCACTTCTGGGTACCATTTTACCAAAATATTTTGCATGTCCTATTTTCCTACAGGGACTAGAAAATGAAGTGAGGGTGACTGGCCAAGACAGAGACATCAGATGATCTTATCTGTAGTGCTTTTAATCCAAGAACAGATGCCTTTCTGAAATGAATGTTCTGTTCAGTGAGTTGTTGAGCTCAGTAATAGGCGTCAAAGCATGCGTAAGAAGTCTTTGCAAAGGCTCTTAGCTTCACGGGGCTAATGTCAGTGGGTTCTCGTTATAATCAGAGGAGAATGAATCAGGTACAGAAGGAGTCTGTACTTACAGTCATGTACAGGACCCTCCCTCTCCCTTGATTGTGGGAGGAGCACAGGGAGAAAGTAGCCTCAGTAGGGAAAAACTGGCCATTTGTCACATTCTGTGATAGACACAAAATCAAATCACAAGTCTGTAGTGGTCCTTCTTATCCTTAAAAGCAACACGGCCAGTTCATGAGTTCATCCTACTTATGCCTGAGTAGGATCTCGCCCTGTAGATATCAACAGGATATTGCAGGGGTCGAGGCAAGTGGTTTTGGAGAGGTCCCTCATAAGGTGCAGTCACTGTGCAGTGTTCCCTACCTGTGAGTTATGTGGCATGAAGGTGACTTTGCCAGAAGCTGCAGCCTGTGAGTAATGTGTTCTGAATGCTTGCTCTCTTTCCAGACAAAGCGAGGTGTTACCTCCTGCAGCAGCCAGGCACGAACACAGATAATGAAATGAGGCCGACCAAACAGCCAGCAGGGACGTGTGGGGCTGACTCAGGTCTTTGTTGATTTCCCCACCATCACCTTAAAAATAAAACAGTTCAGAGAAATTACTTTGCTTATTTGACTGTGCCAGCCATAACAGTTTCATGCTAAAAAGTAGCCCGAAGGAAGTAGTGCTATCTGTGAATTAATTACCCTTTTAAGTGAATGAATTAAATGT
Organism: Leptosomus discolor; assembly: GCF_034619465.1. Lineage (NCBI taxonomy): Eukaryota > Metazoa > Chordata > Aves > Leptosomiformes > Leptosomidae > Leptosomus > Leptosomus discolor. The sequence continues at coordinate 76,804,448 of NC_141391.1, forward strand.
CTAAATGTGAATTCTCTACAGTTTTTACCAAGGAAATGTTAATTTACCCTTGAACGAGGAGCGGTGCAAAATCAGCCTATGTTGGGGAAAAATAATCTCATACGTGTGTGCCTGCAAGCTCTCCCAAACACTTCCTTCCCACGGTGGACACAAAACATCAAACCCATCTCGGTATCTTCCACAGTTGTAATTTCTGTCCCCTTACACCCTCTCCATCTCTGCCAATGTTGTGATCCTTTCTGTGTAAAGCCTACTGTAAATTGTTACTTCATGTGCTTGTAAAGCACCCTGCATACCCATTGATTGCTGTGACTCAAGAGAAAATGTTTGGTCTCAGCATGTGGCTAGCTGGTGTGGGTAGGGCACGTGCAGTGTGCCCCAAATCCTGTGATTGCCTACCTAGCCACAACAGCCTGGCTCAGTATTGCATCAGTGACTCTTCAAATACGTTGGGCAGGTGTCAGTGAAAAGGGTGTCGTCCAAGTCCTGAAGACCTTTACACTGTAAGTAGGAAGGCTCACAAAAAAATGAAACAAGATGCCTTTGATTCCCAGGATGAACCTGGAGATGGGCAAGGAAGCAAAGACAAAAAAAGAGATAAAACCAGGGCATGCCCGTTGACTGCCATTTGCTCATGTCTCTGCTTTGTTCCCTGAGACAGCAGATAGGCTAGTCATGGTCAGTACGCTGCAGCTGCATATATAAACTGATATTTAAGCTTGATGAGTCAGAGAATTCCTCTCTCAGAGTCAGTGATAATTCTGCCCTTGTCTTCAGTTAAGTGCAAGAATGGGACATTTTGATTTGTCAGACCTGATTCCCTAAATGCAGTACTTCTGGGAGTTAATTCATTACAGTAGAAAAAGGCCAATGACATGGAGTTAGCACTGCTGTGTCTTTGCTGGAAAATCTTTACAGGTTGAGTTCGGAGTCCTTTCTGTTCTTTTGGATGTTGAAGTCATTTTGCTGTTTAGGCATCAGTATCTTTATTGGGAAGATAAGTGTCAGCTTAGTTGGATGAGCTTAAATGAAAACTCTGCCACCTCCCCTTCAAAAAGAAGATTTAAATTTCTTTTTCTTATTTTTTTTCCCCATGAGCTCCAGTATTGAGAATCTGAAAGAGCCTAAAGCCAAGTTGTGCTTGCCAGTTCAGTGACAGGGTAATCCCTGACTGCTCTGAATTTAAGACAGTGGCATAGAGGCATCATCAGTCTCATCACAGCCTCTTTCCATTTTTCTTGATAAATGCAGAATACTGTGAAGAAGACTTCTTACCCACGTGAGGAACACACGTGTGCCCAGCAGAACCAAGCTGCATTTTTTGCTTATGCAGACATTGCCGTGTGAGGAGCAGCCACCCTTGGCAAGGTTTCTGCTAACCCTTGTGATAAATCTCAAGGAAAAACCTAACTTTGCAGGGATCTTTCTGTGTAATAAGTCCTTTGTTATATGCAGGCAAATTAAAACCCTGTTTGTTCTATGGTTTCTATATTCCAACAGGGATTTCTGATAACCCCTTTTTATATTTGGGGTCTTTCAGCTGCATTTTCACATGTCATTGGACGTTTTAATGCATATATTCCAGCAATAAATATGCTGGCATCTTCCCAGCAACGTTTAACTGTCCTTTAAGCAAATTGCAACCAGCCTAACTAGTTTTAGCAGAACTTTGATTGGGAAATATGAACTAGGAGGCTTTTCAACATGGTTGGATAATACAATCTACAAGGTTCTCACTGAAAGTGTTTTTGTGAATAAGCAATTAACTTTGGACTAAAGTTTTCCACCTGGTGAATTTTCAGCTGTGTTGAACTTGCAGCTGTGACACTGAAGGGCAGTGCCAGCCTTTGAGCAAAAATAGTAGGCTGGGTGTGGAAAGATCCTCTGCCAGACAGACTTGAGTGAATACCTTGTATCAGTGAGGGTGTCCCATTTCCACAGGCAGTGACCAAGGCTAGAGACTCAGAGGAAAAAACCACAGATTATTTTAGCAGAGGATTTGCTGCCCCTCTAAGCCTATCCAGGTGATGCTGATGAAACATGTTGGTGTATTTGAGTGATGACTTGTGCCCATTCATTCTGTGTTATTTTGATTTTCTTGGCATCTGACTGGGTTCTTCCTACAGCAGTGGAATGGGATAAGCAAATCAGCTTTTGTAGGTTTTTTTCCACTCCTGCTAATGCTGAAAAGTGGTAGGACAGAGATTTGTGAGTTCTGGGTGATGGCTATACAGAGAAGGCAGTACCCCAATTTGGACCTTGTGCTGGGGCTGGAAGTGTTCCCCAATGGATGGAGACAGCTCTTATGGGCAGAGTTCTTCCCTCCTCTCTCATGACGGATCCTATGCCAAAGATCCCACTGGGTCTTCTCTGCCTTTGTATTTTTTAAAACCTTGGAGTCTTTGCTCCTCCAGAGGAGGATCAACTGTTGTTGTGTGTCTATAAAGAACATCACAGTTGTTTTTTTGTGGATGTGTAAGCAACATGTCACGCAACAGAACTGCTCAGAGAAGCAAGGCACTGGAAGCAGTTACCCGCTGAGGTTCATGGTACATTGTAACTCTGAAAGCATGCTGCAGCTTGTGGATCGCTTTTCCTTCACACCAGTGTGGAATGTGACTGGAAAATACATCTATACACTATAAAATCGGGTACCGCAAAGAAAAATTCTGTAAATCTTTACCCTTCATTTATTAAGTTTTATAGGAACTTCCCCTAAATTCCTGGTAATGTAACTTAACTGAAAAATTGAGATTTTGCCGCTTTTTCTGAGACAAAAATGAATCCGTCAAACTTAGATCAGCCAGGGCAAACATAAATAAAAAAGAACCAAAGAACAAAGGCCTTCGCTTTTCACCAGAAGCATTGGTTGCTAGTCCATTGCTTTATTTCTGCCTATGTCTCAGTTCTTGCTTTGAAATTCAATTTGCGATGCCACAATGATTTCCCATGCACTGTAGACCCTAAAACTTCAGAATATGATTTTCTTTTTCTTCCCTTTATTTTTTCTTAGCCTGATTCAACTACTAGCAAAGCAAAGCAAAATGTACTTTATTCAAGATATAAACCTGTACCTATGGAGCAAGTATGTAAGATGGTTTTTCATTCTCCTTAAAGCAAAATGGAAATTTTAAACTTCTATCAAAATTTCATAACTTATTAATGAGAAAAATCACTGTCCTACTAAAATTCGGAAGCAAGGAACTGGGTAGAAAAGATTCCCCCCTCCCCTTCTTTACTTGTTTATTGGCATCTACAGCCTCAGAGACTAACATGACATTGTACTGAACTGGAAGTGGCTCTTATCCATATTAGAGCATCACTCTCAGTTTTCTTTGCAAACCCAGAATGTAACATGGCAGCATCTCCTGTTGCTCATAATCTGAAGGCTGCTTTTGTCACCACAATGAAGAAGAAAAATCAAACCTGAGAAGTCAGTAAGGAGAAGAATATGTGGCTCAATTCTTTATGCTAGTCCAAGTGCACTACCTGGAGAAGATAATAAACCAGTCAAAAGAGCAACACTGTCATATGTTAAAAAATAGATGACAAGGAAAATCTGAATTATGAAAGTGAAATATTACTCAATGTGAAACCATTTGAAAATGAACCTATCTTCATGAAAAAGTATTTATGTTTGACTTTGATTATTAAGTCTCTGGTAAGAAAATCCTAGCAGTTTTCTTTAGAAAAATAGCAGTATATGAAGTTGCCATTGGGTGTAGCTATTGTGTTACTCTCTTCCTAGTTGATCATATAACAAACACAGAACTGGTTATTTTTGCAGGATAACCAGTATAGAAAAATTATTTCTCCATAATAATTTCAGGTTTGGCAGTGTCTTAGAAGGATGACAGAAATCCCACTAATTATTAGCATTCCCTACAGCGTAAAAAGAAAGAGTCTACCATAAAACCATTCCTGTAACTGATGCATATTTTAATGATTGAATTGTTTTAAAAAATACATACAGTACATTTTGTGCTTGAGTTTGAAGTTGGCATACTTGAGGTGATGTGTCTTTCCCTAGTTTGAATAAATTTGGTTTTGAAATAACAATAATCTGGAGGAGTGGAAAAAATCCACTTAAAGCTAATGAAACCTCGAGAGTATGCAGAGATGTCTCATAAGCAGATTCTGTGTGCCTAGCAGAACTTGTTGTTCTACTCCCACGTGATTAGTTGTTCTCATGGGAATAAAGGCAGCAAAATAAATGGTTCTCCTTCTCTCTCCCTCCTTCCCCAGGATATGGGACACTGAGATGTAAGCATTCAGCTGCTTTTTTAAATGTTAGCGGACAAAGTAAGAGAAGTAAGAGGGCCACAGGACTAGGCCGAAATAACACAGTGGCCATTGAATATTTTCAGCTCTATTGTTGAGCTCACCACTTCTAGACTGGTGCCTATGTACAAATTTGAAAGGCTGAATTTATGTCGCTTAGCGAACTTTGACTCTATTATATATCTAACGTTAAAAATGTCACTTTCAAGATAGGGGTATGATGCAACAATAAAATCACCTGAAGAGTGGTAGAAGTAAGGACTCTTCTGAGATTTAAACGGTCAGATGGCAGGGAGAAGGGCATTCCTCCTGTGTCAAGGACTAGTCTGTTCCCTGTTTTTCAGCTGCAGTGCAAGACATCCATGACTTCCCAGGGCGAGGACAGAAGAGTCACATTCTCTGATTTTCTTGTAAGTTATGGAAGTAGAGCTTGCAGGATGGAAAACATGGTGACATAAGTGATGTCTGGGAGACCCTTTGTAGCTGTTCATTGTGTTGTGTCTTCACTTGAAGCAATAGCTGCCTCCAGGCAGGGATATGCTCTGTAGTCATACTGAGCAGCTTCAAATACACTTCTGGTTTTAACACTAACAGATTCATTTTTCAAATCAAATTTATAAAGCATCTTGAAGCTTCAGCTGACACAGCAGTTTTGTTTCTGGAGTACTGTAAAATACCTGTAAGAAAAATAATTTACTGTATTGCACTAATTTGGTATTTATTAAAGAGAAGGCGTTCTAACCACGACTTACACTAACATATGGTACAAACAGATGTTTTCATGCACTTTCATGCAGATCTGTTGGTCTGCAGAAGCTTCAGCAGTTGTAACTGTGGAGTGTCAGGAAATGACCTGTGCCAGGATGCAGGGAAAGGTCGGACACCAGGCTCACGTTATAAGGAAGGAGCACAAGTGACATATGAATATGGGACTCCTTCAGCAGAGTCAGTGATAGTTGTGAATCTTGGTCTTAACCAGAAATATTTCCACAGGCAGTTATCTGCTTAGCTATCAGGCAGTTTATTTGTGATCCAAGTTACCGAAAACATGTTAGTTCAGTGGAAATAGGCAGTCACCCACAGTGAATTGTTTGATTATTTTTCTTTTTTTTTTTCTAGACAATCAACTAGAATATCTCTAAGACACAGAAACCTACTAGTAGAATAAAAGAATATTAAGAATTGTATAGTTGACCCAGAGAATTATAGGAAATGTGGGTACAGATTCAAGAGTCCCAAAGAGTGAAACAAACATGTTGTCCTTTCAAAAATACTAACTCTGTCCATGGATTTAATAAGGTATATTACAAGATTGCATGCTGAATATACGGTTATTCCATATCAGAATACTAATAATCAATACACAGGAAACACTTGCTGTTCATAAAAAGCAAAGTGTAGATAGGAAGTTACTGGTGAGTTATACTTTGGCAGTTAAAAGTCACTGGGAGGTCAAAGGGCCCTTTTTCTGCCCTCATTTTGACTTTCACAATGGGTCTGCTACATATTTTAGCCTTTGATCTTTCAGAAGACAGGTGTTAATCAGGTAAGACCTCATCATGCTTCTTGTTTACCAGCCTCAGGAGAGCTGGGGAAGGGAAGAGCCTGCAGTTCCTCCTCATTCAACAGCAGCATCAAGTTAGCATGAATGATGGGAGCAGGTCTTATTTATGTTTTTGTGACATTTGCAGGAGTAGAGCCTCTCTGTGATTTTGCATTGTACCTGCAGACAAAGCCTGCTTCCAGGGCTCTGGCTGTGATGACTTTTCCAGTTGTACTGCATTAGAAGGACATTACAGAATTGTGGCACTAAAAGTCACATTGGAGGATAAAGATGAAAGAAAAGGAAAGCAAAAAAAAAAAAAGCAAGTGTGGTATTTGTAAGAACAGAGAACAACCTGAGGACCACATTAAAGACAGCAAGAAGGCATGTTAAAAAGAATTAATTGCAGTACTAAAAACCAGTACTCCACTATGAGAAAGAAGGTGGGAGAATTATTGAAGACGAGTTTTCCTAAATCCTATCTATCCATTCAAAAATGGTTTCCAAGCAACCAGAACATGTAGATAGCCCCAGGAGTAAGAGGTATTATGAATGCTTGGAGACACAAAAAGGAAGAGAAAGATAAAACAGAGCTGGAGTCAGGCTGGAAAGGCACTGGAGTAGAGGCCTGCCCTCATGCAGCTCCAGCACTGCAGCTGGTGAGGCAGAGGGTGAGCTGCCTCGTGCTGAGAAGGTCCACCAAAAGAAGGAAAATGAAGGAAAGAAAGCTTAAAGGGAATGTAAGAACCTAGATGAAAAGCGTATATTTTGTATCACTCTTTCAGACCTCCCATTAAAAAAAATGGGTGAGAGTACATATGTTGCTGGACGCAGTCATCTTTATTTTGCAAAAGACTGACATTTACAGTTCCCCTGTACTTTATTCTAGCTGTTTAAGAAATGCTCTGGTTAACTCTTGTCCACATCAGTAATTGTTCACTTCTTTTTCTGGCAAATCTTTCATTAATGGCTGGATTTAATCACAAAAGAGAAAGATGAGTGTCTAACAAATTACTGGTTGGCTAGGTATGTGGCAAAAAGTATGTAATTGAGTGGATTTGATAGAAAACACTGAAAAGCTGGTCAAAATGGTTGTAATATTGCCTGCCAGGGTAAACCGGGTTTGTAGAGTATGGTTCTGTGTACTCCTTATATATCCTTGTGGAGAATACTTGGATATGCTTTTCAAAATATATATATATATAACCTAAGAGGTAACTCCTGTAATTCGCACACTGGAGCAGGTTGCTCAGAGAGATTGTGGAGTCTCCGTCCTTGCAGATATTCAAAACATGCCTGGACATGGTCCTGGGCAGCCTGTTCTAGGTGGCTGTGCTTGAACAAGGGCGTTGGACCCGATAACCTCCAGAGGTCCCTTCCTACATCAAATGTTTTGTGATTCTGTGAAATACAGGAGGGTCCATGTCAAGAAGTTTTGAGGTGAGAACATTTACCTATTGTCTCTTTGTTTTACCCTGTATTTCCTAACTATATGGTACCCCTGACCTCTCTTCTAAAATCCACTAAGTGCAGCCCAGGAAACTACAGCACTCCCGAAGTCATACGACTGAAGTCTCCCAAAAGCCACTTCCAGCTGAATCTGATGGCAATACAGCTAACCACCTGCATGCCAGGGATCCAGAACTCTTCCTTGCTGCGACTGTTAAACTCAGAATCTACCTTTGTTCTTGAGTTAAATCTGGTATTTGCCATCCAAATACACATCTAAGTGTATTTTCAGCTGGTTTTCCTGTGGAAGGTTCTCAATGGCAAATTTCTCCAATCCACTCTTTAGTTATATAAATCCTCACAGTAAATACATTAAAAGTAACTTATGTCTCAATACTGACTCACTGAACATCACCCACACCAATCTAAGGACTGCCTATATTCTCACATTTGTAGAAATAAAATATCTCTGTGGCCTTTTTCCCTGGATCAGTCTTCTTTAACACAGTAACTTCTCTGGACATGCTCCAGCACCTCAATGTCCTTCTTGTAGTGAGGGGCCCAAAACCACACACAGGATTCGAGGTGCGGCCTCACCAGTGCTGAGTACAGGGGCACGATCCCCTCCCTAGTGCTGCTGGCCACACTATGTCTGATACAGGCCAGGATGCTGTTGGCCTTCTTGGCCACCTGGGCACACTGCCGGCTCATGTTCAGCCGGCTGTCGACCAGCACCCCCAGGTCCTTTTCTGCTGGGCAGCTTTCCAGCCACTCCTCCCCAAGCCTGTAGCGCTACGTGGGGTTGTGGTGACACAAGTACCTGGCACTTGGCCTTGTTAAACCTCATCCAGTTGACCTTGACCCCTCGATCCAGCCTGTCCAGATCCCTCTGTAGAGCCTTCCTTCCTCAACAATCCTGCCCAACTTAGTGTCATCTGCACACTTGCTGAGGGAGCACTCAATTCCCTCTTTCAGATCATTGACAAAGATATTAAACAGAACTGGCCCTAGTGGTGACTGACAGCCAACTGGATTGAACTCCATTATCCATAACTGTTTGGGCCCAGCCAGTTTTTAATCCAGCAAATAGTAAACCGAGACACAGTGTGCAGCACTTTATTTACAAACAAGTTTTTCTGTCAGTGACCAAGAACCATTTCAACAGCTAATGGAAAACATAAATCATATCCTTCTTTGATGTATCTGTGATGTGTATCTAGACATTGATTTAATTACCAAAAAGCACTTTGAGCCTCTGATTAGTCTCAAACTTTTTTGTGAAAGTCCAAGGATTTTTTGATGCTCTTGAGTAAATAGGTGATGATCAGTTGTGATTTACATAGGCTATTTACCTGTTAATGTAGTATTTGATTTCCATCTCAAGTTCCTTACTTATGAGTAAGAAAATTCATACAGCCACTTCATCTTATACAGCTCCTTTTCTGCCTGTCTGAAAGACTTTTCTCCATTCTGGGAGTGAGGTACCATAGGCATTACACTAAGATGCTGCAGGAGCACAGTAGCGGCTGAGCTGTATACAAGGTATACTGCTTCTGGTACTTCAGTGGCAGGCTCTAAATTGAAGAGAATAATTTGGGAGAATAGCCAGGAACAATTCTGAATGTTTTGAGCTGAGTTAGAAAAGGATTTGGCATTGCAAAAATAAAATTAATATAGTCCTGATTCTCCAATCTGTTATCCCAATTTTTTATAAGTGTAACTGCGTCGACTTGTGTTGAGTCAAACCAACACACAGCTAGAAGTGAGACGATAGCTGGGCTTCTGTGAGTTTTCGGAAGCGTGCTGTAGTGCAGTGCCTGATCTGACTTGAATTCAAACTGCAACAGAGAAAGCACTAATGTTAAACTGCCTAATCCCACACTCTCATCCCCTTTTGAACTAAGGGCAATTTGGGGAAGGAACACTTCAACTGAGAACAAATTGCAGAAGATCTGTTTTGGTTAAAAGTAAGTGTAGTTAGTTTTCAGCTGATAAGTATTAAACAAGACTGAAAAGATGGTGGATTTAATTTTTTATCACTATGCAAAAAAGAATTTTGAGTAGGAAAATCAGCTGGCTGGGAAGAATAACAGGGAAGCTGGGAAAATAATAGGCAGTAAAATACACAGGAGCAAAAAGCAGTCAGATTGGGGAAAAAACAGCACTGAAAAAACCCTAGCACAAAATTATTTTTTTTCCTTAGAAACAGAAGTCTTGGATAGGGAACAATGGAAAACTAGGAAATGGCCAAATGCATGCAGACGCAGGGAAGGCCACAGATCTTTGCAATGATGCCGAATGCACAGACTACAGAGGGGCTCTGCACAGATACTCCAGTCTGCTCTGACAAATTTGATTGCAGGAGAAAGACTGCATATGGATATTCACAGAATACTGAATCAACACAACAGCGATACACATTATAAAGTTATCCCAACAGGATCTGGGAGGACTGTGGGCCTCATGCTTAATGCCAGGCTACTGTAGAGATGTTGGACAGGGGGAGTTCTCTGTTCCTTAATTATGTTTTTTTTAAAGTGCATTGCTTATTAAGTCATTTTGAAAGAAGGGGTTTGTGGGCAGAAATAATTCAGCATTAAAAGGAAGATCCCAGTGAGAAACTATTTTTGTATGGGCAGATGGATTTGAAACTGCAGTTGGCTCAGTGCTGTTCCTAATCTATAATAAGAACTGTTGTTCTGTGTGATATCCTGGCCATATGCTAAAGCCAGAGGATAGTCTATTATAAAAGAGTGAAGAATAGTTTATCTTTCTGAATTTGTTCATACACCCTGTGGCTCATACTTCTTCATCAGACAAGGAAAGCTCAGAGGATGGAAGCAGATATTCCTCTTGACTCCTGTCTTTATCATAAGAATGGAACATTTCTGTCTTTCCTGAAGAATACGGTTTTCAAACCAGACAAGAATGAACAGAACTTTCAGGCTTACAGGTTTTAAATAACTTCATCTCTCAGACCTGTACTCTATTTTATGACATGCTAGTAGGAGGGAGGACAAAGCAGTTTAGTCGCGTGGAAAATGTGCAGGTGACTAGGGAGAAAAGAAAAAACACAGTGTTTTATCTTCATGGCATTATATCAGACCTTTTTGCATATACAGCTGTCACTCTTTTGTCCACTTCTTCCCAAGAAACACTGTTTTGATTTACAATTTTTTTGTTTCTTCCCTTTGGAAGGTAGAACCAATCCAGACACATGGATAAGGTCAATGAATAAGAGTCTTGGTGCCTTGAAGAAAACAGCAGGACAAAAGCAAATGCTGGATTTGTGTCAGGGGATCATGCCCAATTATGTCAACTGCAGGATAAGAAGCTGCTACAACTTATTGAGTAGAAAAAATAGAAGGCAAAAACACCCTAGACTCATTCCTTGTTTGAAAGAGACTTTACATAGAACCTGGAACACTGAATTGGCATGTAAGAGTAGGTATACAGATTCACTGAAAGGAAAACGAAAGGTAATTGCAGAGGTGCTCAACAGTTACCCCAGAAACATCTTACAGTCCTTCTGGCTTGCGAAGAAACTGGCCGCAGAAGAAAAGTTGCTTGTGCATCCTCAGTCCCTCACTGTAACTAAGTCTGTTAATAAGCCAAGGGGGAGATCACAAACTCGACACCTATTGACAGCGTATGTGTAACAGTGAACGATGTCCACTTGGCTAAGGGCACTTGCAGAGCAGCCTGGCCGATGTGAAAGCTTGCAAGGGATCTGACAGAGTACAGATTTCACATATTTCCACGTATTACAACTGCTTTCACATCTTTGTAGTTGCAGAGTTTCACATTACTTAATGAGAGTGAATTATTTCTAAAAGCTGCAGATGCAGTAGTTGGTAGAGAGTACTGTTAGTATGTCTTTACATAAATATATTTTGCTTGTTTAGTTCTGTCATAGTTGTGTTAAGGAAAGGAGACTGGACCTTTAAGAAAAGTAAGGAGCACTTGGAGTTGCTGCTCCCTGTGTCAGACATATTTGCAGATTTCCAAACACAAATGCTCTAACATTCTCCTCCTTAGCCAAAACATAAAATTTGAGAAAAGGTATGAATATTGGTGAGACATGCATGTTTTTCAAGAGGAACACAGAGTTGGTTGAAATATTTCCACTGAGCTATAAAATCTGTACTTTTTGGCCCCTGTCTTTCTGGTTTAACACCCATTTTTCAAGTGACGTATTTGCTGAAAGTTATGTCAAGAATCAGGAACGCATATATAATTTGGGTGAACTAGGAGTTAGGAGTTACTAGAGTTGTGGTATCACATCAAGGTTCTGGGATTCAAGTGAGATGGCTGAATATATGTCTTTCAAAAGGTGGACAGCTCTAGAGGTAGGTTGGCACATACCCATTTAGTCCAAAAAAACATTGCGTTAGCATTTCCAAGCCAGCTGCAAGCTAAGTAGTGCATCTATGCTCTGCAGGACAATGCTCTGCAGGTGCCAGCACCAGTCCCAAGGGTAGAGAGGAGTTAGCACAGTGCTGACCATGGGCTAATTTGCCCGACTTTTCAGGACAGCATCTTAGTTTAGGCAGCACATCTCACTGACAGCATTATCCTCCTTCCAGGCCAGCTCGGGACTTGGGAAACTCGGTGCCCTTCTCCACTTTTCAGGGCACACAAGTGCTCTGCAATTACCAGTTTTGTTTGACTTTATCACGTTTTTCTTCTAAATCTCTTACCAACATCACATGCCATTTAGTTGAAAAAGTTTTTTAAAAACAGATGAATATATCTTTGTCATAGACCTAGGCATGGCCCGATCTTCTTGTCAAAACTATTCTTGATTTTTCTGGCATAACCATTTCCAGTGAAAATGGAGTAACTTTATAATAACACTTGGCCTGTCTTTCAGGTCATTTTGACTGCAGCAGGAGTTCTTCTTATATAACAAATATGATTTGCGTTTAGAAAGACTGAGGGATACACCTTATTATAAATGAAACTGTTTATATGCAAATGAGAATTAACTAATATAGTGGATTATAAAGCATACCTCTTTATTGCCTAAGGTCCAGAGAAAGCTCTTAGATGTAGTAAAAAAAATAGAGGAAAATGGTTGTGAATATTCAGCTCTTTTATTGCACAGGTCTGGAAAAATTTTTGCTTATACAGCCAAAAGTTTTCACTTGTGATTTTACAGAAGCTGTTTTGTTTTCCACACCCATTTCTGCCCTCCTCTTCACTTTCCTGTTTCTCTAGTACTTTACTGAAAAAAATATGATGCACGGAAGTGGGACGATAAATTAAATTTTCATGGTGTTTTTTTTGAAAAATGTGACTAAAAAAAAAAAAAGGTTTGCTTTAATAAAAGCCCCTCTTAAATGAATGCTTAGTGGAAGAAGTTCAACCACCTTCAGAAACAGTAAAGAGCTGGCTAGTAAAAACAAGATGTTGGTCTGTCCTGACTTTGCTTTGCAGGGAGGTTGCATGCCATTGCATGAAATCCTGCATTCGAACGGGTAGTAAGAAACAAAGGCTCAATATCTCTGTTCTTGTCGGACTGCTGGGCTAGAGAAGATCATGTTGTTTTCAAATGAGACCCAAGATATTGTGAAATCTGTTGTCTTGAAGGGCATTACACTTGTTATGTTAAAACAAGGAGAAAAGAAATGAAATTAAATGCTTTAAAGGGAGGGAGAAAGGGGTGTGTTCTTCATTAATTTTAACCGACAAAAAGATAGAATCAAATTGAAGTTGAGTAGGAATGAACTGCCTACAACTCTGAAACAACAGAAGGGATTCTTTGACATGATGATGTATACAATTGGTTTGTTATAATAAATTAAGAAAGTTGTAATATAAAATAGAAGTTATCCTAAATCTAGGAAAGACAAAATTGGCTGGTGGCTTATTCATGATGGAGAGCGTAAAGAATACATTGTAAGACAGTGCAAAAATGGAAAAAACACTTGAGAAACAAAAATCTGAAAGGGATGGATGAAAATAAACTCAGTGGATAACAAACAGACAGTCTGACTTTTGTGTTATTGCATAGGGTATGAAGGCACGATCCCTTCATCTGAGCTATTTCTGACCAGATCTATCAGTTTCTACTGCCTTTTGCAAGCTCAAGTAGAGGACAGTAGCATTTGGAAACAGTAATGTGAATGCTTGTGGAAATGGACAAGAGATATGTTGTCATCAAAACCAGATATTATCATTCCACCAGAAGAAAAGTCCTAAGATTAGAGGAGATGAAACTGATGTGTAGAAATGCTTCAGCCTTGGCAGACAAAAAAAGGACATTATTTATATTCCATAGGGGAAAATGTTATTTATTGTAATCCTACTGGAATAGAAATTCAGCTATATAAAAGAGCACTCTAATGCCAAGAATAAACAAAACAAGGTTTTAAATTTGGGAGGAATTATTTCCAGACATTGACCCCACTCAGGTCACCATTTGTGACAGTCATTATTAATAAGATTAATTTTGATGCATCAAAATGTGCTTCAGTGTTTGTTTTGCCAGATAGACATCCAGATACCTGGAAACACTGAATATTTCTACCAAGAACTGTTTGTCTTTTTCACAGATGAAAGAAAAATAGTCACATAACAATAATTATACTGTGACAATAACTTTAATTCTGTGGTTGTTATTCTGAAAAGAGAAACTTATGCATTGATTGCCAGAAAAGCCATACATTTTATGATACTGAGTCAAAAAAGCTCATGAAACCAGCAGAAACCAGGATGTTCTCAGGAGATGGCTGTAGTGGAGCACCATAAAAGCAATTATACATTTACCAGTATGACTACAGGGATGATACAGTCACAAATTTATTAGTCTGACCCAGAGAGAGACAAAATGCTCTAGAAAAAGATGGGATTAGATTTACTGATCAAAAATATAAAGGAATGGGTTCAGAGAAAACAGTTAAGTCAGTACAGTGTTCTCCCGACACTTCAAATGACTGTCCTGCACCCGAAAGACTGAGGTTTGCTTATTCACATAGCTCCAGATACTAGTATTGATGAGACAAGACACCACTTTAAACCCACTCTCATTAGTATAAATCCTTATGGCCAGATGCACATGCCCTTAATCACATAGGGTATGATCTCTCCCAGTTATACCGTTTAAAATGTGTTTGTGTGCTGGGAACTACTTCCAGAACTGTGTGTACCTCCACAGCATTTGAAAATGTCCATCAAATTTGGAGGGGAGAGAAGCACGAGATGTATGCAGTTTTACAAGTTTTTCCACATGTTCCTTTTTTTGTGGTTGTTTTTTTTTTTTTTCCTGGAAACTCATTATATTTCTCTTTTCTTCACAGCATAATACTTCTATTCACTATTAAAACATTCCTTCCCCAATCTCCCCTCTTCAAAATTTAAAAAAAAATTCTAAAATAATCTTACCTTCTGCTTCTGCTCTGATATTCTTAAAGGTGCCTAAGGGGAGCTTAAGGGAAGCTGGTAAAATCTCAGGCTTAATCCAGGAGATGGTAGTGAATAACAAATGGAAATAATTCATTAAAAATTAGTGTGGTAATGAATTCTTTGAGAGCTGGAATTTTTTTCTTAATGATGTGAAAAGAAGAGAAAGATCTTTTCATAAGAAAGGTCGTAAAAAAGACATAAATTTTAATTTTTTATTAACTTAAAATAATAGTACTTAGTACTAAAGATGACAACATTGGTTGAACTTTTTTCTCAGCCATGCTATACACTGCACCAGGGAAAAATAAATGCAAGGAGATATGGCACTACCCTTACTTCTTATCATCAGAGCTTAATCTCAAGTCTTCCCTTGTCTCATGGTTGCTCAGTGTATCTGTTTGCTGGTAAGCTAGTCATTCAGCAGGTGTGCTTGTTGGTCTTCTACAGCAAACTCAGTATATGTCTCCCTTTTGCTTCCCCACAGCTTCTCAGCAGATATATCTGCAAACATCCACACTGGGCTGTTGTTTAGCATGTCTGGGGGCAAACACAGATTTACAGGTTTGGGAAGCTGTAGTTGCAGACAGTACATGCACTCCAGGGCATGCAGGGACAGTCACTCTACCTCTTCTTCTGCCAGCACAAGCGTGTTCCTAGTGCAACCGGGTCGTGCAGTTTTAGGATAATATTGTCTCAGCCTCCTGCAGGACACCTAATCCAAACTGATGGGGGCCAGGACGCAGCAGAGGTTTATCCCGAGGGTCATCATGCCCCCCACCAAAAGGAAACGTAAGTGCAGGGTTATCAGCTCTAAAAACAGGTGATGAAAGTGTGGAGAGTAGGTGGAGATTAGTTCATTGAAGGATGATGTGACAGGGAATGACATGAGATGGGTGCCTCATTTGTCCTCGGTCTTTTTCAGACACTCAGTAATTGGGCTTGCACTAGGAACGGCGGTTCAGACCTCATTTAACTTGACCATTGCCCTCCCCTATCACTAATCATCCGGTGACACTTCATCTGTCATGTCTTAACAAGCTGGAATGTTGGAAGCTGTGACATGTTTCTCAAGAATGATGAAAAATAATTTGTAAGAGCATATTTTCAGGTTCATCATAGCAGTGTTTTCATCAATTAACACACATGCTGACTGCTGTATATATTGTAGGTTGACACATGTATCATCAGTGTCCCTTTATCTGTCTCCATACAGTATTTGTTATCTCAGACATATCAATGGTTTACAAAATGATTAAATGTGCCTTTAAATAAACGCAAAAGATATGGAAATTATTGTAATACTTGTTTTATCACCTTGGTTGCTCTTTATCAGCTCTGTTGTAGTTATGAACAGATTTACCCTTCAAATGAGGCACCTTCTAGAAAATGTCAAAACCAATGCCTGCAAGTACCTCAGTAAAATCAGCCATTTATCCTGGACAAATTCTTCTGTCTTTCCTTATGCAAAATCCATACAGTAACCTCTAAGAAGACAATGGCAGTGCAAATTGTCAGCTGTCAGATCACTTGCTCAGGCCACAGTTTTTTGCTGAATCGTTTTCCCACTGGGTACAGCTGAGAAGGAAAATCTTGAAGGAGCCAGTCAGTGCTCCCTTAGCCATAAGCCCTACCCAGGCAGAGAGCAGTTGAGCCCGTACCAGCAGGGCAATCTGGGGAGAAACTCTGCTGCTGAGGGCTAGAGGAGCACATAACAGCATGGTGAAGCACTGGCTCCCTTCCTCTTTTCCTCTTTGAGGGAATTGTGACAACAAAAAGCAAGAAGAAATTATCTATCTCTCTCTCTCTCTCCCCCTCTCTCTCTCCCTCCAGGGACACTCGATTATTTCACAGGAACTCTCACCAGCACACTTCAAAAAAGTCTCTTCTTTCTTTGCACTGATCTAAAGAAAATGAAGTCAGCAGTAGAGTTGCGCTGCAGCAGCTAGGAAGTTTCTTTTTTTCCTTTCCTTCCTCTCTATTTTCATTGCTAAATGATGATGAATCAACACAATCAAGCTGAAAATTCCTTCCTTTTGTTTTGCTTTCTATTTTACTCTCCAGTGGAAATGAGTGCTCGTTGGTGCGAGGCTAACAATTACAATAATTTATCCCTGAAGGGTTTTCAAGTCATATTCTTTAGAGCTGAAGATTTTATTTATGGCTTTTAAAGTTGGGGTTTTTTGGTTGTTGATTTTCTTTTTAATTAAAGGTTTCAACCCTTCAATTTTCATCTTGCATTTGAGCCATTGTAGTATTCTTCAGAAGCTTGCAAACTAAACTTCAAACAAAGGGCCTGTTTCTGCTCCCTTTGAAGTCATGACAAACCTCCTGTTGATTGCAGTGAGGCAAACTGGACCAAAAGTACAAAGCTCTTCTCTTTCTTTCTGATTTCTTCAATTACCCTGCTATTGTACTGTGTATCAGAAGTGCTGCAGACTTTTGTGGGCAAAACAGACATATCATTAAAACAACTTCCCTAACAGGAGCTTATTAAGCTGCTACTTAAGCATAGTTAAGGGTCATTCAGCAACAACTTTGTCTGGTCTCTGCTGAACAGTCTAAAGAGTCCAGCTGTCAGATCTTCCTATGGCCTATTGCAGAACAAAAAGAGAGAGCCCAGAGGTGTTGTGACAGGCTCCTGAGATCAGTGGTCCTGGAGCAGGCTGTGAGGCAGAGCTGCCAAGGTGGCTTCAGTGCTAGAAAGCACAAGTGTCCAGGTAGCATCTCTGTTTTAGGTAACATCACTGTCTTAGAGATTCCCAAATCACAGTTTCTCAGAATTGAGATTTTTGTAAGAAACTGTAGGAAAAGATAAGGGCTTTGGCTCAAAACCCTTTGTATTCTTTTTTATATGGCATTCCCTGCATAGTGGCAACTTTGCTTTCCTGCCAGCTCTAATCAGAAAGACACCTGAAATTGGTCAAATGGGAGACAATACTTTTCCTAAACTTAGAAAACTTAGAAAAATCAGAGGTTGTACTGTGACAAGCCATCTTTGATAGGAGTCACCAGATTGAATGAAATAACACTACCTTGGAAATGAAAGATGTGTCAACTTCTTTAGCCAGGTCATTAGCAGAGATGATGAAGATGGAAGGCACACCTGGGGGTTGTCATTGCCTGGATGTTGTGTGCTACACACTGTCATGATTGCTGGTAAGTTCCTCAAAATGCATGCCACTAAGGTTGTCCTAGCCTTGCTGAAGTTCAGTGCTTGCAAGATGGTTCTCATCTATCTATCACTCCTTTTTTTATACGCTCCTGTCCTCATCTTTCTGACTCACTCCTTACCTCTCATTTCTTCAGATGAAAATGTAAAAAAATTGTCCTGCTGGGAGAGGATAAAAAGAATGTGCATTCAGGAAAGTATCACTGGGGTAGTGTACTACCCAGTACTATTGGAGGTTGGCATAGGAGGGAGTTACAGATTTCCAAGAGCTAGTCTGGCAGTACTCCACGTGGGAGAGGAAAAGGAGCAGCTGCTTGTCGGGACTTTATGATATTTGTCAGGAATAAAATACATGTTGGAAACCTGCTTCCTGTGAAGAAGGATGACCGTAATTCATCAAAGCTGCCAGGGTTGGTGTCCCTTACCTCTCACCTGACGAAACTGAGCTGTGCACACTTCCTGAATTGCGAACAGAGAGAAGTAGGAACATCCTATTGTGTGATCCATGTGACCTATTTTAATTGAATTAGGATAGCTGTCTTTAATTGTCTTTAGGATAAGATTGGTTGCAATCTGGAAGTTTCTGCTTTGTTGGTTATAAATTTGCAGAAAATGCTTTGCATCCAAACAAGGAGGATCAGACATCACCAGCCGACAGTGCGGCCAGGTTGATCCCACCCCAATAGCCATGCTCAGGGAGTGAAAATTACAGACCTGGAAATCACTTAAGAGGTCAGCTGAGGGGTCTGTGTTCAGTAGGCCAGACTGCAGCATGGTTCAAAGCAAATTTCTAATATGAATATTTGCTGGAAGAAAATTGCATGGGATGAGACGTTTGAGCCAGTCAGTTCATAGCTAATTTTATAGAGACTGTATTCTAGAGTGGTCACTACTGGCTATGGGCTGTGGATGGTAAGCTTTGGTGTGTAAAGCAAACAAGGAAACAATATCTGACAAATAGCACTGTCATGCTCAATGTTGTTCTGTGTGGCGATGAAAGGCAGGGAATTCTTCCTCAAACCCAGTAAGTGTGTTTATATATACCTTCTCTGAGCTCCCAAGGGTAGACGCCTTTCTCCCAGTCACCTCCATTGTTCATATCTGACTTGTAGTTATTAGAAAGAAAATTCTTTCCTTAAAAACTAAAAATGCTGTGGTTAAAAAATTTGTACAATAAATTCTGCTGTGACTTCAGAAGTGTTTCAAGATATGTATGCCACAGAAGAATTTTCACCAGCATAAGACTTACTGGGCACATATATCTCTGTAAAGACTCCAGACAGCATTTTTCACTCAACTCTATTTAAGAAGGATGTGTGGTCCAGTTATTAAGGAGAGAGATTATGAGGCAAATGCCTGGTTTCTACTCAACTTTGCATGCAACACTAAGCAAATCCTACTGCTTCTCTGTGGCTTAGTTTTCCCATCTGTAAAATGAGAGTGATAGCACTCATTTATTTCACAAGGGTGAGTCTTAATTGTTGTTTTTAGAACACCTGCTGAGCTGGAC
Organism: Leptosomus discolor; assembly: GCF_034619465.1. NCBI lineage: Eukaryota > Metazoa > Chordata > Aves > Leptosomiformes > Leptosomidae > Leptosomus > Leptosomus discolor. The sequence goes on from NC_141391.1 coordinate 76,823,807, forward strand.
GTGAATTCTTTCTTCTGCTTAAGTCAGTGCAGGTTTTGCTTTGTGCTCATTGCAAAATGATTGAGAGTTCATCCTCAAAGCAGCAGGAGAAGAGACAGAAGTAACAGAAGAACGCTGTCCTGTATTTGAAACTCATCTTTCTCCTGCTCATAGATGCCTCAACAATTCTGTGATAATACGAATCACACTGATTCAGTTCATGAATTTATACCACAAAAACATTTGAAATTATGGGTAATATGTGAAATTTCTGGTTTCCATTTTTTTTCCAGCAGGGTTGGCTAGAGATGGCTTACCTACCCTGTATCTTTTTTAAGTCCTCAAGAGAACCAGCTTTTAGGAACAACAGAAGATTTGTCAGCAGTGAGATATTAAAACTCCCTTCACCACTGCTAAAGAGCCTAAGTCATTAGCAGCTGCATTCTTCCAGCTTTGCCTGTCATTCAAGATACATTATTCTACAAAGAGTAACGGGAAACTTGAAATTAGGGAATTTAATTATCATACCACCTCCTCCCTTGAATCCTTTACAAAAATTTAAGGAGGCAAAGCTGTCAGTCGTCTCTTATACATCTAAGAGGCTGGGCACAGAGACTTTGCAGCTGTCATGGAGAGAAAATCCTAGTCATATTAAACATCAGGAAAAGAGAAGCTTTGAGAAAATATCCAATGACAGAGATTTAAAGAAAATTTTAAAAATACATAAGGTATTAACTCATAAAAATTGAGAAATATCTAGATCGAAAGATTTGATACACAAACCAGGAAGAATTTGAAAATTGACATCTTGCCAAAAAGATACGAGGAATCTTCCAGCAGTAAAGAAAGGCTATTAAAATAATGCATGGCAATTTCTTTTGACACTGAAGGAACAGTGAGAAGAAAAAAACCTTAAAATTACAGGTTTTTTCCAAAAGGAAAAGCTTGTATGTCTCTTCATTAAAGCTTAAATATCATGTAAGCCCATTGCTCACCAGTAGGCTCCTGCTTTCCTGCTCTTAGTGAATTCTGCACGTTGCAGGAGGCAGAGTCTGCTGCCTCCAAAAGTGCCTTGGCAGCATCTTTCCTGCTGGTAAGAAGCACCTCCCCTCACCCAGGGAACCAAATCCTCATGGAGCAGTGAAATACACTTCCTGCATACAGGTTAGAAGCGAGAAGGCAAAGGTTCTGAATTTTCGTTGAAAAAACAGTATTTTTACTTCTTGAGCCATTTCTGAAATCCCACCAACCTGTGTAAGGAAGAATCACCATTGAACAAGAAACAAAAAAATAAGCAAACAAACAAAACCTTCCATAAAGCTTACAAAACAACTTCTGTCTTGTAATCAGTAACATAAGGAAATAGGGCGAAGGAAGCCCTAACTTTTCTTGATAACATATTTACAGCTTTTTTTATAGAATTCCTGGTCTTTACATTATGGCGTGGGAATGAAGGTGGCACACAGAAAGCCGTTTCACATCTTGACCTGAAGGAAATTTTTCTATTTGTAAGCCTGAAAAAAAATGCAAATAAGCAGCACTGGACTTTTAAACACAGCTGTTTAATCAATGTGAATATATTTGTAAAATAATGACTATGACTAAGAAAAAAGTACTTTACCTTTTAATTCAGATTTATTCCACAAAAAAGTCCTGGTCTAGACGATACATTGATGAATGATATAGAATTTTGTATTCATTCTGCAAATCCAGATGCAGACAGTTCTCTTGAAAAAAAGAAATTTTTTGATGGGATCAAGCTATGGTAGCTCTAGCTTGTGTAAATCTGGGCTCAGATTTCTTTTCTTTTTTTTTTTTTTTAAGTTGCTTTCATTATTAAAAAAACCCTATTAAATTTAAATCACAATTTTTGTATCTTAACAAATGCAAAAATATTTCCCTTTTCCAGTTGGAATATTAGAGAAGAATGTCCGTTACATTCAGTCACCATCAAAGAGTTGAATAGATCTGAAGAGAAATTCAGCAGTTCAGGCAATGCATCTTATTTTACATTCAGGTGGCATTTTCCTATTTGTTACAAACCTGGATCAATTATTTCAAATATCCTACAAATGATAATTTGGCAACTTCTGCAACTAAAAGATAAATCATGATAAATCAGTAGCAGTGAGGATTTTGTTAGATAGAACTGGGCACTTTATGAAACATTCAGAATGCAGAAGGAGACACAAGCACCTAAGATTTAGGCATCCATTCTCCCTTGGAAAGAGAAGCAGAGCCAAGGTTTATGCAGTCCCAGTGACTACACAGTTAGCAAGTGATATAATATACAGCAGGCACTAACTTTTTCTTTTGGGGAGAAAATAAGCGTAGTTGAAATAAATACCATTTCTAGCTTGCTGTTTAATCTGAATATTAACCTTATCCTACATTCCTGCCTTTAACATTAATCAAAAAATACCGTTTATTGAGAACTTTATCAGACAGCACAGGCTTACAAAACCAGAATTTCCTTGCAACAACACAAATATCAAAGTCTATGAAATAGTTTTAGATTTCAGCAGTTCTACATATTTCTGTCAGTTTTAATTTTGAACAGGAAAAACACCAGTTTAATCTCCTAGATTATCACAGAATCACAGAATGTTAGGGGTTGGAAGGGACCTCGAAAGATCATCTAGTCCAACCCCCCTGCCAGAGCAGGAGCACCTAGAGTAGGTCACACAGGAACGTGTCCAGGCAGGTTTTGAATATCTCCAGAGAAGGAGACTCCACAACTTCTCTGGGCAGCCTGTTCCAGTGCTCTGTCAATGTTATGGAGTGCCAGACCAGCTGTAGTAGACCTGGCTTCTTTATTCCTTCCCTCCATGGTGCCCTCAGCTTGTCACCAAAACCCTGCAGTGAAAGGGCAGCCCTAAGAAGTAGTGTGTAGTCTCCACTATTTCAAAAAAATCTTATATTTCTGTGTGTCAGAGGGAACTCAAGTCTCTGCAGAGGAGATGAAACTGTCCTTTGGCTTAGGAAGATCCTCTGTTCAACCAACTGACTACTAATCAATATACTGGAAAATACATCTGTTTGCAGTAGTGAAGTATCCATCCAGAGAACAGCAAGAAAGAGTTATATATCCAACAGAACTAGGGTGCTGTCTTTTCCATAGCCCTGATGCTTGGACTGTCATAGTGCTCTTCAGAATGACCTTTGCAATCCACTGAGGTTGTTTGTGTTTTCACAGTGTGCAATATAATTCCACATTGTTCACCAGAAAGTTTGAAGTAAACACAGATTTCGGAAGAGAAGTTTGGGAGAAGGATCTCTGCCACCCCAAAACCAATGGAAACATACTTTCACATGTGCTCACTATTCCTTGGAGCTTTGCTTAAGAGTAATTCAGCAACAAATTGCTTGCAAAATTGTATGGGGCCCCCTATTGACTATTTAAAACAGATTATGCTAAACACACTGAGGCTGATGCTGTGACTTGGCAGGTGTTAAGTTGCTGCTTATGTTGTGGGAATGCTGTAAGATCCCTGTGCTAAAAGCAGAGCTGTGTGACAGGTTTATATTTTCACAGTCACAACAGTGGTATTACAGCAGAACTATGCATCCCGCTAAATAGAAGTTAAACAAATGTGAGAAGGGTTGGGGTTTTGCGTGTTGGGTGTTGTGTTTTAGGGTTTTTTTTTTTCCTGCAGAGAAATTATTTAATACTGTCCTCTTATCAACAGTGTATTTTCTCTGGAGTGCGCAGATTTCAGTTTTAATGCCTCAAACTGAGGATGGCCATAGCTTCCGAATCCACATGTGTGAAAATAAGTGGGCAAGCACAAGGAGCAAGAAGTCTCAGGTGGAAGTAAGCTACCATCTGCCAGTTGAAATGTGGCAATTTTTTTGTGTGTGGGACAGCTTGGCTGCATGGTTAGCTACAAGAACTCACTTGTCAGCAGCATCTGTGCTTCCCTGTAAAGGTGCAGCTGAAAATTTGGAAAAGGATAATCCCAGAATTTTGAGGAGGTGGTGAATAATCAAAAGCTGAGAGAAGAACAATTGGTATCCTCATCTGGGAAGGTGCAGAAAAGCAGAACAGAAGATGACTATATAGTTGTCTGGTAGGTCAGGATTTGAGTACATGGCACAGGTTCAAACAGTCTGGCTGCCCTGGGAATATGTTGTAAAATCAGGCTGTCGCTTGCCTGGTGAATACTGAATCAGCCTCAATAAAAAATACTAAAAGAGAACTCTGGCATATCTAATAAAAGTAAGAGCGTAAATGGTATAAGACCACCAGTGGGATGAGAGATCAAGGCCCTGTGTTGTCTAGATTTACATTCCCTAATAAAAGTGTTATACTGCTGTGAGGAGAAAGGAAAACTGTGTTGCCAGTATCAGGTATGATTTACACATGGTGGTTAGCTACAAGAATGCTTGATGTTAAATCTGTGGCATAGCTCTTTTGTGGGATATGTAAGTAGCTCTAGACATCATGGGAGGATCCAGGGGTCTGATGAATATAGTCATTGTGGATATTAAAAAGAAGACATAGTGACCAGAGGGTCAATAAACAGAGAGCAGAGAATAGGAAAGTCCTAAACAATTTGTCCTTGATGAGAAGGCGATCAGTTCTTGTTCCTTGTGGGTCAGAGATGTTTTTCTGAAGTTCCTGCCTGTACTCAGGAGATGTTTTAAGCAGTGTAGCTAGTCACTGTAGAAGCAGATGGCTAAGGGCAGCAAAATGACCTGATGATGGAAAGCCTGTGCTTGGCTACCTGTGTACCTGATGCTGTCCTGCACTTCTCACAGTCCCCCCCCCTCTGTGGGGCTGCGTTTTGCAGGTTGAGTGACCTCTATTCTCTTGTCCTGCAGCTGGACTCCAGCTTATGCTGCTGCAGTCTGTGGAGGGGGTAGTCTGCCTTTCCATGGACACCCCCACCTTCACATCACCCACATCCCTGGCCCCAAACTTTCCCTCTGTTTCAAAGACTCATGGTATGGGGGTTGGGGTGTGTTTCTGCAAGGGAAATGTTTCAGGAGAAGAAGACATCTGATAAATGACCTTCGCTTAAATTCTTGCAGAATGGGAGTACAGGAAGAGGAAAATCTTGTAGAAAAGAGATATAGCAATGGATGAAGACAGGAAGAGGGACAGCAGAGACAGAGTGCTGGTGTTGATGGGGAGATGTACACCTATGATGAAGGAAGTGAATATGGTATATCAAGAAGGATGGAGACCTATTTATGCCAAAGGAAAATGTTGACATAAGTGTAATGCAGCACAGTTAATCATGGGGGGAAAAAACCAACAACCGACCTGGATACAAGGAGAGAGTTTCTATGTACCGGGAGGTTAAGTACCTGGAGCAGCCTTCAAAAGGTCACCAAGCAGTGCTAGAATAAAGCTGATTTCTTTATGAAAGAGATTACATAAGCTGGATGTTATAGCAGGCAGGAAACTGGTCATACTGATCAAAAGATCCTCTGAAGGATCTATTTGTCAGTGTTATTCCAAGTATACATCTTACCCAAATTAAGCACTTGAAAGGGGCCTCAGTCTTGAATCTGCACTGTAGCACAACATGGGAAAGGTTGTCGCCCCTGTTATCCATTAAGCGTGTAACAGAGCCCTTTGCTGCCACAGTGGAGGTGACCAGCTGAGGCTTCGCTGTACTACACCTTGTTTGTCCTCTGGCCCTTGCTGGATTGAACCAGCTGGACCCTTCCCAGCGTAGGCACGCTCAAGGCCCCCTGGGATGGGAGGTGGGCTGCAAACTGGCAATGCAAGTACATAGTGCTGGTCTCAGGGAGGCCCCAGCCCACTCCCCCCAGCAGAGTGAGCATGGCCTCAGAGCCCCCTGCTCCTCTGAGCGAACAGTAACATGGAAGACAGTTCCCGCCCATCACAACAAGTCAGCCTGTGCCAGAGCAGAAACACTTAGCTGAGAAATAAAAGATATTTAACACATTGTAGTTAGACAAAGACATCTAATGGCCAAAGTGTAGGTTAGAAAGCCCAAGCATGCAAAGCTGAAAGGGTCATCCATGTGAGCTGCAGCTAATGTATTATCTATGGTTCCTAATAACATTGGTTTTATGCAAGAGACTGATCAAATGCCAATGTGTCTTGACAGCAGGGATGGTTAGGTGATGAAGAAATATGTCCGGTAACTAGGAAATGCTGTGATCCACCTGGTCTTCATGAGAAATGAGAGGTGTTTTTGAGCTGTGCTTGCTTCTTACTGAAATTGTATTGTGCAAGCGCTGAGTTTCATTTCTGGGGCTGGCCTCTGATGACGAATTAATTTGAATAAACACATTTTCCATTTCAAAGGAAAACCAAGCTTCTTCTCATCCTTTCTACAGCATACAGCATTTTTCTATGAACTCCTTCACTTCATAATAATTTATTTTAGCATTATTTAGGCAATGAAAATATAAAACAATTTAGGGACGTGGTTGCATATTTTGCACTATTTTTGGTCTTATTTTACATATCTTCATGATGAAAAGACATGGAATGTAATGCTGCGTATTTTCACAAAACCTTATCTTTTATGCATTATACCTTCTTTTTTGCATTTTCAGAACACAATCTTTTTACTTTTCATTTGTGGAATATCCAATGTCTTTTGAAGGTTCAGTTAACAGCAACTGTCTATGGAGTTATTAAGAGTGTATGCTTGGCAAGAATAGTCTATTGTGAGTGATATCTAAATATTTTTCTCCTTTTATAACCTGTTTACAGGTTTAATGCTGGATTCTTTTATGCATACATATATGTATATGTATTTTATATATATAAGTTTTTGAAATGTATCAGCTCCAAAATAATTTCCAGGATTTAAAAAATAAAATTAAATGAAATAAAATAATTTGTTGTGATGCAATTCAATCTTTTTCAGAAAGTTTGAACCAAACTGCTGTGTGAAACTGTCCATAAACAGTTAGTAAGCTCTCCAGAGCATTTGAAATTATGTACAGTTTTATTTCTTTTGCAGACTTGAGAACAAAGTAAATGATATCTGCATTGCCACAGTATATATCAGCATTTAGCATCACTGATTGCCCTCCAACCTCAGCCAAGATCCTCAACACCCTCCATAGTTTTATGATTGAAGAAACTTACTCCAAAAGACCCAAATAATACAGATATCACCACTGATATTTTGATGCATTATCATAAATTCTCCCCACTCTCAGAGCAAGATACATTTTGTCCTGACTTCATCAAGCTATGGAGACCTAACATTTCTGTTGATTAAGGGGAACGTTATCTTGTTATTAACATGGCCTCTCGAGAGGTATGCTATTGCTCGATAAAGGAGGACCACCACTAAGCAGCTTCCCCATCCATGCTATAACTGCATGAAGCTCTGCTTTCCCATCCACAGAAAATGTATCAGAGCTACTTGAACTCTCTTAGCTCACTCAAAAAATATTTTTAATATAGAAATGTCCTTTTGAGCTTGTACACAGAACATAACTGCTACCTGGGAGGTAAAGAAACCAGTGAGGGGATCAGCTGGATGTTTTTCTGTCCTGCCAGCAGTAAATGGAATCATTGCAACAACGTGGCTTTGAACCTCTGGGAAAAGTGGCTGCCTCTGGGTCCAGGGTACAACAGTACAGGTACAGACAGGAATACTGCCTATCCACATCTGATGAACCCTGCATTTCCATGATGATTTCCACATAACCCTGCCATTGTTTGCTCTCACCCACCCCAGAAGGCTTGCTGGCTGCAGTGGCACTCCTATTTTCTGTCTTTCCTTTTAAATGCGTTTTCACATTGTCTCTTCCCAGGTACATGGTAGTGTACCCACCTATTCATCTTCTTGGGAGATGCAGGGAAAATCGGCATCCCTTCACCTCTGTTTATGATGACTTAGGGACGCCTCACTGTTGAGGTCTGATGGTGAGCTGATGCAGGAAGCTGCCTGCTTGGCTGGAGGTCAGATGTGCAATGTACTGTGGGCTGCTCACCAGTGCCTCTGATCTTCCTGTCTGACCCAGGAGGAAGAAGAGAAAAAATAATTTAACAGACACAAAGAGGAGGTGATCCTTCCGTCTCTTCTGTGAAGAGGCCAGACATTAGCAGCATCAGCATGAAGCCAGTCTGTGCTGTTTTGACTAAGCAAATCCCAGACTCATTCATTAATATGACTCAGTTAATCATTCTTTCATTGACTCTGGCAGCCAAGATAGCAGACATCTCCTTGCTGCAGATCCTTAAAGTAAGAAAGTTGTATCTAACTTTGCTGAACATCTACTAATAACGCATGGTAATGTCAGGCTGAGGACCTTTGCAGTCGATTGCTCATTCCCCTTGAAAAATGAAGGATGGAAGTACATGTTGTACAACAGCAGCTTTGGAATAAATGTAATATTATACCCCATCATCTTTGAAGAGCCAATACATATTTTTTGTGACAAGAGCACAATATTTATTCTATTATTTTCTTGTTAACTCCTCAACTAACCAATTTTATTTTCATTCTGAGTTGTTGACATTGAGCTGACCTTGCTGATGGCTGTATTGTGTGAGTAACTTTCTTCAGCATGATCTTATGCTTTACCGTGCTTTCCTTATGTGCAACTATTGATGTCTCTTCTAACACCAAGAGTGGAAGAAGTGACCCTATAAAATGGATTTGCGTTTTGATAGCAGCGACTAGTTAATGGCTAACATTTTAGAAACCTCTTTTTCTGCAACAGAAGTGCTGAATTTGTTCAGAATTAATTTAAATACTTCTCTGGCATCCTGAGTACTCAAACATTCTCCACTGCAAGACTTTCCTGTATATGGTACCTTCTACAGTAAAATCCTTTTATCTTTATTACATGTCATGTCCCCTCTCGCTTATTCCAATAAGTGTGTGGGTGGTAAAAAAGACTTGTCTTTTTAAAACAGAATCAATTTAAGCATCAAAGGACACTTTTGTGCTGTCAGCTACACAAAGGCAAAATAACCCATTGCATAGCTAGCTTATTTCCACTTTCTGAATGGGTTTGTTCTGAAAAGACAAAAGAACTTCATAAGATAGAGCACTCTGGAAGGCAGTAAAGGAAATAATATATAGAACTTTTTACAACATATACTTCGAGTAAGCATTTTCATTAAATAATTCTTAGCCTAGTAAGTGGTGGCCTATCTCTTGGATATTCCCCTTGGTGAATGATTCATCTGAAGTCAAACCAGGCTCATTTGATACATAAACAAGGTAAGTTTTCACCTCTTCACTATGTGTGGATGTCTTTCATACCATGACATTGTGGTTAGGTAACTTAAAGGGATCCCTCTGCATTTTACAGCTGTGCTGCAGTTGTTCTGTGTACCTCACCTGGGATCTCGGGGCTTGTGACTGTGGAGAATTTAGTGCACAAGCTCTGGTTAGCTTACAGATCCATAGCTGCTCTTCGCTGATTCATTGTGTGGACTGTAAGTGCACATCAAGCGCAGGGAAGCATTATCCTGTCTCTAAGGGAGCAACATACCTTATAAAACACCATTACCGGGGTATCTTGTAAAAGACCTTGAAAAGGTCAGTGTCCAGAGTGTCCTATTGGCTATTATTCCTGACTGGAATAGAAGTTTGAAACACCGTATTTGCTGAGGTCAGTTTGTTCGTTATAATTAAGACCATAATTAAAGACAAGAAGCTGTTTTTAGTGAGCTGTGGAGCTGCAACAGCCTGACAAGTGAAGACAGGTAGATATACAGAAGCCTGTATCATTTATACTTGACATATATTTTCTACCATTCTTGCTAAATGTTAAATACCCAAAGAATACAATCAATGCCCTTGGCTGTCAAAGGTATGAGGTCTTCACGACAAGCGTACCTTACAGAAATATTTTAACAATCCAATTCCTAGCTGTTCCATAATTATTACTCACTGCTATCCCAATGTTCCTAAGGTTCAGCAGCAGCTTACAACATCATTGCTTCAGCATTAAGGGAATCTGGTTCTTACTTGATGATAGGAAAAGAGATGTAGTTCTTACTGTAGGCTAATATATATTACATAAATCATTAGGTAACAATCCACATGGGGACTTGGTGCTGACTTATTAATATGCTGTAAGTTGCATTCTAATTTACAGTGTGGTAATAAGAAAAGTGTTATGCAGACAAGCCTCATAAAACTTCAGCAACAGAAAGTCCTGGCTGTAAGGTTATATGCATCCTTTATGCAAACTGCAAGAGAATTTAGCATAGCCTTTAGCAAAGGGTTTACAATAAAAATACAATAAAGATGATCGTAGAATTACTAACACTTATTTCCTTTCCAGAAGCATACCTTTAGGAAGAAAGAGAGTAGAGTTTCGTTATTTACTATTTTTGCTTTTTATTGCTTATGGTTCCATTGAGACAAGAAATGGAGCTTTTGCCTGGAGCAGTTACATTGCCTAGGGAAAGGAAAGCTGTACATGGAAATGCAATCAGCTGGCAGTGGAGTATAGGCAGAGCTGGTGTGCCTTTTGTAATTACTGATCCTTACCAACACCTGAGGCTTCGTATCAGAAGCCACCATTTATACTCATCTATAACTTCTCCACACCTAAATCATATGATATTTCCATGCTAGCTTTCTGAACTTAATAATGGTCTTTCAGAATGGGAAAGAGGTTTCAGAGACAGAAGTTTATGATTTATGTACGAAATTCCTGTGTTCCTGACTAGGACAAGGCTTACAAGGTCAGAGGCTTATGTGATATATTTATTAGTTGCAGAGATATACTTGCAGGTAGGAATAATTAGCCTTTTGACAGCTGATTTGTCTTCTTTTTTGTTACTGCGAAGTGATGTTGGAGAAAAGCTCATGAGAAAATGAAACATGGTTCTACTGAAATATTATTTACTTACTTTTTAAAAATTCTTGGAAATAAGTATTAGGATTTTTGATGACTTGTCTGCCTGGCTGAGTGAGCTTCCACAAATCTGCCAGGCATGTGGCTGTGCATAAACATCTCTTGGACTCAAAACAGCTGCCCAAGCACAAGACCCTCATCTTCAAGGGTGGAGGGTGGATGAGGAGGGTTGAAGTAAGAATGGGCAGTGCATCTCTCAACTCATGTAGGTGAAGTTTACACATTCCTTAATGAGCACTAGCTGTGCTTTAACCAAAGTGATGCATGCCTGACTTACTATTATTCCCTTCAGACCTCTTGTTTGCAGGACATGAGCTTGGACCTGGTAGCAATCAGCAAATAGATGCCTGCTCTAGCTGCACCTCCCATGGGTAGGGACAGTTAAGTTCAGGCTCTGTGGGAAAAGCAGATCTAAATATCAAGGTATTTTGTCTTCACAAGCGCTTTGTCTTCCTCTTATGTGTGAAAATGTTTCTCTGCAGCTCTATGCCAGCGCTTTCTTACGGTCTTCTTGTACTGTACATCAAGGCTTACCAGTACATCTGCTCCATTCTGCTATGCCCTAGCAATTTGTGTAATAAGCCGTTATATGACTCAGGATGACACCAGCAGCTGTGGCTTGTTTTCCCAAACTGTTTTAAAATTATTTATTCAATTTACTAAATTTGATGGATTTATCTCACTTATTGTACTGTTTACCTGTGGAGTATTTCTAAAGTTTATCCACCACTGCTCTGCTCATTGTTGCATTTCATTGTACTTTTCTTAATTCTTAAATTTAAGAAATAGAAAATTCTGCACCAGTAGTTCTGACTTCCTTAGAGAGACTTTTAATAAGCATACAAATTTATGATGATTTATTTATGTTACTATAAACCCTAGTCACAACCAGTTCTAAATGTAGATCTCGTCTTAATTTTTCTTATCACTGTCTTCCTGTTCCCATTTTTCTTGCAGTAACATTAATCCTATGACATGGGCACCATTAGTTTGCAGGACCTGTAAGAACATTTCCTTTATGTCTCTGTACTAAGCAAGACTAATTCATCCATTGGTCTGATTGTCAGGGTTCATATGTTAGTATGAAAAATGCTTGCTGAGAAACATCTGCATTATTAAAGATTATGAATAAACTGAAATAAGGGCAATTTATCTGATGAAGAATAGCAGCACACTCTGTAAAACAGCTTTCGTTTTGAATGATGACCTGCAAAGGGGGCAGTGCTGGTCAATCAGAGCAAAGGTTCTCATGGAAACTTGCCCAGAGCACTGTTAGAAAACTGTGGCTTTCTGGGTCCCTGCCACACACCCTTACTCTGAAAATCTTCATCAGGTTAAGTTTCAGACCCCCAAGCTTCTGACCTGGCAGTTCTTCCTGCTACTTGCCTGCCGTTTCAAGAGCAGGCAGGCAACCTGGGCAGCTGTGTTGATGGAAATATGGCGTCATGGGCCGTGGGAAGGTCCATGGTGAATCAGCCTGGGGAGACAAGCTGTGGGGAAACACCTCACCGTCACATCTTTCCTGTTTCCAGTGCATAAAAAAGCTCAAATATATCTATATCACCCTATGCACTGGAAACATGCACTGAGAAAAATCTTTTAAATGTGATAAGAAACAATGAATTTGAAGTTGTGCTGACCAAAGGAGACAACTTTTACCTGTGTGACTCCTAATGGCAGGCGGGCAGGATGGATTTTGTGAGAGCTACAGGCAGTACATGCACTGTGTGAGATCCTGGCTTGGCACAACCAAGTACTTGATTAAATTATTGGTTTGGACATATGTCCTTTCTCATACACAAATCAATCTGTCCTATACAGTCAGAGGGGACAATTGTACTCTTTTACTGAAGACCAACTGAAAACTTAAAAAAAAAATAATTAGGTAGGCAGACAGGTAGATGCATCTGGGACTTTGCCGGGGATGACTACTGGTACATCTTCACAAAATAATCTTCGAGCTCAGTCAGGCCAACTACCAAGTGAATGTTTCAGTGAGCATGGCATGATTAAATTTCCTACTCGTTTTCCATATCATCTTATATCCTTCCCATGGGAGTCAACCTTATATGACCCACTGTTAACACCAGGTAAATGCAAGATAATTAAAACACAAGTGTAATTGATGTTTGCAAGTGAATGCATTATATTCTGTAAATAGAATACAGGATACATGCCTATGATTTCTTTATATCCTACTGAGTATGTTTTATAAGCCTAGAGCCCAAAGGTGTAGCACAGGATTAAAAGATTTATTATATCACCTTATATTTGTCCTCTCCTAATCCTGATGTAGTTATAATTGTCTGCTATGCTACACAATAACCCATTTTATTCATAACATATCATTAATCAATTAAATCTATTTTATATTGGTCTATAGGATTTTTTCCCTTTTTGTTTTCTGGCTTGCTATTCTGCATTTCAGGCCCTGCTACATTCTATTTGTGTTTAACATGAATCATTGTTCCTGTTGGAAACTGTGCAATGATTGCCTGTGAGCCTTCAACTTTGCTATTGTAGGACTCAAAATTATATTAAAAATGGTCTATTGCTTCATTGGCCAAAATTTCTAGTGGCAGAATTTAACTGACATCAGTGGAATTACGCCAGCATGTAATTTCCCCCTAATAGCGTCAGAGAGCCTTACAAAATCAAAGGTAACATAGAACAGTCTTTGTTTCTATCTGTTCCACCTTACTATATACATGGAGTTATTCTGCAATTGTGTTACTGAATATTTGTGACAGTCAGAAGGGGTTCACACTTTAGTTGTAAACAGTTCTTATTTCTAATGCGAGAATCACAAAGAAACATAAAATTTCCTTTTGCTAGGTGTCTCAGGTATTGTTGATGATTCCATAGAACATATTCAGTCTAGCTGTAACTTTGGGTGACTGCAAGAAGGTCATGTCCCATGATAAGTTTTCAAATGCCAAACTCAAAGGCTTTGAACTTGATTGAGTTGTCAACAGAAAGCCAGTTTAGTAAGTAAAGAACTTGAGTGACTTATTAGCATCAGATAGATCTAGACTCTGAGTTTTCTCCAACTTAGTGACATTTCTCCTTTCCTTTTCAGTGTTACAAACCAAAGATATTCACAGCATTAAAAGCTAGAATAATTTCTTTAAAATTTTTTGAAAAAAATATTAAAAAAATAACATACTTTAGTGCAAAACTGCTCAAATTATGCATTTAACATCTATTTATGTATGACCTCTGTGTCACCTGCAGTACTTTCTATAACAATTCTTTAACTAGGATTGTATGACTGAGCACCACCTTTCACATGCTATTTCTTCGCTCATGCAATGGGAACTTTTGAAAACTAATAGTCTTGCTAATATTGTCGGAAGTAATTGTCTAAGGCCTCAAGAACAACCAACACAATGAGACAAGTGATATCAGACATCTCACAATCATTAATGAAACTTATAGGTGCATTTTTCTATTGACTACTTCTGCTTTAGGTCTATTGAACACCATATCGAAATTCTAGAAAGACTGGCTGTACAATAAGAAACTGCCTCTTCTTCTCTGCCCATCCCTTCTGAAGAGTTTATAGCCATCCACTGCAGCACTCCAGTTGTGGAAGTCATCCCACTATGCCCCCGTGATGGCAGCTACATCATAGTTTTGCAGCTGCACAGTGGCTTCCAGCTCCTCCTGTTTCTTGCCCACGCTGTGTGCATTAGTGTAGACGCACTTCAGTTGGGCTATTGATCCTGCCACTTTTCTTTGGGAGAAGCCGTAATTCCTATGTGACTGTTCTCGGGTGCTGGGACAAGCCTTACGTCTTTGCTGCTTCATGGATCTCCAACTCCTGCCTCCACTGAGATGGTTAATGTGCTGTGTGCATTTCAAATGTGCTTCAGTGTACTCAGCACATCGGGAAGTAGACTGAAGGACCTCACTAGCACACCGTCCCTCAAACATCAGCATGCCACCCCCAGGCTTATCTCTAGTGAGCCTGGTTTTACCCTTTCCCCCCTTCAAATCTAGTTTACTAGTTTATTATATTATTAGTTTATTATTTATTAGTTCATTAGCAGGTGCACAGCTTTTGTATCTGTATCAGTTGATGCTAAATGCTGAAATGGAGGAGACGTGAGGAAGGCATAAACCCTTCTATGCAGTCTGCCATCTGTACTAATAGCATGGCATACCCACTCTCTGAGAAGATGGAGGCAGGGTGGCAAGACTGTTTGAGTTTGATAATATGAAATACTTCTTTTGACATACAAAGAAATTATATGGGATACATCTTATATATCCCTGTAAAGAGCCTTGGATATGCTTTAATTGGGAAGAAGTTTTATCAGCTAGTTGGACTGCTCTGTTTAAGAAAGGGATTGTTCTGTTTAAGGTACACAGATTGGTATTTACTTTGAAAGAACACCAGGGACTTGAATGGTCAAACTGCGCATTTGGTATCCAAAAAAATGGAGCAGAAAAGAAATAGTATTACAACCGTATGTAATCTCACCCCACAAACTGAATTTGTATTGGCTAAAATAACCAAGAGAGAAGTTTTAAAGAGAAAGGCAGAAACGGATTTCATGGTAAGCAAAAGGGTGGAGAGGAAATATGCTCAGAAAGCACCGCAATGATTTGAGCTCTCCAGGGTGAAGGTAGGAAATACTCAGTATGATTTCCCACTGTAGGAAATGTCTCTTACATGACTGAGACCCTGAAGTAACTACTTAGGAACCTTTTTCTTAGGTATAGTTTAATTTTACAATTTATTAGATTTAGCTGCTGAGACTTTCAGCTGAGTTTATAATCTGTTAATTAAGACTTTCACCTTTGCTTTGCAAGTGTAAACGTGTTGAGGTTTTTTAAACTTGACTCATTTTTCAGCTGAGTCCAGACTAATTTAACTCATTGAACCATGTTTTAACTTCCAAAAAGAGACTGAATACAAAGTTAAATACACAGGTCAGTCCTTTGGAAGCCTGTAAGCATGAGCCTGAGAGCAGCAAAATTCAGGGAGAAATTTTCTTTGGAGAGCTTAATTCAAGCAGCAGACTTGTCATTGCAAGATGACCTCTGGCTTCAGGTAGCTCCCCGCTATTACACGTAGCACTGGCGTTTGGCTTCAAGACTGAGGGCTGAAGCACCAGTTCAACAGCGTGTGGTTTGCTGCTGCATGCCAGATCTAGCTTTCACACCCTGCAGAGAGGGTGCTCCAAGAGCTAATGGACCTGGAGATTTTCAAAGTGCCCGAACAGAGCCATGTGCTGTTGAACAGTTTGTCTGATATTCCTTTCATCAGGCTGATGAAAGCAGAGACATATTTTCTGCTCTTAGAACTCCAACTGATAGCACATGTTGCAACCTTTGCAGAAGGACCTGGATGAACTACCACAGCCATGGGGAACAAGAATGGTGGAAAGCCAAATAAATCGTTTATTTTACATTAGAAGATATCCATGCCTTCAAACTGCTTTATTTGCTGGAAACTCTGAAAATAGCTTTCTGTAACGGCACCAGGCTTAGTCCTCAGTCACAAAGTTGGATAAAGGTGCACCTGCAGAAAGTCTTTTCTACCAGATTTCTCCTCGCCTTACATCAAGCACAGCTGTTTGACCAAGCTCAAAAATACTTTGGAGGCAAGTGCTGATTGAGTCCTTCCACTTTCCTGTCAGAGAAAACACTTTGTACCATACAGTAGAACAGGTGTCAGTGAACAATTTCTAAATAGATTATCAGTACTGTTAACATACAGAGGGTAATTTTCTTTAGAGCACAATATCTTAAGAGACATAAACTTGTAATGCAGTTTATTCAATGCCCTGAATCATGAATATATAAAGGAATAAAGAAATCTTATTTGATTCCAGTGGAGAACCCACTTTCTGCTACCAAGTAGCCTGAGGATATACAATCAAGCAACCAAAATCACTCCTGAGACAGCATGCTATCAAACATGCTACACATCCAAATTTGATAGTGAATATTCTTTAGATTGCTTAACAAAACACCTTGAAGTGTCTGAAATTCAAAACTGTTCTGAAAAGGCATGTTTGAACAGTGCAGGAAAAATAAAGAGTTGGTTTCTACTGCAAGAGTATATATTAAAATAGATGATTACACAGTGGGGTTCCTTTCTAGTAAGGTAACAAATAGAAAACAATCACTGAGATGTAACACCTGTCTGCATAAAGCCCCTTAAATATTGAATTCACTTAGCAATATATTGTTTGCTTTATTGCAAGCATACATTAGGACTAACTTAAGTATAGTAGCTTTTCCCTTGAGCTAGAGAAAAGACAGTATTATCCCATGAGCTTCCTTCTAGGAAGATTTGCCTTTGATTCTCTGGAATTTTTAGCTGTGTGGAAAGGAATAGCTGTATGAAATGATCTTCTCAAGTGACTCTGGTATGAGATATGGTTAGAGAGACACAGCTGCTTCTTGTGCATCAGATCCCCTGAAAATGGGATAGTACGGATCACATCTGACTAATGCTTCCTGTAGAAGACTACCCAAGTTCTGGATATGCAGCGAGGAATGTATTCTGTACCCATGGAAAAGTGGAAATGGCTTTTCATATGAGAGATTACCAGATTGCAGGTTAAGAACTGCTCAAAAGGAACAGTTGAGGAAGTGGGGTCAGGGAGGTTGCCCTCTATGTAGAAGAATGCATTGACTGAACAGAACTGTCTTTGAGAAACTACTGATAGCTGACATGGAGAAGGCTAAAGTACTCAACAATGTTTTTCCTTCAGTTTTCAATGGTAATCTCTCTTTGCACATAAGCTCCTGAACCTCAAGCCAGGGACTAGGGAACAAAGCCCCTTCTATTGTAGAAGAAGATAAGGTTCAAGACCACCTGAGGAATCTCAACACACACAAGTCCATGGGACCTGACGAGATGCATTCCAGGGTCCTGAGGGAATTGGCCGATGTGGTTGCCAAGGCATTCTCTATCATATTTGAAAAGTCATGGCATAAGGCAAAGTCCCCTCTGACTGGAAAAAGGAAAACGTCATACCCGCTTTTAAAAGTGGTAAAAAGGAGGACACTGTGAACTACTGACCAGTCAGCCTCTGTGCCTGGTAAGATTGTGAAGCCAATCCTTCTGGAAGATATGGTGAAACAGAAGATGTGGTGATTAGAGACAGACAACATGGCTTCACCAAGGGCAAATTGTGCCTGACTAAACTTGTGGCCTTCTACGATGGAGTGACTGTGTCAGTAGACAAGGGAAGAGCTACAGATGTCATCTATCTGGACTTCTGTGAGGCCTTTGATACAGTCCCGCACAACATTCTAAATCAGAGAAATACGGATTTGGTGAATGGAATGGATAATAAATTGGCTGGATGACCATTTCCCAAAAGTTATAGTGAGTGGCTCAATGTCCAAATGGAAACCAATAATGAGTGGTGTCCCTCAAAGGTCTGTACTGGGATCAGCACTATATAGCATCTTCATCAATGACATAGACAGTGGAATTGTGTGTATGCTCAGCAAGTTTGCAGACAACGCCAAGCTAATTGGTGCAGTTAATTTGCCAGAGGGAAGGAATGCCATCCAGAGGGATCTTTGACAGGCTTGAGGAGTGGGCCCATCTAAATCTCATGAAGTTTGACAAGGCCAAGTGCAAGGTCCTGCACCCGGATTGAGGCAATCACCAAGATCAATAGGCTGGGGGACGAATGGATTGAGAGAAGTCCTGCTGAGAAAGACTTGGACTTAATTGTGGATGATAAAGCTGGACATGAGCCAGCAATGTGTTCTTGCAGCCCAGAAAGCCAACTGTGTCCTGGGCTGCATCAAAAGAAGTGTGGCCAGCAGGTAGAAAGAGGTGATCCTGGAGTTCCCAGCACAAGAAAGACATGGACCTGCTAGAGTAAGTCCAGAGGAGGGCCAGAAAAATGGTCAGAGGGCTGGAACAGCGCTCCCCTGAAGAAAGGCTAAAAGAGTCATGATTGTTCACATGAAGAAGGCTCTGGGGAGACCTTATAGTGATCTTTCAATACACAAAAAGTCCAGGTATTTTGTAGTAGTCCAGATTTAGCACCAGTTTACAAAGATCTGAGTGTTCTGACTGCTGCATTTCTGCTGCACTTGTAGAAAGAGTACTTCCTCCAGGAAAGTTTATTTTTCCTCTACCTGTCATGGACTAAAGTTAGAGCCAAAAAGAAACCAGGGGCACTGTTATTTAAATGGAGGACTCAACATGTGTCCTGTACTCTGGATCAAATAAATTACCAACCTTCTTTTCACCCTCTGCTAAATACGCAACATGCATTAAGGAATAGCTTCTAGGAGCTTTGAATTTGGGACCGAGCCATGATTTAGAGGACGTGTGAAATTTAAAATTAAACAACGTTCAGCAAAGGAAATTAGCATCATTCCCACCCTTTCTTGCTTCCAAAATTATGATATAGAAAAGTTAGATACTTGACACTTTTTAGAGGCATAACTTTTTTTCCCTAAGAAAGAATAGGGAAAGAAATAAATTTCAAAGTTATCATACTTCAAGGGGTGCCAGAATTCAACACCTCCTACCACGATCTTTCACTTTCATTCCCTTTCCTCCTAGAATATAATTGCATGCCCTCAAGGTGAAGAAAATAGGTAAAGAGAGTTGTTCAAGGTCAATTACTTGCAGCAGGACTCATCTGTCTAAAATTTTATGTCTATATTTGAGTTACCTAACCTTTTAGAGTAAGTAAAGGGAGATTTTCAAGTATATTAAAGAGATATTTAAGACAGGTTAGATGAATTGCACACAAGAAGTGCCACTTTCTTTCTACTGACTTGAAAGGGAGCCTAGCTCAGATGTAGATGTAGTTAGGTCAGGTGAGTCCCACTCTAGATGTTTCCTTTCTTGACAGCCATCCAACAGAAAATAGCTTTTCTCATGTCATCTACAGCAATAATCGCTATCAAAAAGGTCACCCTGAAGGCTGGATGTGCCTGTCTGCTTTTCAATTTCTTTTAAGCAAAGTTCGTACTCTGAAACCAAACTCCAACTAAAACAAGGCAATCAAAATTGCCTTGGTTTTATGGAATGGTCTGAACCTATAGTCTTGGTCTCACAGTCTTTACAGTCCTTGTCCTGAGAAACATACCTTGACCATATCTTGACTGTGAGATCTAATGAAACCCGGATATGTTTAGATCCCCTGACTGTTATGATTCCTTTCAGAAGAAACTCATATGCCCACAGGTTGAGAACCAGGGTGTGCTTCCTAACAGTTCTCTCTTACGGGTGATCAGGGGACCAGGCTTACACCATGGAATTCAGTGTAGGCATAGCCATATTGAAAAAACGTAGCTCTTTGGATGGATGAAGAGAAAAGAAATAAGAATATTAGTGAGATCCTGCCTCTGCATTTGTGGGGCTGACACTGGCATACCATATACGGGTGTAGTGTCATAATCCTGTAAAAGAGATTTGCAGAACTAGAGAAAGTCAGAAAGGTGTAAATGATGCCCTACAGAGACAGTCACACATCAGGTGTTAAAAAACAGGCTGCAAGTTGCATTAGTTCTACTACATCAATATTTAATACAGAAAAAAAGCCAACACCAAACCTCAGACAGTAAGAACTCTTCATCTAGAAATGAAAGGCACTGAAAGAAACAATGACTCTCTTGAGAAGTGGCAGGCTCGTTTTTAGAAGTGCACCAACATGATCAACAACTGAAACAAACTCTAAGGACAGTGATTGGTTCCCTCCCATGATGCCTTCAAAGTAAGACTTGACTTCTTTCTGAAAGATTTTGTAGGCTATGTCTTGTATCAAGTGAGTCTAAGAGCATCTAATGATCCTCTCTAGCCTTACAAGCAATGAACTCGTTAATGACTTGGACAGTGCACTAGAACTAACTAGTTAGCACGTTATCCTGCCATCAGGCAATATTACCTTCCCTCTGCTCCAAAGCCATGCACTGAACTCTAACTCCCTGTCTCTAATTTCAGGTTATCTTCTTGATGAACCAGGCTACTTTTCCTGCTGTGTTAACTCACAGAACAGCTCGGTGCTAGCAGCCAGCAATTGTTTGTCATGCACTTCAGCTGGTATTAACCAGAAAGTGGACTGTGAGTGACACTGAGTCTCTAAGTGGTTGGAGAACCTAATATTCCCTGCAGTTTCTGTCTCTTTGAATGTACTGAACCTCCACTATTTACACTTTTTTTGCTTAAAACTGAAAAAGTTGTTAGGTTTTACTGTTCACTGCAGTCGAAGAAAAAATGCCATTCTGTTAAGGAAACAGAAACAATTATGCAAGGACTGTTCACAACTTGTAATATCACCCTGATCATCCACACTTCTGCCTGTCATCACCTTCACCTTTTTTTCATATCACTTTTCATTTAAAATTTCCCTTCTACATGGCAGGTACTCCCCAATTCTACTTCAGGTCCCTGCAGAAGCCCCATTTCTTAGTGGAATTCCACATTCATGGAAGTTTTCTCTGCAGTCAGAGAATAGTGCAGGAGGGTTACTCTGTGCCATCTGCCATCCCTGAGAAGTCATATATGTCAGGTAGTCTTGTAATTATTCTTGTACATTTATTCTCTGATTTTCCTATTGTGTAGATGTGGTGCTTAGGGATGTGGTTTAGTGGTGGGCTCGGTAGTGTTAGAATAATGGTTGAACCTGATGATCTTAAAGGTCTTTTCAAACCAAAATGATTTTATGATTCTATGATTCATAGCCTTTTCCCTCTTTCTCATCACGATCCTATTAATCATGAATAAGGTGTCTGTGAAGCTCTGCTGCCAGACATAAGAATTTGCATGTGTATGAAGTTTTACTCAGTCATACTTTCAATGCAGGAGAAGGTCTGAAACTAAAAATCTTAAGAGAAAAACGAAATACTGGGGTTTTGAATGCCATTAAACTCAGAGGAGATCCAGTTGCTATGGAAAGTTATTCAGATCATGCTAAAACAGGTATGTACATGTGGTTGGCTGGAGATGTCCCTGGACTCCATTGACTTAGCTGCCTCACGCACATGGAGATATTAACATCACGGATACCCAATCTGAATCCCACCCTAATTTTCATTTTACAGTTGTCATTTTCATTGAATTCTTCACACAATGGCCTGGGTTTCAACAGAAGATTTGAAAAGTGCCTTCATTCAGACTAGTCTTTTTAACAGACACCTCTGGGGGAAATGAAAGAAATGGGCATGGAGCTGCTCCAGTTAAAGATGGTGATAGATCCAAGTTTTTCACTTTCTGGGTAAGTGCTCAGACCGCTATTTTGTAATAAATGAGGGAGATATAACACCACCATCTCTGCTTTGAAAGAAAACTCCATTTTATTGGCTCTGTGATCCTTCTGATGCCTGTTAGGTGTGTGAATGTCTATTTAGGAGGCTCTTCAGTTGACAGATAATTGGAAACAGCTGCTTTCTGGATCCTGTTACTCTTATGTATGTCATCTGAAGATATATGCTGTGCTTATCTTGAGCATCAAGCTTGCAGAGACGGGTACTAAAACTATTTTGGCATCTAAAACATGAAGTCAGTTTATCCTGGTCCTGTGCCAGAAGCTAGCTCAGTGCAAAGATCCAGGAACTATTCTTTTCTATAGTTTGTCCCCATTACTGTCTCAGATTCATGCCCCTCTTTTTCTGACATTGCTATGAGCCTGACTAACACATTTTTTGGTCTGACTCAGTATGATGTTATCTGACTCTTGAAGGAAACTCTGCTCTTAAGCATTCTGTAGTGAACTACTATAATGTTACGTTTCATGGGTTTTTTGCCTGTGTTTTACATGTTTTAAGATACCAATTACAGAATCAGAAAGGGTTGGGGTTGGAAGGGACCTCTGGAGGCCATCTTGTCCAATCCCCCTCCTCAAGTAGGGACACCCAGAGCCAGTTGCTCAGGGCTGTGTCCAGCTAGGTTTCTAATATCTCTGAGGAGGAAGAGTCCTCAACCTCCCTGGGCAACCTGTGCCAGAGCTCGGTCACCCACACAGGAAAAAAGTGTTTTCTGATACTCAGAGGGAACCTTCTGTATTTCAGTTTCTGCCTGTTGCCTTTTGTCCTGTCACTGGGCACCACTGAAAGGAGCCTGGCTCCATCCTCTTTGCACCTTTCCTTCAGGCATTTATTTCCATTAATAAAATTCTCCCTGAGGCACCTCTTCTCTAGACTGAACGGTCCCAGCTCTCTCAGCCTTTCCTCATACTTGAGGTGTTCCAGTCTCTTAATCATCTTCATGGCCCTTAGTTGGACTCTCTCCAGTATGTCCATGTCTTTCTTGTACTCAGGAGCCCAGAACTGGACACACCAAATGGTAGATTCTCCATCATGATATATTGGCACAGCTCTGGAAGAGTCAGTCCTCATCCACTACAAGTTATTTTTGGAAAGTTTCAGCTCTTTGTTTCCAGAACTCACCAAGGTGGCATTTGTCAAGCATTATTCAACTTTAGTTTAGTTTAGTTTTGTTCCATCTCTGCTTTACTAAATAGTAAATCAATGTTGGAAAGGGTTTATGAATGTAATGGTAAATTGCACACCAGTTAATAAAAGGGTACGAATAGGCAATCAGGTTATAAATCAAGTTAGAGCTTTAGACAAAATTACAAACTGTGAGAATAAAGCCTGTATGGTTAGTCATGGCTTCAAAACTTCATCTGTAGCTATCACTTTTTCAAAATTCAGTATTGATCTTTGGACAGAGTTGTGTTTGTGTACATGGGCTTGTGTTGTCTGGCCAGATTCCAACCTAAATAATTATATTTGCATACATCAGATTTCCTGTGATATTTCACATTGTTCTGCATTTCCCTTTCTAAAACTTTTGTTAGCATGAGAAAATGACAAAATGCTCTTGTGTTGCTAATGCAGTCTAACAGCTGTATTCAATGATGAACAAATGGCCATTTCTGATAGGTACAGATATAGACATATAGATCTACCAACATATTTTGTACACTTTACTGGCGAAAAGCATGAACAGCCTGGTCAATATTGACACATACTTATCTAATATTGAACTGCAGGACAAGTGAATGCATCTTGGCCTTTGATTGCCATATCCATATTTTGCCCATTGATTTATTTCGCTGAGACTTATTTTAACAGTCAACACTAGTCTGACAAAGAGGATGCCATACTGGGAAAAAAGTTAATGTCTAATATTAATATTTGTATTTTTAGGATTTATAATTTATTGTTATATTTTAAAGTTAAAATATTATAATTTTGTCATATATTATCTCCTGTGCCATCTCTGTTCCATGTGTCTCCTAAGGGTAGTTACAGCTTTGCTCACTGGTAATATAAATTATACCTAAGATTTCTGGAAATGCAAAATCTCTCTGACCATAGCAGGTCTGAAATAACCATCGTTGGTAGTAACACTGAGGATTTGAGGCTTTTTCCATGGAAGTAAATTAGGTTATAACCTAAGTGATTTCATAGACATGTATCAAGTACCAGGGACAGGAATTTTTTGTTTTCACAGCGCATGGTAAAGGAAACTGTAGTAAACTGATTGCCTTGTGTTAATTACTTTGTTTTTGCTAACAAAACATCTTCAATGGAAATTAATAAAATTAATATCCCTGCAGAGTGCCAGTATTCTCACTAATTGTTTCAAACAGCTCTCTGCCTCTTTCCGCCTGGTTTTGCCTATGTCCCAAAAACATCTTCAGTATATGTGAACAGATTGCCTTTAGTGTAATGCAGTGACTCATCCCTGTACGGAGAGATGAGAAAAGCCCTCCAGACTTCCTCCGAAGGACTTCTAGATGTAAGCAGTCTAACTCTGCTGATTCTTATTCATCCACTGGAAATGTCATATTTGAAAGTTCACTGGGTTTGTTGGCAAAGACATCTATGTCTTTGTTAGATTTCATCTGAGGCTGGAAGAGTGGTGCATTTGCTGTTGTGCTGTAAGTTTGAGAAAGACGGGACCCCATCTCTCAGAAGCAGCATGATAACAAGAGTCAGACAGATTTTTAAGCCCCTTTCTGTGACAATGGGAAGAATGAGTAGAAAGAAAAGGAAAATAATTTTTCATGCCTAAAGCAGTATGTCAAAAAGTCTCTTGAATCAAAACAAGGTTGTTCTAGATATTTTTCCTTCCTGGTTCAGAGTCAAAGGAAGGGAATCGGAAATCAATGATCCATGAAAATGTATATTTTTAGAAATGCATTAAACTAAAGGAAAGCATAATTCTGCTGAAATCTGAACTGCTGGTACAATGGCTTATTTTCAAGAGGATGAAAAAGCATTCCTTCTACCTCCCTGTCTTACAATGGAGATGTGTAATTTTTTTTATACTTAATTTTTAAAGATAATTTGAGTTTGTTTGTTGTAACATATAAAAGTCAAAAGTTAAAGACAGATTGAGATTATATCAGTCCATCCCTCCATCCTTTTATCAGCTGAAATTCTGTATTGAAAGTGGTTTTCTTGCTGTTTTTTGTTGCGTTTTTTTTTACATGATTGATTGAAATCTACTTACAAATAATATAATATATAGGACCATTTCCTGACAAGCTGGAGTATATCTCAGCAGAGATTTCATCCCAGATAGATCAGCCATCCAAGAAGTGTAATTCAGATTCTGAAGAGACAATTTGACATCTGTCCATCTCAACATCTCATCAGGAAAAAGTGTTGTGCTGACTAACTTTACAGCATCATTTTGTGCAGACAATGCTCACCAGAAGGAGTGGCCATACCAGCACCCTCTGTGGAACATGAACCTCTCCATTGAGGGGAACTCAGGAGATCTTCATCAGAGATGGTGAGACAGTCACAAAGCTGTCATTGGTTATTTTATTAAAGGACAACAACTTGTCATTTCATTATATATTCTTACTATCACCCAGTGAGGATTCTCTTCGACTTGATGGAATCCAGTGAATATCTTTGTTTCAGTCTTCATCTTCTACTCTTAGCAGTTTTTCATAACTCAGATTGTCTGCTGTCCCTCTGGCCATCTATCTCCTCTACCAGAAACAATGATAACCTGAAGGCATCCCAGTTCCTAAAGCAAATTATGCAGAGAACAGTAGATGTATAAATACTCAGGGCTAACTTGCAGAGGGATTTTGTTGTTTGCAAATCCTAATTGGTAAGTGCCCTGCCGTAGGTGCAGAAATAGCCAGAATGCCTGCACATGCAAGGATCAGAGCCACATGGGCAGGAGAGCCAGTGCAGAGACACCCAGCTGTTTGTACTAGGATCTGGGCAATGTTGCACTGTCTCATGTGGCTTTACCACTTTGATCTTTGAGAGCTCAGATCCTTACACCACGCATTACAGCTTATATACAAGCCCTTGCAAGCCAGGAAAGTGCCCTAATTAACAACCATAAAACAATCACTACTAGAAAGAAATTTACTAAATCAAATATCAAGCCAAGATTTAAGAAGAATACTGTGCCATACGTACTATTTTGTGAAAAAGTCCAGATACCTCTGTTTTCCACTGTTACCTGCAACACTCTGTAAAAACCTAGCCAGATGTTTCAGGTCATTGATGAGTACATAGATAGGACAGATGTCTCTTCCTGAATCTACCTTCAGTACTGCCAATATTTGGACCATAGAAAGTCTTTCCATTGATTTGCTTCATAGCTCATCCCAATTAGAAAGTGGTATTGACCACAGCTTGGGGGTGGATGAAGTTTTAATTCTGTATTCTCTTTTTCAGGAGAGTGCATAATACTATACATGATATTTCCCTGGTGTAGAAGGGTTGGTGCTTCTTCCTCTCTCCTAGGAAATTCTTACCTGGTCACATTTGATGCTTTCACAGTCACGTTTCATTAGCTGTTCACAGTCATTTGCATGGCCAAGTAATATACCAAATTTTTCTTTTCATCTACAGCCTTCCAAATGATGAGCTCCTGGATTACAAACCAGCTTATTATTAGTTCCTAAATACATGATCTTCTAACCCATTCCTACAATTCCCAGGGTCATGGAAAACTTCTTTTACTACCTCCTCATCCTTGTATGCATTAATGTCTTCCAACCTTGTGTAAGTAGCAGTTTCTGTTAGCATAGTCCTGCTCTTCTGCTCCTTTTCATGAATAATTCTAAGTCAGTTCAAGCTCAAAACTGATATTTGAGTAAACACACTGGCAAGAATCTTCTAGTCTCATAGCTTCTCTGCCAAGACAACCCATTCTTTGCTCCCAGCATCTCTACCCGATTTAGAGATCATGTGTTAACAATTCCTGTCTTCTCATGTGGCTACATGTTCTATTGAAGACCATGTTCAAAACAATCACCATATTAAAACACACTCGGGTATTTGACACTAATCAGATTTGTCTTACACAGAATAGGTGCTGCCAGATCAGCAACACCTATTTTAAAGAAATTTTTCAAAGGTTTTAAAAGCATGAATGGAAACTACTTTTAATTATTTTCTGATCTCTTTGCCTAAGGAAGTGAGTGTATTAGTTACCATGAAAACAATTACTAAGACTTCTAAGGGAGAGGAAAATTAAGAATAAATATAAAATTCCTCTAAAATGATCCAAACAGACGTGAGACTGTCTCAGCTTTAAATCCCAGCGTCCTGGAACTTCACAGCACTATTCTCACAGAATACCACTCCTCTTGAGAAGTTTCTTTCCTTAGTCTCATTGATTGTATACATGCATTTGTTATTTATGTTCTGGTTTTAGTTATTATGAAATTATAAGCCACAATTAAGTTTTTGAGTCATCTGCCTGAAAGTTAGTTCCCACGACAGACACCAGGCTATTTGATACAACAAAGAAGAACCAAGGTAGAACTTCAGTGGTAAAATATATAGTGGTCTGTCTTTAGTGTGAAAAGGGAGTGTAATGTCTGTTAAAGGAGCAGGTAAAAAAAATCCTAACAAATGAACTAGAAAAGTCTTGATAATTTGGTAGTTCGGCATGTGTTAATCTAAAAAGAAAAAGACAGTTTCATTTAAGAGACCTTATGAGACATTACTGAAATCCAGCTCTGTTTTTTGCTATTTTTTTTTAAATAAACATTTCAGAATTCTGTGAGTCTAGTAATGTTATGATGGAATGACATGTATGTAGCATTAACCAGCAGAATAATACAGTGCAAGAATGTTACAAAGAATATGTAGATTAGGTGTTTTTACAGAGAATGGTTAGAAAAGAATGCTGACATCTTAATTTATCTAATTCTTTCCAAATGAGAGGTGTGGTCTGTATAAAAGTTGCTAGAGTTTCACTTTATTAAAATGCTTATGTAACGTTAGTAATAGTGTTAATTACATATTTTTCTGTACTTAATGTGCACATACTATATTTCCTATAATTCTAATAACTTTCCTACCACTATTTTAGAGAGACGAACCTCCTTAAAAAACAGGTATAACTGACCTGTCTCTAACACTCTAGAGCCCTGCAGCCTGAGAAGACTTGGTATTTAAAGCTGCAATATCTGATACATATAAATCTGATATTATTAGGGTTGAATCTTTAGGAACAGTGCAGAAATTTCACACTCAGAGGAGAGAGGAGTAATTTCCCTGAAAGGCTGATGCATTTAAAAAGTAATAAATTATCTTAATAACTGCTTAATAGTAGGCATTACACAGTGTTCTCTAATTATGAATCCACTGTAGACATGTTCACTACTTTGAGAAAGAAAGTCTTTCTGGTACGTAACTTCCTGCAGTTTGATAAGGTTACGGTTCCTCACTGTTTCTGATTGAGATCTGGCATTGAAAAAGTTCTCTCATGTCTTTGCTGCCTTCTTCTGCTGGGTGGAAAAAGAACCTGTCAGAAAGGCGTATCCCTTGCTGTCAAACCTGAGATGACTGTTATCACACTGTGCCTTCTCCTTTGGAAATGCTCCCTTGCTTCCCACCTCCATGTATTCTGTAGCATTTTGTCATCTGCAGTCCCCATCCCCTCCCACCAGTTCCAGGGTTTAATGGTCTCAAGGTTTCTTAGCCCCCATTATTACAGGATTGTATCCTGATACTTCAGCTCACGTTGCATGTCAAGTCTCCTTGACTTTTTGGCACTTTTGGTCTCACGAGCCAGGCTAGATGAGTAGTGCATAGATGTGAGTCAATGTAGGTCTGTGGAGAAGGTAAAAGACAATGCAGTGCTGCTGTTCCCAAGCTATGTAATGCTCCTATTAAGCTACAGCATAAGGTCAAGCATTTCCAGTACAGGACTATGCTGAAATGTCTATGTTATTTCTAATTACTGAGCAAGCTTGGATATTTTCAGATCATGTATATCTTCACCCTGCCTCACTGTGCAGTAAGTTGGATGCTGATACCAGACATTAATTTTTCAAGTCTGTCACCCCTCGAAACTCTGGTACATCAATAATTCCCTTTTACTTTCTTATCTGTAATTGCCTTTCTTTCTAGGCTACTCCAGGACTCAGTCTTAGTCTTTAGCACATGTATTTCTGCAGCATATATTCAAAATTTTAAAAGATAAAACATTCCTAACCAAAAAATCTTTCTTCCTTTCAAGATTTTTGTTAAGAGACAACCAATCCATAATGTCTATCCTAATTTCTTGTGTAAAACATAATCAGATTTTATGTCTGGGCTTTTGCTTGACTGCAAAAGACTTCAATAAAATGTGTAAGTGCTGTACAGCATTCAACTGGAAAACTGCATTTCATATCAATTTAAACCTTTCAGATTTGTTTTGCTAGTCCCCATGTTTTGCCCTCTCCCTTGTTATGACAATATTTTCTTTCTCTCTCACAGAGGAAGCCAGGACTTGTACACAAGAAGAAAGCAGGGAAATAGGATATAGCCAAACTTTCGTCAACTGTCTTGAAAGCCTGCATGAGTGGCGGGGGGAGTGTGTCAAATTATTGTTTGTCATTTTCTTTTTTATGCTGTAAAGGGTTTTTTTCTGCTTCTCTCTGCTCATTTTCTTTGTGAGTTGTTCAAGACCATATGTTTCCCTGTACGGGCAATCAGAATGGATTTTACTGCCTGTGCATTATCATGTATATATTTGTAATGTAACAAAAGATCTTGACTGCAGATATTCCAGAGGAGAGCCATGAAACTTTCCCTTCTGCTTAATGATGTAGCAAATTTTCATCTTTGGACTGAAGAAATCCCTGAGAAGATTCCAGTTTTGCCTTGAAGGATTCAGTTTTGCATTTAACCTGAGTCTTTCAATCTCATCATAACACAGAAATTTCATGCTGCACCATCAACCCACATGTCAGCCTGGGAATTCAGCTCTCTTTTTAAGAATGAAGGATTCTGATACTATTACAATTTTATCCTCTTTGTCTAGGGAAAAGTCACAATAAGATTTTAACTACAGCTCTTCATACTTGTTCTCCATATTTAACATCTGATACCCCTTTCATATATCATGTAGACATAACAGTTACAAAAAGTGTAAGAAAATATCTTCTGGTCCTTAGGTCTGTAAGATCAATAATAACTTGAAATTAAAACACCCAAAGATAGTTTAAAGATAATGAAGACGGCAAGTGAAGTTGGCAAATTTAATTGAAGTGATTTTTAATTAATTTTATTAGAACCTTATGAAATGTAGTATGATATTACAAAGAGTACGCTTAATGATAGTTACCAATAGAGGAAAGTAGAAAGTCAGGAACAGATTCCAGTTTTGAAGAAATACTTAGGTGTTCTACATCTCAAAATCTTTACAGTCTAACTAAACTATGTCAAACAAAGAATGGGAGAAAGGATGGATGTGTCAGCATCTGACAAACAGACAGTCACAGACCATCACCTTGCAACCATCACTTTGCCACACAGGTGCAGCAATGGCAGCGGTCCTGTTACAGGTGCTAGGATTATTTATGTGTTTAAAATCTGCAGCAGGACTGGGAGTTAAGTGTTGTCCCTCTTCCTGAACTGACAGCACATGGCACTTTACAGGCTTTCTCCATGGCTGAGCATTCGAGCTGCCCTTTCGTTTGGAAAAGCACCCTTCATCAAAACTGTCTTGTCTAACAGGAAAATTTTTGGGGTGGAGGGGGGGGGAAGTGCTTAGTTTTATTCAGATATAGAGGGAACTGAATTTTTATGTGGTAGGTAGGTATTGCTGAAACGGTCTCGGCATGTAGGTCAGCTCCTGCAGAAGCCAAGCCAATACAACCGCTTGTGGAAACATGTGTGTGTGCTGTAGCTCATCAGCTGTTTGGAGAATTGCAGCCAAATTTGGCAAAGGAGTCTCTAGGGGGAAAAGAAAGGAAAAAAAGAAAGGCTTGTATAGGTTTAATGAAAACAGGCTGCTGAAAAGAGAAGAGGGTGCCTACAAGTGCTTTGACTAATGGATGGGCTTGTGCAAACTCTGTTAGACACAGCAGAATCCATGCCTTACCCATATACAGGTGCATACATATATATACACATACATATATATACTTATATAAACATAACCACAACAAAAACTGCGGAGGAGCTCACGCTCCACTGCTAGCCATAAAAACCATCCTTACTTCTTACGCTTAGAGGACTTTTCTTCTGGAAACATTTGGGAACAGCTATTACTGTCAATTAAAGTGCTAATTAATTGTTAATTAACATTAACCATGACTTTCTGCAACAACGCCTGTCAGAGTACAAGCCCTGCCGCCAGCCCAAACTGTTCATGAGCAATTGGGTGCGAGCTGCGCAGGGACCCACGTCGCTGCACGCCATGGTGGGGGTGGGAAGCCAGGGGCTGGGGGGAGCCCCAGCAGCCCTGCGGTGCGGCGGGGCCACTGCCCTTCCTAGTGCCACAGGAGCCCCCAGAGGCTGCAGGACCAGGCCAGACCCAATCTGGGCCCATGGCAGAGGATGTCCCCGGGCACCCGCAGGCAGATGACAGCCCATGGGTCAGGGCACAGTGTGGGGTAAGCGGGACAGAAGCATCTGGTGGGGGGTGAGCAGGGGCCGGTCAGTCAGCTGGAGCTGGGAAGGCCTGGTAGTGCCCTAAGGGCCCTGGCAGTGTCATAAAATGCCTGCTTTTTCCAAAGAATGCACAGAAAGCACAGATTAATGGCAGCTATTTGGGAAATTGTGTGTATTTCTGAAATGTGTTTATAACTTGATGACTGAGATGCACTTGAACTCCCATGAAGAAATTTTGTATGGAAAAATACCTTTAAGCAATACACAAAATGAGGCTTCTGGGGGAAAAAAAAAATCTTGTTACCTAAAGAGCCCATTTTGGTGTAGTATGTGAACACACTATTCTCTGAACCCTCTCCTGCAGCACTTAGTGCTGCGTGGGGTTACCTATATCCTTCTGGCAAGTAATGCAGTTTGCCTGGTATACAAGATAGGGTCAGTAAGAGTGTGCAAAAATTAATATACAGGCAGGCAGAAGCTTGAAAAGACATCCAGGAGATGCTTTAAACTGTGGCTGTTATGTTATACTTTTGAAGCACCCCGTTGATGTGCTCAGCTCAGTAACATGCACATATACCATGATGCTTTGCTGGCTCCAAAGAGAAGCAGCTGACAGCCCTGTGTGTTATCCAGACCTAACAGACATCCCAGCCCCAAATTCTCTCAATGCAATGACCTGTAATTCCAGTTGTCCGTTTGGACACAACTGTATCCTATTTGTTGCAATGCAAGATGCATGCATAGCTGTCCTGGTTTGGCTGCAATAGAATCATGGGCCAGCCATGCCAGGCAGACTGTTAGCAGGTTTGAGTCAGCTGAGGCAGTTGACCTGAGTTAGGTACAGGTGTAGCCTGTACCGTAATGTCATGGTCATTATAAAGGGGGAAGGTTTATTAAGGAAGTGTAGTGCCTTGTGGGGTTCCTGCTGGGTTTATTCCTGTTGTTCCTCTGGCTTCTCCCTGCTCCTGAGGACTGCTTTCCTGTTGATTATGACTGCTGCATATTCATTTGGCTGAGTACAGCTTTGTATACCTTTGTTGGTATTAGTGTTGTTTCATTAAACCTGTTTTTGCTTTGACCAATGGTTTTGCTCTCCTTTTCCTAATTCACCTTCCTGGCTGGTAAGGGGTCACTGGGTGATACAGCAACTCTTATAGTTTAGCCTGGGGTACAGACTAAATGAAGACAACAACCCATCACTAAATCTTGATGCACATGTAATGATTTTCTAATACCCAGGAACATTTTTATGTACTTTGGTAATAATGTGATGTGAGAAAGTTTATGAGAAGTCTGCCTGTAGTTTTTGCTTAGTAACTGTAGGTTCTGTAAGATACACTAAGTAAAAAGGAGGAACAACAGCAACGTATGAGGACAGCGTTATGTGGCATTTGTACAGAATTCACAGAGAATCAGAGGAAACACCTGACCTCTCCTAAGCTAGCTTCAAATGCAACATCATACAAAGGTTTTTAGGGTCATGGTATAAATACTCAAAAAAGTAACTGACAAAAGTGGCTCATGTTTTCTTTCAAATTAAATGATCATACTGGATCAGGAAGGAAAAGTCCTGCTTGGAATACTAATCGAGAAATAATAAACAGCTTTAAAATTAAATTTAGCGAGGAGTTGTGAGCTAATTCACAAAGAGATAATCTCCAAAAGATTTAGTAGTCCTACTCAGAAGAGTTTTGTTTGGGTTTTTCCTAAATGCATTTTTAAAAAAAATTTACTTTGAACCATCTGTACAAAGAAAATAACAAACTTTTGCAACATTCTTCTGTGAAGGTTTCCTTTTTTCCCTTATTAAATATTAGTTCTGTTCCTACCTGCCAATTTCTACCCAAAATGTTGTTTCTCCCACATCAAATTACAGCTCTTCCTCCTTTCATTGCAATTTCACTTAACTTTCCCACAGGGTTAGTCTTTAATCTAGTGTTTCTCCTCAGCTGCAGTTCTGTAAAGATGGTAATCTCTATAGTCATTTAGTAAAGCCCCAGTAAAAGGTACTTGGTCTGCCTTAATTTTCTTCTGCTTTTTTTGCTCATACAAGCTGGAATCTGTGTCTTTTTTCTCCTTCAATATAAGAAACACTTCATAAAAATAAGTAGAATCCAAAGTCTCTTTTTTTTAAAAAAATAACCTCATAGTACGAAAATTTGGGCTTGTTGACTCATTTAGCAATGTTGTCTGGCCTAGCAAGGTCCAGAAATTGTGCCTGTTGTGCTGCATCTTTGCAAAATACTACTCTGTAGATTACATGTAGGCTGGAATACAGGAGATCTAATGCAGTGAGTTTGGATTTGCTGAACAAACTGATGTTTAGAAGCTTTGCTGCAGAGGATCTTATGAAAATTAAAGGGGAGGCAACCTCGTGAAGTTGTCAAAGTCAGTGCAAATATTTGATTGTTGTCACAAATGTATGGGCGTGATGCACAGAGGACAAAAAAAGGCAGTCATCTGTAAACTTTATCTGGGACACAGTACCAAAATTCTCTGAGTAAACACTAGATTTTGGATTTACCATCACAGATGCCAATCAGGCTTCCTCTTTCTTCTCTGCACAGCATGGGAGGCTGAACTCTGTCACTTCACCGTTTAGTCCTCAGCACTTAAATCTGACACATAAGAAACACAATTTTGCTTGCAAGAAGGGGGCTTGCTTCACACTTGTGCCTGCAGTCCTTGAGAAGTTAATGTAGTAGGTAATGAGCTGTTCAGTGCAGCATTTTGAACAGACATTCCTCCTCTCCCCTTGTTATTTCTATGACATGGGCATAATAAAAGCACAAACAGAGTATATGTTTACTTAGTTTATAGAGGTGTCATGGGGGAAGTGTTTAGTAAATAAAGTGTTGAGTAAAAATTAGAGGGGCTATATCTTTCGCACGCTAAATGCCGGTACGTGTAAAAGGTTGTTGGTCCTCTTTTCATTGAAGAAATAGTTTTTAAGAGCAAGAAGGAGAAACCAGAGTAAAGCTGAAAAGGATGTCAGAGAAAAAGAGAAAATACAGGGGGAACGGGGGCAAGAATTGTCTTTTCTGTATCCTGTATAACTATTTAAAAATCCAAGTTACAAAAGGTGGGTGAACAAAAGAAAAAACCCATCCATTTTACATAAATTAGTTCACCCATCCCATTAATGCTGCTATATGCATTATTACAGCTATTAATCCATTAACGACACTATTCTTATTGTAAAGCCACACTTGTTACATAGTCTTCAGAGAAAATGTCAAGCGCTGTTATTTAAAAGAATAATTAGGGAACTTCTGAGTTCAATCAGTATGTATATGTGAGGGACAAAAAGGGCTTTGTGAATTTGAAGACTCTGATATTCTTCCATTCTTCCTAAATACTAAAGCCTTTCTATCACTCCCAAGAATAGTGGGAGACAGCCAGCAAATGTAAGATAGATACCAAGTCACAGTATTGGTGCTATATTATATTTCAGAAGATACCTATTGTGAAAATTTTTCCCAGGCACTGATGTAAACCCAGACTGATTTGACTGCTCATGTGGCAACAAAACTGTGCTTTACTTCTAGCTAACAGGACTCCTCAACTCCTCTGGCTTCTAGCCCTGAAGTGTGTGCTTCACACATGAAAGCCTTTGCTGTGAAGGTGTGTAGGACTCATCTTTTCAGTACCTCCTGAAGCACAGAAGAACACCTCTAGCCAAGGGAACACATCCTGGTACCATCAGTTCAGCACCTGTGTAGCAGGCAAGCAATAGCACCTCTGTGAAGCGGTCAGCTTGCCAGTGGAAGATTAGCTAAGTAACAATGGCATTGAGAAGAGCAGGTAGCATTTGTATAGAGTGCTATTGTCTTGGTTAAGAGCAATAAGACACTAGTGTTTCTGCAGCTTGAGAATTCCCTTACAGGATCATCTAAAATATGTTTGCCTCTGTGAACTGAATCAAGGAAATGATCTTGCTGAAATACAGAAAAATCCTGCCTTTCCCCAGGCATTTTTCACCCATATCAGCCCTTGGCTTATGTTCAGAAGGCATCCCAAAGAGCCCTGTGGGCAAAACTGAAAGCAGCCCCCTCACTTGGGGGCTGAAGAAGAAGCGAGAGGAACGACACAGTCAGTATGGTAGGAATTCTTAATGCTAAACATTGCCCATGAATTTGAGCCCTCACCCTATAGATCATACAGATATGAGTAACAATTTTGATCTGGCATTTTACTTGTATCCTCAGAGGTTGAGGCTATTAGCCTGTCCAGCCACACGAGTTCACTCCCTGATCTAACAGAGCCTGTCAAGGAGCACACCTGGACTGCTAGACATAGAGCTGGAATAGCCCTGAGCCACAGCAACATGCACCCTGTGCCTTGGACCCTGCTGTGCAGCTGGAGCAGAGTGTTGCACTGTGTGGCATGCCAGACACAGCTACATGGCTGCTGCTTCAGAGCAAAGGCAGAGGGAACATATGTCAGTCTGCAAAAGGCCATGTAGACAGCCTCAGCAGGATGAGAAACACATAGTGAGCAGTAGTAACTCCTGCGCACACCAACAGCTAGAATTCCAGACTAGATTATAAAAAACAAATAACAGACTATTTCTTTGCCAACATTTCTCTGCATGTTTCTTTAAACATGTATACATCACCCTGACATAATCAAAGGCAAACACTCACTGAAGATAAGTATTTTACTTATACAGTAAGCATCCTTTAGTTTGCATGAGTACATTTAATGAACCATCAGAAAATCCCCAGCATGTCAAGGCTGTTTTTTACATAAGCTAAGAGGCCACATTATTTTATAACTAATCCCTGCTCCATCTGTTGACACATTCAAACTAAGGAACGCATCAGAAATGAGGAAACATTCTTCCCCCTTGTTTTCTAATGAAAATCTGATTCTGCCAACTTGACCCATCAGGAAATCAGGAGCTTTTAATTCTGTGAGCAACAGCCTGAGTCTGTGGGGATGGGTTTACTGGTGGAGAAAAGCAGCAGTCAAAGTGAGCAAAGGTGGCAGAATTAGGTCATAAACAACTTGTACAAGTGTTGGTTTTGGAGGTATATGGTCATTTAGTAGCATATTAACAGTGGTGGTTTGGAGTTGGCAGTAAGTTATGCTTTTCAAGGATAGAATCTAGCAAAGCGAAGCACCCTGTATGGTTACTTCTACAAAGTCTTTTACTTCTTGCTAAATATTTTTCATAACTTTTGTTTTTCAAAAATTGAGAAAGGAGGAATTCCTGAGGATGGTAGGCATAAATAATTCTGAAAGCCTGAGTCTGCTCCAGGGCTGCCTTACCACCATGGTGTTTCTATCTGTGACTGCATAGTACTGAGACATCTCCTCCAGGTTTTGGCACGGAGCCCTCTGTCTTTTCTGGAATGCAATGGATACCAAAAGAGCACTTTATGAACATCGTATGTCCCGAGGTGGTCCTTCACAGAAGAGCTCAGAACAACACTCTGAGGAACAGACCACATTAAATCGTGCTCTTGGAAGAATTCTCTGTCTGTATGGGTCACTGTGTTTACCAGTTTTCATATAAGCTGTGCCCACTAGGTGCAACCCAGGTAGTACTCAAGCAATGCCTTATCCACCAGGAACACCCCCAGAGGAGCCGTTTATCTCAACATGTTTTACTCACTGGGAGTCAGTCAGCACAAGGGCATGTCATTACTCTTTTTTATGCTTAAGGCAGTAGTTTTCATGCTGTGGTTAAAAAAAATCCCAGCAGCCTGCCCTATGCTGAAGGCACTGCACAATAGGCAATGAAGGCTACAGTTCAGCACATGCTTTAGATCATCATAAGCCAGCACTTCTGGCGAAAATAAAGCAACACAGCCACTCATTTCTGTCCCCACATTACCTTTTGCAATGTTCTGGCACAAATGTTTATGTGGTTACTTGGTAAGCCAGAATAAGGAGTTGCTCTGCCTGATTTGCTTTAAGCAGGTTGCTTTCCAGCCAGATTGGTACTCTGGTCCAGTTCACTAAGCAATTATAAAAATGGACATGCTGACTTAAATTATTAATCAAACAGCAGATTAAAAAAAGCTTGGCTAATGTCAGTAAGTTTAAATTCACTAAGCGGAAAGTCAGATGCACCAGCTTGCCACATCTAGGGTCTGCAAATGTAAAAGTGTTAAAGACTATGTATATATAAAGCATGATGTGCACTCATCTGTATTTGCAGTTAATGTTGTGATAGGGGACCTGCTCCCAGCAGGGAACACGGGAGCCTGTGGCAGTCACAGCTCAGGAGCAGGTTGCTGCCTGACACACTAGTTATTTCCCACAGGCTGTTTGCTAAGAGAAGAAAAATTAGTCACTATCCAGGAGCCAAGGCTGTCTGTAGTTAGACAGCCCCATCCATTGCCTCTGTAAGGCGCTCTGGTGGCTCTCTATGGAGGTGGGATGTCATCTGATGCCCTGGCTGGGGATTTGTCGCACACGCTGCACAAATACGTCTAATAGGCCACCAGGGCATTCAGAAAGTTAGTCTTATCATGGAG
Source organism: Leptosomus discolor (assembly GCF_034619465.1). Taxonomy (NCBI): domain Eukaryota; kingdom Metazoa; phylum Chordata; class Aves; order Leptosomiformes; family Leptosomidae; genus Leptosomus; species Leptosomus discolor. The sequence goes on from NC_141391.1 coordinate 76,861,921, forward strand.
CCTTTTAGTGTTCCCATGGGACATTTTTGCCTGTAACAGCTGCCAGTACCCTTGGGTTGAGGCCAAAGAGAGTTGTGCCTTTCAGGGATACATGCAGGGAGAGCCCTGTGGGCACCAGGGCTGCGGGTTCAGCTGTCACCTCCTTGGCACACAGGGATCAAGATTTTGGACCCATCCACTCTGGAGTCAGCCACCACTGAGTCCCAGCTAATGTCTTTATAGTAGCTTTTTTGCTTTGCTTTCTTGGAGTAGTCTTAAGAGAGAGAATACAGTTGCCTGCTACCAGAATTGTTAGTGGAAATATCAACTGTGCCCTTCCATAACTACTTCATTTCCCACTCCCTTCCCTGTTCATTAAATGACAGGTCCTTTCTTTGTTGTCTTCCAACGGAAGTTAATTCTCTCTTCCAGCTGCCTCAGATCCCTTTAGCAGCACAAAGTGATGCTGCCCAGTGGTTTAACAAACCTTTCCAGCACACTGCTGCTTCCCCTACTGCCTCCCCAGCCCTGCATGTGGCAGCCTGGAGAAAAGGCCAGACACTTTTTTTTTTATGATGTACCATGTATATGCCACCACAGGACCCAGATGGCTAAACAGATGAGAAAAGTACAGCGATGACTGCCCAGAAAAATTTGGTATATTACTGCTTGAAGTGCAGGCGCTAAACTAAGCATTAAACATGATAGTGCATATAAAAGCCTGCAGCTTCTAAAGAATATCATTTATGAAACTGCCATTTTGTTGAAAATCCCTTTTTTTATAGTGCACCTCTCCTATTGTGGTTTAAGTTTAGTGACATTTCGTACAGCTAATGTTGGTAAATAATTTACAGTGAGCAATTTCACTTAATTTCACTTCTGTGCTATGTGAAGCAGCTAGGGCAAGGTTGAAAGAGTACTTAACAGCTTCCAGAGGCATGTGAGTGAAATTCAGGCACCTGAGTGTTCCCAAGTATTCCACTTACCTCACCTGGGTGTCCCACATACCCACCTGAGATATCAAAACATTGCTTATATGATTAAACTTTTTCACTGTCCCCAGAACTGTTATCTTGCATGAGCTGAGTAAGTACACAGTGGCACTCTCAGGTGTGTATCTGGTTCTGTGACTAAGTCTCTGCGTTTTTTTTAGGAATACTCATCACTCAGAACACACTCTGCTGTCTCAAGTCACCTTTTGAGAAGAGGATATACACTTCTCACATCATAGTTTACTATGTAGAGTCCTGCTCCTGGATTTGGGGCGGCTGGCTTCTTAACTGTGACCATGACCCCACCAGTAGCAATGTTTCATACCCCAAGGTTTAGAGCAGGAAAACATCTTCTAGCTCTCTCACAGGAGTCTGGTCATATTGCAAAAAGAGTCCTAAGTCTACAAGGAGAAGAGGTGAGGCATGAAGAAGAGCTTAAATAGAAGCTAAGGCACTCAGCTGAGAGTATAAACAGCTTACTAGGTTTTACTTAAAGTCTCAGCCATCACCACCCATTTAACAGATCAGCTAATTCCCTTTGCTCTCTACAACCCAACCCCTGCCTGGGAACACAAAAAAAAATTACTGAAAAGTTGAAACGAGAAGTTTTAATAGCTGGAAGTGACACTGTATAATTGGAGCTCTTTAGAAGTACTAACGATGTGTTTCAGTAGGCATAGCACCTGCAGAAGAACGATCGCATCTCATGCTGGTAAAATCTCTACGAATTTTCTCAGGAGGGCAATGCATCTGGCATTCTACTCCAATCATTTTATGCAAGGTGGTTTCAGAAGAGAAATAAAAAATAGCTTCTTTTATTGAAACAACAGGGGTGGCATTGAATTTTTACTCATTTGGCAAGTTGTTATTTGGTAAGTGTTTAGCGTCTACGTACCTCACAGAAATATGGGATACAGTAGACAGTCTAAGCATCGTACTTGGTCTTCTCTTGTATATCATTTATTCATTTATATCTTTGAAATTTGTACTATAATGAGAATAGAAGGAGTTTTCATTGAACTGCTGCAGTGTTTCATACAGTATATGCAAGGGCTCACAGTGGAATGGGTGAGTGTCATACAAACCAAAAACAGAGAAGGGAGCACTCTGTGGCAGATGACACATGGAAGACTGATACTGAAAAACAGTACAAGGTCCTGCTCCTTCTGTTGTGGGTTGCATCGGAAACTTGACTTCTTGCAATAATAAACATAGCAGGTCATCAGCAAAAGAGCTGTATGTTGTTATCTTGATCAGTTTTGCTTTGGGCCCTGCTTAAGTCTTTTTTTGCAGACACAGAAAAATAACTAGTTGCTGGAAGAACAAGTCTGGTTTGGGATGAAATAGGGGAAGACCTCATGAGATAGTGGTAGGAGGTCAATGCAATATACATATCATATGAGGAAAACGCATAGTGGTAGGGATCCACTTAGCATAAAGATAGTTTCTCATAGGAACTACACTGTGGAAACCAAGATAAATGAGCGTTTAGGTACTCCTTGTTTGCACCACGTTTTTTAAATGTGATTCAGCCAATAAGCTATCATTCACGAACTATTGCAGCTATTAATTCTCACTGATATTGTGTTCATTGTTCCATATAAGAAAAATGCCTGATAATAGCTCAGCAAATCTGTGTTTTCTTATTTCTTTGCCTTGAAATCCTGAGTCCAACAACTTCCATAGACGATTTTCCACTGCCTGAAAAAGGGCTAAGACCTTATAGCTGTGATTTTGAAAGTTAGAAAGATTCCAGTATTACATAAACCAAAGGATCATATCACATAGTTCCTGAAGTGGAAGTTTTTGCTCCTTCCAAAGCAATTAATCATTTCTGGGTTCAAGAGCTATGGTTCAGCCAGAACATCTTTTCTATAATAAGATGCAGCGTGCCATTAGGAGGACTCAGAATAACCTTGAATGTATCCATCTCATTTTACTACCTTTTTCTTTTTTTTTTTTCTACTACTTTATGTACTTTATGTACTTTAAAGTAATACTACTTTATTTTAACTTTTTCAGTTGAAAAAAAAGTCCAATGTTATATGTATGCACATATATATATGTACACACACTTTCCATTTTATAGAGCACCTGAAAATAGCTCAAGGGACATACTTTGCCTTTATTGCCAGCTCATAATAGGAGTTGATGTGGTACTGGGTGCAAACAAAGCAATAACCCTTTCACACAATAACACACACATATACCCTCGCATGAGCTGTCATTGGATAGGTTGTACAGTTAACTGCTTTAGCTTGAAACAGACATTGGCATAACCCTCACACTGGTTAATCTTCCTACCATCAAATCCATTCACAATGTATTCCTTATGTGGGTATCTTCGGAAACACCAGCTTATACAATATAGCCATGGAGAGCTCATTTCCCTTTTCCAAGTCACCCCTGAGGCTGGCCATGGTCCCCTCAGATCTGGAGCAAGTTTCTATAAGAAGGGTTTAAGTATTAAGTGTCTTGACAGACTTTATTATACAGCAGCACTACCAGTTCTGCCAATGGTACTGTCCTTCTCAAGAAACCTTTTGGAGTACTCTATCACCTAAAATACAAAGAGTAAACCCTGCTCCAACTAACAAGGCACAGATCCAATCAATAGTGTGCAATATTAAAGAAGTGATAATGAGACACTTTAGGTAAGGGACTGATTATTTTCCAGTACTACTGATTAGGGAGTCTTGGTAAAAGAATGATGTCAAACTTCCTGCTAAACACAGTTCCTTAGAAATTATTTTTTAAAATAAGAGAGAAAAGATGAGATGGTGTAGAATTAGTACTTGTCCAAATATGAAACAGCAAAAGATCAGGCTCTACCAGTTGTTTTTCTATTTATTTACAACATTCTTTTATCAGAAATAAAGATTCCAATCAATTCAGCAAGTACTATGATATGATAAAAGTCTTGAAAACATCGTTGAAAAAGGTAGTTGAAATTGTACCCAGAAATATGCAAGTCTATAAATTATTTTGCACTTGGACTTGGTGAAATGAATTAATCAATATTTTAAAAGTTTAAAAGTGAAAAGTCGGCTAAACAGAATCATTTCCACTGAATTTAATTTTGCACCACAATGAAAACTTGAAATCTTTTCAAATATATTGTATTCTTTGGATGTACAAACATCCTAGACTCTGATGGTCAGACTCCTGTGGTCCTGTTTAGGTGTTGAATTACAGAAGAAACACAGGTGATCGGCTCCTCTACCAATTTTCCAAGGCAAAGCAGTGATACTGATATAAACAAAGTAATCCTGAGGCCAGGGTGAGCTCTGCTTCTATGATTTTATGGAATGGTCGTTTTATCCATCAAAAGTTGGTGAGCTTAGTCTCTTCCTTTTAAGAAACACAACAGTGCAGTAGACCAGTGCAGAGCATTGAACGATCTCAAACTTTGTAGTATTAAAGTCTTTTTTACTTCGAATTTATATATATACAACTTCATCTTTCTGAATAACAACCATTACAGTCTAAAGCCAGTGTTTTCCATATATAATATTTTGGGGTTTATATTGTCTATTTAATCTCACTATTTTTAACAGTCTAAAGCCAGTGTCTTCCATATATAATAAATTGTTTATTAATTTTTAAAAATCATTGAAATTGTTTGCATAGACTAATGTTTGCTGTGTATATGAAATCCAATGGTTTAAAAGAGAGTATATTATAAGTAAATTGTGTATTCGTATGTAAGTAGCAGTCTCTGTCATTTCTGACAAACTCAAAAGGTATATTCACTGCATAGCTGATATTAATCTTGTGATTTCCCATTAGATTTTAGTACAAATGTGTCTTAGCACAGTTAATAATTCACATTCCCTTGGGTTTCTAGGATGACTTATTTCATAATTGAAAAAATGTAGATGAGCTTAACAACAAACAACAAGGGCAGGTACTGTCATTTTCGTACTTCTTTAGGAAGGAGACTATCACTTTAAACAGAGAACAAGGGCTTCAGTTACATCTAAGTAGCTAATCTCCAGAATCTATCCATTCATCTTACCTACCTCTCTATAAATTAAAGCAGTTGATAACATGGCATGAGCTTCTGAGAACTACAGGGGAGATGCAAAATGTATCAGCATTTAAAGATGTCATTCACAAATTTTATTTTCTTAAGTTTAGTATCATGCAGACAATAACAGAAATTGCACGCATTTTCAAGTATGCAAGTGTTTAGAGAATAGTTCGGTTAGTGGCTTGCTCGTTAAAAGGTAGGCTCTGTCACTCCTCATGCTGGTTTTGCTGGGATAGAGTTAATTTTCTTCATAGTAGCTAGTATGCAACTATGTTTTGGATTTTTGTGCTGGAAACAGCACTGATAACACCAAGATGTTTTTGCTGTTGCTGAGCAGGGCTCGCACAGAGCCAAGGCCTTTTCTGCTTCTCACCCCACCCCACCAGCGAGGAGGCTAGGAGTGCACAAGGAGCTGGGAGGGGACACAGCTGGGACAGCTGACCCCAACTGACCAGCGCAATGTCCCATACCGTATGACGTCATGCTCAGCATATAAAGCTGGGGGAAGAAGAAGGAAGGAGGGAACATTTGGAGTGATGGCGCTTGTCTTCCCAAGTCACCGTTACACGTGATGGAGCCCTGTGGTCCTGGAGATGACTGAACTCCTGCCTGATGATGGGGAGTGTTGAATGAATTCCCTGTTGTGCTTTGCTTGTGAGCGAGGCTTCTGCTTTATCTATTAAAGTATCTTTATCTCAACCCACAAGTTTTCTCATTTTTACCCTTCTGATTCTCTCCCCCATCCCACCGGGGGACGGGGAGTGAGCAGGTTGGTAGCTTTGTGGTGCTTAGTTGCCAGCTGGGGTTAAACCACAACACTCCTAAAGCATGTGGAGGACAGAGCTACCAATACTTAAAGAGCCAGTAATTCTTGTTTAGTACAATACCGTTTATTGATGTTGTATTCAAGAAAGGACACACAAAGCAAACTTCAGAGAAGTTGTTGGATGAAATTATTTATAATTTAATCAGTACTCTACACCATAGTAATGGTAATAAAAGTAGTAGTAATAAAGATACAGAGTAAAAGGCAGAAAAAGAGAAAGAATGAGAACTGTAAGCTACCAACCATTTCCTTGATTTATGATTTAACCCAAAGGTGTCCACTGGCACTTCCTACCCTTTTCTTGTGATTTTTCTGCAGAGCTGTTGGGCCCCAGTGCATCACAGGTAGAATATTCCAGATCAGGTTGTTGTAAGATCTGCTGTTGTAAGCAGATCTGTAATTATCAGTGTCTTTCTAATTTTATGGAGAAAGAATGACAGGTCTTACGAAGTGATGTAAATCCTGTGAGAGGTAGCATTTATAGCCCCACATAATTTAAGGGATTATGGCTTATTTCCATAGTTGAGACACTTATCCATTTTACAGTCCTTCTCACTCTAAATAATAAATGAGAAATACATTGCTGAAGTAGGTCTGTCAGAAAAAAAAAATGTAGTGTGGCAGTGATGAGGTGAAGTCAGTACACAATTTAAGGCTACACCTATACTAGAATTTTTTAATAGCAGCATTATTGCTGGCATCTATTTTCTGAGTCTATCTTTTTAATATATATATTCTTTGGTAATATCTATCTTCACAACATTTGGTTCCACCTATGTAGTGCATCATCATATCAGTCACCCAGACTGACAGAAGATACAGTTTACCATGTTGTAGAGAGTCATCCCTTGTTCCGATTGGGCTCATTGTCTTAAAAAATGGTGGAATATCAACAATACTTGCATTTTGTGGTCCATTGCACTTGGGATTTTGTTGTCCATTGCCTATTACTCCACTTGTCCTACATCATGATCTCCACTTTTCTTCTTCTGTATTTTCTAAAAAGTCCTGCGCCCTTACACCCAATAATATTCTCAGTGCCAGTCGCTCTGTCACATCATTGCTGTGTTCATGGGTGAGCCAACACTGAGAACATTCATGTCTTTTTCAGAGCTACAGAATCTCACACTGCCAATCTGTCAGACTTTAACTACTACTTTAGAGGTAGTCCATCATGTTACATCCTGCTGATCAATCAAGACACAAAATTTTCAGATAATTATAGCCCTGTAATTATCTGGCAATCATGTTACAGATTTTTAGTACTGAGACAACAAAATTAAAGTTTCTAAAAGATACAACCGCAGTAGAAACATAAAACTACACATTGCCATCAGGCAGTAAGTGATCAGTAAGTGATCATCACGTCTGCAGAAACTCTGTTTCTGGACAGAAGAGAATGTAAAAGTGATGAGGTCACTTAAAGAGGGAAAAACGTTCAAAACCTGATATCTAGGGCTTTCAGCTGGTAGGGTCAAATGGTAGAGACTGTTCTTACTTCCTACTGCTGATACCATTTTTTGCTGTATTTAAGTGTTCACTGTGCAGTATGGAGACAGACACGATACCAACGGTGGAACTCCAGACTCTCCCTATGAGGATCTTAACCACTAATCTTGAGTCACACATACTCTTGCACTCCACCTTTCTGGGATCACAAATCTTGCGCTCCTACCTGCACTGGCTCAAAAAAGTAGTGCAGAGCTTTTTCTCTGGATGTAGAAGTGAAGTTCTACTTGCCCAGAGAATTTAGGTTTTTCATGTTGTTTGGAATTAAGGCACTAAAATCTGACTAAATCCTGGATTTTTTGTCTGTGTCCCTTTTGACTCTGAACAACTAGCTATAGAAATCGATGACAGAAACAAGAACTCGACCCAGATCTATTTTTTCTCAATGAACTTTTTAATTTCCAAAACCAACTTCTTGTTTAGAACTCAAAATCTTTCCGGTTTACATCTCATAATATGTCATGCACGTAACTAAGATGTCTAAAGTCAAGCTTATATTTTCAGTCACATTTTGTCATCTCTTTGATATCAATATTGCTATTTTATTTTTCACCATCTAGCCCATATTCAAAGCCACTTGCTAATGTACTTAGTACATTGCCTTCTTATACAGCTGAGAAGCTGTGTAAGAGACACTGCTGATTATTGTATTAATATTATTTATTATTGTAGGTTACAGGGGAAGGTCGCAATCTATGGCTCTCTCTGCTGAGGCCATGAAGAATCAGGATTGCAATAAATAAATATAATAGAAAAACAGAAGCCTTAGGACTATTCTGAGAAGAATTTATAGAGTGTCCTAAAGGCACACTTCTAGAGTTTGACCAGTGAGTGCAAACCATGGAAAAGACAATCTGAGTTGCTACCTTTAAACTTCTTGGTACAGCATATGCAGAGCAGCTTCTCATACAAACTTTTTTTTTTTTTTTCCTTTCTAGTTGCCATAGCTTTGCAATAAAAAAAGTAAATCAACATATATTGTGGAAACATCAAAATGCAATTTTCACCAAACATAAAGAGGATTTAAAAATTTGTTCCTAAAAATATTATTTTAATGAAACTGCAACTGAATTATGAATTGTTAATACAAGTAAATGGAAAAAAAACTACTTAAGCAGCTGCTCTAGGTTTCATGCCACACCCCACATATATTAATAAGTATCATGTACACGTTTTAAAAGACAAAGTGAACGCAGACTTTTCATATTAGCTCACATTTTGGACAAGTACAAGGAAGAGGTCAATGTTTCAGCCTCTTTTGAAGAGAGATTTGCTTATGCATATTTTATTTCAGTGAAATTCCTACAGAAATTAGTAAGAACCACTATAGACAAGTGATTTGGATAAATCACTCTCTAGACAAGTACCTGGAAAACAAAATAAAGATTTGGCAGTATTTTTCCTGTAATTCAGGCACTGGAGTACATGAGACACTTATCCAAGGGGGGTTCGGTGGAAGTCACTGCTTACATCCCCTCTTGTGCTCAAGTGCAGCAAAACAAATCCCTACAGCAGAAAACATGGTACAGTCATTTCACAGAATAAGTGGAACAAGGCAAAGGGAACTGTAGGAAGGAGGGAAATTATCACTTTTTACTAATTTCTGTAACTGCTGTGTCACCATGGCAGCATGAACAAAAGTCAGGTGCTCTCAATTGAAGTAATACTGCTGCCTAAGACAGAGGTGCATCTAAAATACTGAAGATAAATACTTGTAGGCTCTCCTAACCTTGAAACAGTTCAGAATAAACTTGAAGAGGAGTTGAGATGACTTTATTCACCAGCAGTGCTTTGAACTGGATCCTCAGAGAAACTTTCCATCGACTAAGACTTTTACTAGGATGCTGTAGGTGCATTTCTGAAATGTTGTGTCATGGTGCAGGTTTCTGCCTTGTACGCTTACTGAACGATCCTGATAAAATTGATAGCAAACTGCATTTGGTGCAGGAACTACTGCCTTCTTCCTCAGTGCTAAGGAAAAACTGACAGATTAGAAGTCTTGGAAGGGATATCTCTATAGGTCTAACATGGTGCAATATTGTGTAGAGAAATCTAAGCTGAACCAGCTACCTTGTTTACTAGTTACCATGTTAACATGGCCTTCTGCTTACATTAATTATCCTGTCTGATGAACTACAAAGAGCGGGAAAACCTCTGAAGATTACAGGGCAGCAAAAGGGAAAAGTAAAAATCTAGGGAAAGACAGAGTAGCACAGCAAGGTGGCTGCACAGCTAGCTAGTTTCCATCAAGATCTCTTATGAAGCGTTTGTCCAGTAAAAATAAATATGTAGTAATTTTAGGAACAAGAGTATCGGTTGGAGTGCAGCAGCATGTCATGAATTAAGAAATTAGACTGTTCTTTTTTCCTTGAAGGCATGAAAATTGCCTTATGACCTTATGGTATATTACAGTTTATAATTCAGTACAGATTTACACGGGCCCATCTTATTTTAAGTGTCTTTTAAGTGAAGGTTCACTTTTGCTGAATGACAAAGTACCTTTGAGAATGGAGGTTAATACCACAGGCATACCAGAAGTGTTTGTAATGACCATTACTATTACACTGGAAGTCAAGTGAATGCATAGCGGCTGGGCTGTTAAGAGTGACTTTGTGATACCAGAGAATGATGCTTTTATAAGTATGCTTGCTGCACGCTGTTAGGTAAAGATACAGTCTAATTGCTGGCCATCACTGTGAGCAGGATTTCTTTAATTAAATGTAGACATTATTAAAGAGTTAAATGGTAATAATTGCCATCTGCAATAATTTAGAGATTTCATACTTAAGATTACATTTCCATTACCATCAATGAAGAGAAATAGGCTTTGACTAACCTTTGACTATAAGAGGGGTTGAGGTGACTAGGCTGGACGGAGGTACCTGTGTTGTAGACCTGGATTCAAAAGATCTACAGGGTTCCCCAGCTGAATCATAGAATACCAGGTTGGATGGGACCTCAAGGATCGTCTTGTCCAAACTTTCTTGGCAAAAGCACTGTCTAGACAAGATGGACCAACACCCTGTCCAGACGAATCATAAAAGTGTCCAATGTTGGGGAATCCATCACTTCCCTGGGGAGATTATTCCAATGACTGATGGTCTCATAAAATATTTTCTCTTGTGTCCATCCAGAATCTCCCCAGGAGTAACCTGTACAACGTTACCCCTTGTCTTCTCCATATGACTCCTTGTAAGATAGTGGAACATGGTGATAAGGTCTCCCCTAATCCTTCTTTTCTCAAGGCTGAACAAACCCAGTTCTGTCAGCCTTTCCTCATATGGCAGGCTTTCCAGTCCTTGGATCATCTTTGAGACCCTTCTCTGCACCCCCTCCAGCCTGTTCACACCTTTTATTTGTACAGCGGGGACCAAAACTGAACACAATATTCTGAGCGTGGCCTGAGAAGCACTCAGTAGAGTGGGATAATGACTTCTTTATCTCTGCTGATGATGCCCCTGTTGATGCAACCCAGCATCCTGTTGTCTTTCTTTGCCACTACAGCACATTGTTCAGTCGTATTGAGCTTGTTGTCTACCAGGACCCCCAGGTCCCTTTCCACAGAACTGCTCTCCAGCCAAGCAGATCCCAGTCTGTGCTGCACTCCTGGATCATTTTTCCAGGTGCTAGACCTTACATTTGTCCTTGTTGAACTTCATAAGGTTCTTGTTGGCCCACTCTTACAGCCCACCCAGGTCTTCCTCCAGGGTGGCTCTCTACTTCCCCACTCAGTTTGGTGCCATCAGCAAACTTCATCAGGGTACATTTGGTCCCATCATGCAGATCGCTTATGAAGATGTTAAACAGCGTGGGGCTTCCTGGGGGACCCTACCTGTGACACGTTGCCAGTTCGAAAAGGAGCTATTTACTACCACTTTCTGGGTGCAGCCTGTCAGCCAGTTTCCCACCCACTGCACAGTCCACTTACCTAGACCGTAATGCACTAGTTTCTCTAGGAGGAGGTTGTGGGAAAATATATAAAAAGCCATGGAGAAATCCAGGTAGACATTGTCCGCCGCTCACCCCACATCAACTGAGCAGGTTACTTTGTCATAGAAGGCAATCAGGTTTGCCAAGCTCCGTTTACCCTTGGTGAATCCATGCTGGTTTTTCCAAATCACATGTTTCATTTGAGTTGTGGTAGCCTTCAGGAGAATTCATTCCATACCTTTCCCAGTGATTGAAGACTGATGGGCCTGTAATTTCCTGGGTCCTCCTTTAAGCTCTTCTTGTAGATGAGGGTGACATTAGCGTAGATGTGGGTGACATTAGCATCCTCTGGTCATCCTCTCTGCTCTGCTTATTCTTCCATGTTCTCCTATTTTACATTGTGTAACAACCTTTTCTGTTATTACAACATTTACATCTATAATGTGTTTGTTATATTCTGTAAAATAATCTTCGTCTTTACAATGTCGCCACCATAGAAAGTACAAGCAATGGGATGGAAAGAAATAAAGGAATCTTGTTTTTATTGAACAGCACTACCTATTTAAAGATAGTTCTTACTTTTTGTCCATTGTGATCCACTCACGTGAATCAGCAAATACCTTATCAACCTACTAGAAATAATCAGAACCCTATATTCACCTGAGTCATATGAGCAGATGGCTGGAGTCAAAAAGAAAAATCTCCTTTTAAAGTTGTCAGTTGCCACTGAGTTGCAGAAACAAATAGGATCACATCCGTAGCTCTCTTGCCAATCCCTTCTCCCCCTGCAGCAAATGATACACATATTCATAAACACTCAGAGGATTTATCAGCTCATACTGTGCATTTTCCCAGCAGAAATAAGCTGTAAATTTTTTACTTAAGAGAAATAAACTGTTTTTCTTGTTTCTGTTCCTCAGAGTGCCACACTGCATCAGATATAAAGACGATTTCAACAATCCATGCTTAACAATAAAGCTGTCTGATGTGCCCCGAGACTTAATTCGAAATTACTTCACAGAGAACCTCTGCAGAACACCGAGGCTGTGTTTGTTATGGTAGATGTGCAAAGTGAAATACCTGCCACCTATGGAGGTGTTAGCCCTAAACCAGTGCAATGTGGTGGTGATAAACTAGACCTCCACCCTGTAGACCCCCAAAAGGAGAGATTCAGTGTTCCTGGGATGAGCAGAAAGATGGGTGGTTGAACCACCTTGCAAACTTTATGTAACAATAACTTCATCTACAAAGCCTTTGTCTTAAATTATATCTGCTTTTTGATTTGATTTTTCAAATACTCTGCTAAGTGGCTGTTATTATCCCAGTTTTTTCACCAAACCTCTTAAATATATTGAGTGAAGTTACAATTCTCAGAAAAAACTATGAACAAAATTAATTTGATTTTATGTAATTCAAATTCAACCCACATAAGCCTGAACATTTACAACAGTTCAAATTAGAATCATTGCAGTTTTAATTCCTTCATCTTCGCTTTCTGTCATAACAAATTAAGTTAGATTTGCTGTTTTGAGATTTTTATGGCTTTCTGTGTTCTTGCTACTTAAATTAAAGACCCTTCTAATCCATGACATGATGTCTAACAACCTCAGAAATAAGTTATGACATCAATAGGATTATGCTTTTATGGAAACGATGGCAAGTCACAATCAATAAGGCATTCCACAATGTTATCAGCAAAAAGGAAGAAATATGAATAAGATCTGAGAACTTAAACACGAATGAGAGAGGAGTAATATGAATATATATGTATATATTCACGTGGTATTTTGGAGGCTGTAATTATAATTAAAACCTAGTAAATGATTAATGGATTGATATATTCAACAAATTAAACATATTTTGTAGAATAACCGCAAAAAAGATAGATAAGGCATCAGAAATATTAATTATTCAATTTATAGTGCTTGTCTGATTTGTCCTGATCTTAATTTATGTATTACTTAGATGTAATGGGTCAGAGAATATGTTGTAATTCCTACTTATCATCTGGATAAGTAGTTTCCCAAAACTTCTGAACACAATTGAACTTGTTAACAGAAAATATTTTCTATGATTACTTCCAAAATATGAAAAAAAAAATTTTTGCAATGCTTTTGCCATAAAAAAAAATTTGCTTCAATAATTATCTGTGCCTTTTAAAAATTTATTTCCTTCTTCTTTTGTTCACATTTATCTTGCTAACATCCCTACCACAGAAAAAGCTGTCTGGGCTTTATGTGGCATTTTTGTGATGTATACAACACCACTATGTTTCATCAGCAAGCACAATGACAGATCAGGTGTCCTCTGCTTGTAGTTACATGTCAGTGCTCAAATGACAGATAATTACCAGTGACAGACCCAAGACTAGAAGGGAAGGAATCAAGGGTCAGGAGAAGAGATGGAAGTGACAGTGCAGAACACTCAAGGCAGCAGGCATAGAGACCGGCAGCAATAACAAAAATCTTTACATAGGCCACATTATTTATTTTTCCAGGAATGCAGTATCATAAGCTAGAAGCTGCTCGTTCTGCTCATATTTGTGGTTTGTGGTTCAGAAATTCTTGACAAGGGGAAATCATCACTTCCTTCTTGCTCGTCTATCTGGCAGCAATTAGCTGCAGCTGAGTGAGGCATTTATGTAACCACAGGCAATGGTAGTTGGAAAACTTCTCAGAGAGCTGCTTCCATTGATAGCGGAGGAGAGGATTACAATTTCTAGTTTTAGGAATATAATAACTTCAGGATTACAACTGGCTTGCAAGGACAGACAACCTTTATGGTATAAATGTTGTCTTTAAAAAAGAGCGTTAGCAAAATGTGAATTGTGTATTGGTCCCCATGAGCCTGCCATGAGGTAACTCTTCAGAGCTACAAAGGCACTTGTGGCCATCTATTGCAACGAAACGCTAAGAAAAAATATGTTGCAGGACTTGTTGACTTTGAGCTGAAGAAACAACCTGTTGAGAAAAGGTAGAGATGTTTGAAAGCACAGTGCTATTATTTTTACTGACAGCTCCTAAACAAATATGCGTATCTTCCTCACATGGGCTACTGGATCCTGCACATGGGCACTAAAGATGCTATGTGGAAGAAAAGCCATTGACAAAGTTGTCTTTTGTGCTCAACATCCATATCATGGCTGTGCACTTGCTGGGCACAGAGATTGCTTCTCGCAAGCAGAGCGTGCAAGTATTTTGCCAGCACTATCATGTAGAAGGCAATTGGTGGTAAAATCCTGCTGTTATCCTGCTTTAATGATCTAATTAGTCAAGTCTGACTAGACAGGTGTGAGTAGGAACTTCTGCCTTGGTGTGAAAAAATGAAGGTGCTTCTGATGTTTGCATGCTCTGCGCGTTCCCAAGAGGATCCAGCTTCCTGGGAAATCCACATACACATGTGCTATGCAGATGCTCAGATAAAGATGTCATCATTTATGTCTAGTCTGACAAAAATACTTAGCTAGCAGAGCTTCTCAGAAATAGCAAATACTATTATATCCCAGAATGTAAAGCACAAATGGAGAGTGAGTATTATTACCTCCCCAAAATCCATCTCTACTGGGAAGTGTGAAGATTTGTACTGAAAAGCTCCACAAATGTCATAGAATCACAGAATCATTGAACAGTTTTGGTTGGAAGAGACCTTCAAGATCATCAAGTCCAACCTTTGTCCTAGCTCTATCAACACCACTAAACCATGTCCCTAAGTACAGCATCTACCCATTTCTTAAAAACCTCCAGGGATGGTGACTCCACCACCTCCCTGGGAAGGCTGTTCCAATGCCTGACAACCCTTTCAGTAAAGAGATTCTTCCTAATATCCAGCCTGAACCACCCCTAGGGCAGCTTAAGGTCATTTCCCCTTGTTCTATCACTTGTTACCAGGGAGAACAGACCGACGCCCGCCTCGCTACAACCTACTTTCAGGTAGCTATAGAGAGTGATAAGATCTCCACTCAGCCTTCTCTTCTCCAGGCTAAAGAGCCCCAGATCCCTCAGGCATTTCTCATATGAGACATGCTCCAAATCCTTTACTAGCTTGGTAGCCCGCCTCTGTACCCTCTCCACCACCTCAGTGTCCTTCTTGTAGAGAGGGGCGCAAAACTGGACACAGTATTTGAGGTGCGGCCTCACCAGTGCCCAGTACAGGGGCAGAATCCCTTCCCTACTCCTGCTGGCCACACTATGTCTGATACAGGCCAGGATGCTGTTGGCCTTCTTGGCCACCTGAGCCCACTGCCGGCTCATGTTCAGCCAGCTGTCAATCCACACCCCCAGGTCCTTTTCTGCCAGGCAGCTCTCCAGCCACTCCTCCCCAAGCCTGTAGCGCTGCTGGGGGTTGTTGTGACCCAAGTGCAGGTCGCGGCACTTGGCCTTACTGAAACTCATGGAATTGACCTTGGCCCAGCAATCCAGACTATCTAGATCCCTCTGGAGAGCTTCCCTACTCTCAAGCAGAGAGACACTTCCACCCAGCTTGGTGTCATCCATAAACTTACTAAAGGCACACTCCATCCCCTCGTCCAAATCATTGATAAAGATGTTAAACACGAGTGGCCCCAGTACTGAGTCCCTCCCTGTAGAGGAATGCCATCATTTACCAGCTGAACAACATGAGGCAGAAGGTTTGTAAGGATGGTGACTTTTCCTGTGACTTTTACAGTTTCCCCCATGTGAATTCCTCTGCTCCTTACATCCTCGTTCTGTCACCATCACTTTGCGATCTTAGAGAAACCAGCTGCCCTTAAGCTCCGTGAAGGGAGGAATGGAAACCAACAGACCTCGGAGCACTGAAGCTGTGAAACCAGAGGAAGTTTCTTGCTCCTGAGAGTCTGCCATGAGACCCAGCCAGAGCACCCGTGGCTCACAGGCTGCCCTGGGGCTGGGGGACCCGAGGCTGGGGTTGCCCACTGCACCTGTTCAGTGCATGCAGCTGCCCAACAGCTGCCTGCAACGCAGCCACATGAGCCTCTCACCAGGGTCGGGTGAGTGCAGGCTGGGATTGCTGCCGCTTAGCACAGAGTGAGATACATCTTAGTTAGTGAATGGAAAGGAGAAAAGAAGTTTTGAAAGCGTTATCCAGCAGTATGGAAAACAACATGTAAACGAAACGGTGATTTTACAAGTAGGAGTGCAAAAAAGGGACTCTCTTTTAATTTTATGGCCTAAACACATAACTCAGAATATGGGAGATAAATATCCCTACCACATGTGAAAGGGTAGAGGCAGCTACTATTAAAGATATAAAGGTACCACTGGAGGAAAATATAAAATCATATTCAAAGTAAGAATATCTATTAATTAACACAATTTCAATGGCACAGAATTTTGGATAGCCCCTTCTAGAAACTCTCAAAAATCACTGGAGAATGTTTCAGATATTGACTCTCCATAACACAGATTAAGATGCATATTCTTTACGTTATTCCTCATATATATGTGGCGAGTAGTTTTATATCCCTTAATTCTGCTGGTTTATTTTGATATCTTCTTGCCTTTTGTTGATTTCATTCTCAGCATTTAATTTGCCTGGGAGGATTTATAGTGTGATTCTCTTACATGCACTGTATCTTATCCATCATCCTTAGTATTGGGTTTACTACTGTGTACTGTCATTACCATCCGATATATAAAGGTTTAAGGCAGAAGCTTCTTTGCATGTTTTGAGTTACATTTAAAATGTTGTTTTCTTATTTGCATAATTGCATAACTTCTTGGAGATAAGATTTCCTTTACATCATTAAATTCCCTTTTGCTCATTGCTCATCTATGCTAAATGAAATTCACTTCATTCCCAAACAGAGCAATGTTTAGTTGTTGTTTTGCTTTTATTAATTGGCTCATGACCCCTAGGGACACTTGCTTCACTCTTATCTATGCAAAGTAAATTCTAACTATGTTGTGTTTTCTTAAAGGCCATAATAATTTAATTAAAGCTTAGAAGATAAAACCAAAACTTATAAACTCTATGCATAAGTTGGTTTCTCATTGCTGGAAAAACACAATATTCAAAGAACTCTTTTCTCAACAACATAAACTTCAAGTAGAATAATTTTGCATTATTCAGGAAAGGCTGATTAGAGCTAACAATAAAGCTCACATCCGGACATGTGTAAGGGTGTGACAAGCTGAGCTTTTGGACCAACACTTCTGAAGACAAAAGGTCTCTACATTTTGGACTAAGGTTCAGGCCCAAAATCTTCTAAAATAAGAGGATTTTCTCCCAGGTTTGAAGTTAAAATATTCTGCCCTGAAAACCTTCCATTTTCTTTCAACGTAACATCTCAAAGTGATTTTCTTTTGTTTGGCCTTTCATTTCATCTTATTTTGATTACTTGTCATCCCATTTTCCCTTGATTACAGTATCCTCTGCTGATCGCCAGGATCTCCTGTAGTTTTCAAAAGGTGAAAGAAATCAAATTGAATTTCATATCCCACTAAAGAATTTTCTCTTGCAGTTAGAAGAAACATACCCTTTTAATGGATATATAAATCAAAGAACTAGAAAAGTGCTGAGCTAGTTAGAGAATGCAAATAATCCTATAGCGCTATTTGACATAATCAATTTTCAGAAACTCATTTAATCTCTGAAGATATCATGTCACATTTACGATTTACTTAAAGATTGGTCCTGATACAGATTGGTCTTACTAGTCTTAATGTAAATTTTCAGGTAGACATTAATCTTCATTAGTCCCTGTATGATTTTGACAGCCTCTTAACTCTTGTGATTAAGAAAAAATTTCTTATGCAGATACCATTTAAGAAAATGTGTATTTTGAAGTGCTCCATGCACAAATCATCTCATCAAAATAATAAGAAAAAAGAGCTCATAGCTGAGTTTGACCTGATGTCCTCAGGAGCACCACAACCCTAATGACTTCTGAATATATCTCTTTCCTGTATGCCATTTAGGAGAAAATTCCTGGCTCTTTTCAGCTATGGCAGCAAACTGGGGATCTGGATTGATGAGGGAGGCTTGGTGTGCTCCTGCATGTCACCTGCCCCAGATGATGTGCAGCAAAACTCTGTTGAGCCCCCTGCCCTGCCATGTAGAAATAACCTTGCAGATCTCAGCATGTGCTTCAGAGCTTTTCAGTTACTTTAAGCATAACGTTCTAACGTAGTGTGACCATTTATAGAAAATTTAACAAATCTGGGAATTTTTATATATGTTCCTTGTTCTATATTTTCCTTTCAAAAATTCAGACTAGTGTTTGCTGAATATGATGACTGGCTGGAATATCAGAATTTCCTTATTTCTCCATTCACAGAATTACAGACTGGATATTTTCTAAGCAGAAAAGTTTTGGTGTACAGTTTCTGCTGTAACTAGACACAAAAAAATATTTTAAGAATGTCCCTCACAGTTTCTTGAGACAAATTTGCCTTAGAGTTTGGCCATAAGGTAGATGGCTTAGGTGATTTCTTGGCGGGTTTTTTTAGTTTTTTTTCTTTGTTTATTTTTCTGATTTATCATCACTGGAAGCATTATGACCCTATACATTTTTTTCACAATTTGAAAAATACAGGAGATACAGGAGAGCGGCAGAGGTCACTGTAATCAGGGAAGTATGGGACAACATTTAATACAGTAGGCATTATCTGAAACTGAATAACTTCCATTTTTTCCAACTTGTTTTTAAAGAAAGGCTTAAGTTAAACAATATGTGAATGGGTAGCAGCATTGTGTGCAACAGTAAGTTAAGGATGAATTGGTCTGCTCACTACAATACACAGGTTAGAGCAGTGGATGCAAAAAAAATTCCCCGTTATCCCAACATACTGTCTTTCAGACCCAAGAAATGCTGTTAACTGGAGAACCTCACATTTTTTCTGGTTGTGATTTATCCATGTATGTATCCATTGATTTCAGTGGATGTTCATTTTGTGCTATTATTGAGAAAAGGCATTTCAGTCTTTCTATTCTTCACGAATCCTTTGTCTCGATCTGTATGACAAATGTTTTCACATCATCAGGATTTAAATGCTGTCACATTTTCAATGTTAGCTCTTCTACAAGCTGTTTTCTCCAATTCTAAATTACAATTTATTCAGATCTGACAGTTAGGGATCGTGATCCAGCCCATTAGATATTTTTCTGTCCAAGATTCATTTCAGCATTTCCCAAACCCCCTTTTTCTAAGTATACATATAAAACCCTTTCATTTACTGATTTACTTTTGGCTTCCTGTATGGATTCATACTGATCTAGCTGCCTTAATCAATAATTCACTATGCCCTGCAGTGGAATTCTATTTTTTGGCTCCAATATGCTGTAATTACAAAAACAAAATGAAACAACAAAAAGGCAAATTTATGGGCCCAGATGTGTTAATTGAAATTAAATTGCATTTTATTGAAACCCTTCCTATTTGAAGTTGAATATTCCCCTGGCACTTGAAATGGCCATAACTTTTAAATATATATTACTAGCATCCCTTTTGAGGTAAACTTGGCAAACAAGTTACAAAGCAGAGTTGCAATTTGGCTCTTGTAATTTGAGGAGCCCCTGTCCAATTTAGGGATTCTGCTTGACATGAGGGACTCTTTGTATTGTCCATGTGATCAAAATTTTCATTTGGAAGAAAATATAAGTCTGTTTGCTTCACCCGTTTGATGGCCTCACTCCAGTGAAATACTGCAGACCACAGCAACTTGGTAAAAACAAGCAAATTGCAGGAAATGTGCGCGATCATCTGCCCATATGTCATATGGCATCATGCTTAGGTAAGGATCTTTTGAGCCTGATTTCTAGGGGTCAGGCAGGCACACAGTAGATCGCTTAGTAAGTCCGGACATGTGTCTCATCTGACAAAGGATATATATGTCAGGGCATCTGAGGAGAGCAAGAAGAAACAGAGCAGAAGGAAACCAGCTGCACAGGAAACAAAGAGAGTCCATGATTTAGAGGAGAAAAACAAAGAAAGATGGGGATAACCAACTTTTTGGAATTACAAGACTCAGATAGCAAACAATACTTAAGAGTGGTGGTAATGTTAGTTTACATTTGTATATTCCTTAGCTCAATAATTGTTAGGTTTTGGTACTTTTATACATCTTTGATATTTGTTTGCTTCTGTTAAGACATGTGTCTGAAGAGGGGAATTTTGAACCCAAACCTCTCAGATTACCTTTAAGATCTCAGAAAAAGCATTTTTAGGCTTCAGGGCAGCTCACACAGCTCCTGAATGCCCTGAGCTGGTGACATGTAGGACCTGGTGGTTGCTGTCCCCCTCACCAGCTATGCCACTCCGCCTCACAGTGCCTGCCCCGAAGCGGGGGAGATGAAGGAAAACCACCTCCGCCCATCTTGCACCCCAGCTTGCAGCCTGGCACAGGGGTGCAAACACACATTGCCAGGGAGCAGTGTGCCATAGAGACCTCGGGAGCCTTGTGGGTAGGGAGGAGGCAGACATGAAAGCCTGAAAACCTTGCTACTGGTATTACACCACATGTTAATGAATTTTCCATTGTACAACAGGGCAGAGATTGCGTCTCCACTCAGCCCACACTATTGCTACTGCAGAATCATGCCCAGACCGGATTTTTTTACAGATTTTGTAAGAGAGAATCATGCATTAAAGTTCCTCCTTGGCAGGCACAGCATCAATCATCCAAAGGGTTGTTTGTCTTCTCCTCACCGCTGAGACGTTGAGAGAGATTCATCAAGTATTAATAAGTCCTCTAGGTTGCTTGCCGTGAGCTATAAAACTGCAGCCTGTAATTCCATGCTTTGAAAAGAATACAACTCTCTGTCTCAGTATATGTTAAAGGTGCTCTTTGAAATAATTAAAAAGCAGAAAGACAAGATGTGGCCAAAACATTAGAAACAGGAGCCCAGTAACTACCCATACTATTCTTCAATTACTTTGTTGAAACCTTTTCATCTCTACCCATGATAACACCTCTACATAGATGTGCCAGACAACATAGGCTTGCCAGTGAAATAATACCTAAGAAAACCGTGAATTGGTGAGAAGCAGCTCTAGAAACACACTGCCCGGTGGAAGAAAAAGGCATTGTCAACACGTAATAGATACGGCTTATCATACCTGATACAAGGATGCTCTGAAAATACAGCCTCTTTGTACTTATTAAGTTGTTTGATAGACCATCAAAAGGCAATTAAAACTTCCAATGACCTCTGATAAACAGTCACAAGAAAAAAGCATTAATTCAAAGCTCTGTGTGTGAGCATGGTGTGCGCATGCTCATGTATGTGTTCATATATCACAGCACAGATGAAGAGAGCGTGTCTGAATAAAAACCATTAGATGCCTTGATGTCTCAAAAGCTGGAAAATCAGATGGGGGACAATAAGAATGACAGAGGTAGTTTCTCTCTATATTTGACTACAATGTGGAGGTTAGAAATGTGATTCTGGGATCAGAGCCACAGATTGCCCTGGGGAAAATGTATGTATTAGTGTTCTCTTTCTGTAACATTATTCAAGATCTTCCTGTCTCATTTCATTTGCACAAAATATAAATGCAGGCATATTAAACAAAGCATTCTTGGGTTTACTTTATTTATTTCTTTACTCCCAGTAAACCTTCTTATCTCAGTGAAATTACTGTTCAGACAAACTGCCCTTGAGGAGTAAATCAGCCCTCAGAGAGATGCACATAAAGGCAAGTGAAGTTCTAGCATCTGATGGCGAAGTTGTGCCATAGCTGCTACTGCTCCTGTAGCATATTGCCAAAGAATGGGGTAGCCCAACCACCAGGGTTTTACCCCAGGACCAGAGAGAAGGATAGAGCTAGTAGCAATATTTAACATGCTTTGTATTTCTTAACAGTGATTAGATGAATGCTCATATAATTTGATTAAATCTCAGACTGCTTATGTTTTCTTTCTCTACTCCAGTAGCACTCTCATTTTGAAACAGTCATCTGAAGGAGAGTCTTCATAGAACAGGAGCAAAATAATCCTCTCCCTAGGATCCAATCACTGCTATGAATATCCCGTCATTGTAAAAGCAGCATGAGAGGAGTCTTGATAAAATAAGAACACTTTGAGGATGCTCAGTAAAGTAAAAACTTCTTATCTGTTGGAAAGAATATAATAATTCAGCCCAAATTACATGTCTGGACTTTATTTTCTGTTACTGACTGGTGCTTGCGGACAAAAATTGAGGGGTTTTTCTTCATGTTTTTATGGTTCACAGCTTATTAGCAGTAGCGAAGAAATCACAAAAGAAGGTAATACGATATTTAAACCAGTATATATACAATTCACAGGTAGTTTCACAACTCTACAACACAAACATGACTATGGATTAGACGGTTATTCTTCACATTTTATGGCCGTTTATGTGAATAAATGCCAACAGTATTCTAAAGGTCAAATGTGAAATGTAAGAGACAAAAAACGCCGAACATATTTTCTTGTTGTTGAATATTTTTGTTTGCACTGTGCATAAGTTGCCCTAAGGATTTCCTCCTGTCCTCAGAAAGTCAACAAGCAAACAGTTTGAAAATGATTAATATTGATTTTACAGAATACACCACAGTTCTGCTGGAATCCTTCTGTCTCCAGCAGAAAGTTATATTTATTGTTTTGAACAGAGGACAATTAATATAGTAGAAGTGAACCCAGAAATATTGCTCCTGACTATTTCCCTTTCTTAAATTGCTCTAGCTACTTCAATTCAATTGGTTTTATGAGCGTAGCTGAGAATAACTATTACACTTGGCAATCTCATTAGGGATTCAATCAAAGTTTAGTCAGATGAACGCATCAAGGAACAATGCACAGAAAGTACCGAGTGTTCCTGAGGTGGATGCTGATGCCTCTTACTGCACCTTGTGCAGGCTGTGTTTGACACAGATACTGGGCTTGGTGTTGCACGATTGCAGAATGGCTCTAAATATACTTCTAGGGGATGTCTCTTGCAAGGAGAGGGCTGTTAGCTGAGGGTCTGTGACTTCCATGTTCAGGGCAGGAAGTGCAAAACTTTGTAGATGGATGTCTTCTTTCTGTAACTTCCTAGCTGGGAAAGCCCTAGCTCAACATTGTACTGATTCAGCTGCCATTGTCAACAAGTGCTGCTGCCCTAAATGCAAAGCCAGGGCCCACAGGGAAAACTGACAAACACTAACAAGAGAGAACCAGGGCTGCAAATATCTTGCTGCTCTTGCATTAGCCTAAGAGAGGCCAGCAACAAGGATTCACTGTGTGGATATGAAGATTCTGCATGGCCATGGGCCCTGGCATGTTTTAGAACAGGCTTCACCTGCCCCAGTCCTGGTAGCTGAGAGGCTTTGAAAGGTATCACAAAATCCTGATGCTGATGTAGCTTCCCATGAATTTGGTTTGGTTTTTTTCCTTCAGGAATACTGATGACCAGTTAACAGCCTAAAATTTGGTTTGGCTAGTTCATTTTCCCATGAAAATTCTTTCAAAAGATAAACAGTTGTTTATAGTTTAATTTAAAGAAGGTTTGGTTCAAACTCAACTTTCATGGGAGCTCCTTCATATCCCTTAGGGAACGGGCTTTTGCTAGCAATACCAACATCCATCAGTTACTTCTGTCGTCAGTCGAAGGAAAGGGTGTAGTCCCAGTCTAAGTCAAAGTAAAGAAAATAATCCACCAGCTCAACAAAAACCTTTTTCTAAGGGAATCTATTTTATCTATGGGGGTGTCCAACATAATTATAGATTTACACAACCTTTGCACTGGGTCACAGCTCATGAAGTAATACTTGCAGATAAGCTTACTGCAATTTTACATTGACTATTCAAACCCTGTATTTTCTATGAAGGAAGTATTCATCCTCCTTGGCTGCTTTCTGTCCAGTTTTGATCTGTTTCCTTCAGGAAATATATGTAAAAGACAAGAGTAACTGTATAATATTTGAATATAATAATTAAAATAATTTGTGTTCTCATAGCTATAAATTCACCAGCAAACAGCTTTTGAACTCTGTTTGAAATACTGTAAGTGGAAGATACTATTCACTGGTTAAACTAAAGAATCTCTTCCACACACTGTGAAAATTTCTTCTTTCATACAGCTATTGTTTTGTTAAAAGCAGAGAAAAAATTTTGCCGCTCCGTTCTCCCTCCCATACTCTGACTGAAAGTGAATTTATTGCTAATTTGAAAAGGAGTTGAGTTTGATACTGTAATCGGTTTTGCCTTCTCTGTCTCTGTAACATACATGCCAGCTTTTGCTTTCTATTTAATTAGCTCGTAAGTTCGCACCATTATTTTCTATGTGTCAAGACACTAACAGTGTTTTAAAATGCCATACTGCAATATTCAAAATAGTTAGGAAAAATCTTATGCATGTATTTGTTTGTCTACTGCTCTCAAAAAGAAACAAGCTCCTATAAAATGTTAAATAACGACCACACTAAAGTGGAAATTAACAAGAAATTTGATTTCTCCCCAAAAAACTATTTTTTTGTCAAACCGACAGTATTATTAGCTTGAAACTGGTAATATCTAAAATATCAGAGCACTTCAGGAGTACTTCTGAGGACTGATGTACTGTATTTTAATTTGGGAGAAATTAGTAGTTAAACACCCTTGAATAGTTAAATATCCCATCTTTAATATTGTTGTCATTGTTAATAACACCAGATGGCACTGTTACATACTGGTGTCCAAGTTCTTTTTGAGAACAAGTCTTGAATCTTGAGAAGACAGGCTGGAAGTTGCTATACATTTTTGCTTTTATCAGTTACATTATGGAAAGTATGAGACAGCAGTTGTTAAAAAGAAGTTGCAGAAGGAGAAGTTCACTCTGATAACCCTTCGTTCTTCAGCCAGGGACTTGAACATTAAAATAGGACCACCAGAGATGCTGAAAAATGGTTTACAAGTAGCATTTGCCCATATCTGTTCCTGGCACATGTATCTGTAACAGGAAAGTTATAAATAGAATATGTCCACACTCTGATTCATAATTTCTCCTCCACTACACATTGCTTTTTGCTTGACTAAGTTGATTGTCAGCGGCAGACATTTACCATGCTGAGAGAACAAGGCAAATGCCATCAGTGTATCTAAGATGTTCTTTAAGCAGAGTTGGGTACAACACAATGCCACAAACAGCCGTTTCTTCCGATGTGTCCATCAGCTGAGCAGTGTTAACAGTGAACAGTAAGAAAGGGCAGGACTCAGCTGTGCCAAGCACCCACGGAAACTGAGAAAAAATGTCATTTAGCTGTCATTCATTCAAACAGAGCTTTCCATTCCTTTAGGGGCTTCTGTCATCAGTATTACTTCTTCCTCTGGATTTTGAGTCACTTCCTCAGGTCCTCTAGGCTTGCTTGACGTGCTGAATCAAGTGCCTGACAGAGACAGACAAAAAGAAGTGGACACGGCTCACTAAACTCAGGTAATTCCTCAGAAAATGTCTGTAGCATGGGAACCTAGTCAAAGGCAAAAATTCTGGTCTAAATCCACACCAAATATTCCAACTTTGCTGACTGAGGCATGAATACAAAGACATTCACTGTAGCTGTTCTTTCTGGCTGAGTTCTTTCTGGGAAGCTTCCTGCTCACATAGGAGGCATGATAGCCTGGATAAATTACTTCAGAGTGATTTTTCAATTGATCCAGTAGATCTTGCAGCCTGCCACTCTATCTACACAATACCTATCACTTTTGTCATTCAATACAATAAAAGCTACATAAATTACGTCTGGCTTTCAGATGGCATTCCAAGTTAAATAAAACCTTTTCCGACCAGTGAGTTGACAATATTCTAAACCTGAAACCAGATGATCTTCCTTTTTTTTCTTAATATACGTCTCTGATGACACTTACTGTATGGCAAACTCTTGCTTGCCATAGCTGCTGCAAAAATCACCTCACATATAATGTTTGATAGATCTACTGGGTACTTGTCAGAACAGGTGCTGAAATAATATTGTTAAAAAATTTAAAGAAACTGAAAATTTAGACTTTGGGAATGTCAGAAAACAGGTAGCTGCCTGACAGCTTGACTGTAATATGATCTGTCCATTAAAATTTGTTACTGTATCTACTAGAATATCAAGATTGGGAAAATATTTTGTCCAGCAGAAAATTTTTGCCAGTATCAGTTTTTCTGTCTATTGATAAACTAAGGTCTGCTGATCACCAATGACTTGCAACGACCAATAGCGATCCAAATGCAACTGTTCAGATTGCTACCAACTCTCTTCATCAACTCTCATGAGGTAATGGAAGAAGTCAATAATCATTGTATCACTGGGAAATATGAATCCAAACCGCTGTCTGCATCTACTCTTCTTCATGTCAGGTTTCTCCGGTGTAATTGGCTCGATGCCCTAATCACTTTCTACACACCTACTAGTATAATCCAAAGTAATGATGACTGTCTTTCCAGGTATCATTAATAGTAACTGCCAGTTGTTGACAGAATAGATCACAGTCTGTATTTCTAGCCTGAATCTTAATAGAAAGACATACCACAGTGATCTGAACTGACCCCTGTTGTTATGAAATCACATGTTGATGAGTACTGTAGGGTTACACTGTAAGTAAGCAGGCCCATTAAATATACAATAAGCCTGAAATATCATTTTGGCACCGAGAGAAGTAGAGCAGCCAAGCTCTACTGAAGCAGTCTATTGAAGAGGTCTACGAACAGAAATGTCTGACTATTTCAGTGAGTTTCTCTTTTTAACCAGTAGTTTTCATCTGCTGTCAGATGAATTTGTTTGAATCAGTACTAATAAAATTTGAGACTTTTAAAGCGTCAATAGCAAATCTCTCTTGAAAGATCCTAATTGACAGACTCACATTAATTGTATGTATTTACAGTATGTTGAAAGTAAAGTCCAAACATTAGGGGATTTAGGCACTGAGCAAAGCCACATCCAGTCCAAAACAGCGAACACCAAGTTTACATGCTTTTTCATGTCATGCATTCGTTTTATGCTCACAGCATAAGCTATTCAGCCTATGTTGCCTTCCACAACCTTATGAAATCTTTTAAAGAGTCTTTTAAATCTAAAATTCATAGGTTTAGTGCATTCATACTTTGTAAAAGCATAGGCATTTTCTCAAGCAGCTCTTCATCATTTCTAGGCCAGGATACTTCAGTTCAAGCTTTTACCTAATAAGGAGGATGGCAGCAAGTGTTCTGATAAAAGGCAGCCCAAACATGAGTTTTATATTTTGTGACTGATGTGCTTTTACCAGAATGGCCTGTTTGCAGGATCTTCTTGATCGTTTTCACCTCAGAAGGAGGTAAAAAATGGCCGTTTCAGCTGCAAGACTAAGTGGTGGTGGTTGACAGAGACATTATCATGATATGACTGGAATGAGGGCTGGAATCAAGGTACAGCAGATTTTGTCAGATCAAAGAAGTTACTATCTTCAAAGTGGTTTATTTTAGTTTTATCTGTTTCTATAATACTGTTATTTCATTTATATACCAACGTTGTCAGTCGGAGATGTATAAGACATTAGGTTCTTGCAATTGTATTTCCAGTAGAGAACTAGGGGTGGTAGAAATGGAGATACTGTGAAGGTAAGTAATTTTATTTGCAAATAAATATTAGTAATGGAACACAGGTTATTAACCACCACGCTGGGAGTTCATCCTTTCAGGAATTTCAGCACAGTATTAGAACAATATTGCACGAAGAGCAATGATAAGTAGAGGCCATGGCAAAGAGAAAATACTTTTGTTGCTTACAGCAAAGACTCCACACTGTAGCAAAACATGGCTATCTTGTCAAGTTCTTATTAAATACTTGGAACAGTGTTTTATTTTTATGGGACTTTTACATGCAACTGATATTTAGTCCATTGAATGGGCTTAAAATAAAATCCAACTGAAAAAAAAATCTTTTTATTCTTGATTCAGCTCAACAAATTAATATATCTGTTATATCTATAAAGATGCTCCATAAAATGCCAGCTACACAATCCAAAAGTAAACCATTTTTAATGGCTGGGCTTGATGATCTGAAAGGTCTTTTCCAACCAAAATGATTCTATGATTCTGCAATTAATCAGAACAGAGTAGATTGAAAAAGGCGCTCTCTAGACTCTCCTGTTTCTAGAATCTAGACTTTCGAGCAAGTGAAATGTTCACCATTCATTTCCATTTCTTTCTAATGAAAGTTCTTTGGGCAAAGCATAGTGCGAAACACTGTGGAAATTTGTTTTCTTGTATTTGGGAAAAAGGGTATTAATTGTTGTTTTAGTATTTACATAATAAGCTTCTTGCAGCCAGAACAGCGTCTCTCTCCATTTTTGCTCCAGCCTGTCTCTATACCAGATCTGCCTCATGTCTTTTCTTCACGATCCAATCCTCCTCCTAATCATCAGCTTCTTCCCTACATTTATGTCCATATCTTGCCATGAGCTCCTAGTCTCTGCTTTGCCTCTTTTCTGAACTTTGCCTCAATTCTCTGCCCCACTTCTGCTTTGGCTTTCTGCTCTAAACATCACACAGGGCCATTGCTTTGCCTGAATGCTAAAACTGTCAATTCAAATTAAAAGCTTTCCTTTGGGGGAGAAAAAAAAAAAGAAAAGTAATTTGGTAGAATCATCAGATAAATCTGTGAGTTTACATTTATTTCCAGAAACAGATTAAAAAAAATCTGGCCTGCCTTTGTTAAGTTTGTTTTCATGTTGTAGCTTCAACAAAATAAAAATATTTAGATGAAATGTGCATATAGTTATATATATATAGATAGATAGATATAATTTAAACATGCTTACACAGGATGGCTCCACTGAGCCACTACAGCTCTCATTGGCAGTCCTATCATCATCCTTCTCAGATATGGATCAGTTATATCTTTTCATCACAATTTTGCCTGGAGAATTTTTTTTCAGAGCAGTAGTTCTTGCCAAATCTAATACAAAGCCAGCAAATAGAAATGCTGTGTGTGTCTGTGAAATCTAATCTGCAGCAAATTTGTTCAGACAAAGAAGCATTCCAATGCAACGCCAGTTTATTGTTTTAAACCGATTCCTAACACCCTGACAGGTACATTCTGAAATAACACAAAATACCTTTTTCCCCAACATTCTTAATTAGAATCTGTGTAGTGCTCAGCCACTGCGGTGTCTCTGATGAGAATCTAAATGAGTCCACCTATGAAGGAAGACGATACTTTTTGCATTATCAACATGCACGTTCAGTTTAACATTTTTGTTATCAGATCTAACACTGTGAAGAAAATCAGTCACTGTACCAGTCTTCACAAATGCTTCTCGCACCTAACATGAGACTCACTCACATGTCCCCATCAAAAATCAGAAGGTTTTGGTTTCAAAGGGAAAGGATGTACAAATGTGATTCACTAATGGTTCCTGAGGGAGAAAATAATTGCCCCAGGCTATTTCATCTTTCACCATCAAAGTAAATCAAGAAATAACTCAAGTGTGTGGGTGATACTGTGATACTAAGAAAAAATAACTTTATACAGATGTTTTAAAAAGGTAACTTTTAGGGAAGAGTAAAAGCAGTGTTTGTAAAATATTCAGTCATGGAGAATAAAGTCTCCATAACCAGAGATTATGAAGAGTGTTCTTGTGGCAGTTCAGCCTTCTCTGCAGCTCAGAAATCATGTCAAGGGATGAAGGGACACCCTGACATTTAAGTTTCTTTGGTGAACCAGCCCTTCAGATGCCTGGTGGTGTAGTGTTTAAGTAATGTGGGTATCATCTGCCTATTCACTAGGGTTTGGACAGAGCCTGCTGACCGTGTCTACACGAGCTACTAACAGCAGAACTATTCAGCCCAGGCCTTACTGTGTCAAACAGGTATTTGGATATGTGTGCATGCAATGAGAGAACAAGCATTACAAATCCAAGGGAACCATTATTTGATTGTTACACACTTGCAGCATTGTTGGGCAGAGTTTACTGGAGACCTGCCTCTTTTCCTCACGGTCTGACAGTTCTAAAATTTTAAAATATTAAGTGAACAAAAATTCACTTTCCTTGCCAGTTCACACTAGAAGGCATCCATCCAAGGGTACTCTTTTGGGGTCTGCATTTTTGGTAATGACTGCACTGTATCCAGTACTCATTTCTGGGGAAAAGGTGGTTAAGACTGCCCTACTAGCTGAAAAAAAAAAAAAAAAGATTCTACAGATGTGGTTAATTTTAGTCCCGAGAATTGTCAGAAATTACATTAGTGCTAAACATTTACCTTTTGTCTGACTGTTCCCTTTATTCCTCTCCATTTGCCTCTCCACTCGTCTCGATGCTGCACTGTTAGCATCACAGGAGCAGCAGCAGCAGCTGGCCACTGCTACCTTACCTTTGGCTGCCTCCCCCTCCCTTTTCATGACCGGTCTGTGTGAGTCGTTCCCAGTAAGTGTTCCTCTAGGATCTGAATTGCCAGACCTCACGTACCACGTACATAAAGGACTGCTACAGCAGTCAGTACAGCATTACTAGCTGCATTGCAGCTCACAGTGTTTTGCAGAGTGCAGAGACAATCAAAGTTGGAAAGGGACTGAATTTTGGACAAAAGCTCTCTGTTTTCAGTCTGCCTCAGAGAAAGATGAATGAAGGTCAAGTTTTCATTTGGAAAGACCTTGACAAGTCATTTTTGGCACATTTCTGTTATAATGTGACATTTCTGTCACATTTTCACTTCTATTCTTTACCTATTTTAAAATTCTTTAAATACCTCTGAAGAGAAATGCCTTCATAAACAAAAATTTAAATAGATAAGTGCATTTCATAGATTTTAAACAGAGATAAAAATTACTTCCGCTCTTACTGAAGTCCCTGAGGACAGTGAGGCTGATATTTCGCAGTCTAAAAAGGCACAGTAAGATTCAACAATGATCTTGTGGCAATACAGAACACTAATGTGAGACACAAGAGACCGAAGTGTACCTACAATAAATGGAAAATGAAAAAGTAAGGCAAGGACAAATACATTCACAAAGATTTAACAGAGCTGTTAGCTTAATGAAATTGCTATTAGTTTTACCAACCAAATACAGTATCCCTGCAGGAGTCACTGTAAGCAACGTCACTGGAATCGCTGAGCAACAATGAATTAATTACCAAAGTAATTCTTTTTTCTTTTTTTTTTCTCCTCTAATAATTAGACTTTTCCTTGTCGGTCTCATTAGAGAGAGTATTAGTCTTGTAGCTTTATCATCTCTAATAGACAGAAAAGGGCAGGCAGAGTAAGATGGTTCCTTGACATCAGCTATTTCCTCACAGACCACAGGGGCATGTAGTACATCCTTGCTCATAATTTGGAAGGAGAACAAAGTGTTGGAATTTTTAACCTAGCCACCATTCACTCTGGCTTTTCTTTTTGCCAGAGCATGGAGGATGCCAGGGTTCCTGCCACTGGCACAAACAGCAACAACTTTATTGGCCTCAGTAAGTTACCTCAGTGGTTCAGAAGGAATTATTTTGACATCAACTTGCCAGGCACCTATTGTACCTAAAGAGTACGACGGAGCTGCCCTTGCCAAGCGCTGCTCAGTCAGAGTGGCCCTCGGCCCTGGTTACTGTTCTTGCTTTTCAGTCAACCCCAAGGAAAACTGCAAGTGGTGAGGTGCCCCTGCCTGAGTCTCCAGCCCATGGAGACATCCTGTCCGTATCGGCTGCCAGCAGTGCCGGTCCTGGACCACAGCCTGAAATCCAACATAGGTGTTCACGGACCTTTCCCATTTCATGTATTGGTAACTGCTGCACTTGAGTTGCCAAGGGAAAGTGCTTTACCTTTTTGCCATGTACCAGAAAGCTGCATGTCATTTCTTTTCACCTATCCGCTTGGCAAATCGTCTCTCAGTCAACACCACAGAGTTCAAAACACTTTCATGTGCCTAAACTCATGCTTGATGGAGATGTGTCAAACATGAGGAGCACTCACTGGCCATCACCGTACCTCTTCTGCCCAAAATATACAGGAAACAACAGCTTTAAATGAAACTGCCTGCAATGTTCCTTTCTGAAATGTTCATTATAAAGACATTTTAGCTACCTAAGTCTCAGATTAAAGGCATTTTTATACAGATTAGAGTTAACTCAGTTTGTCATTTATACTCAAGGAGATTTCTCTTCGGTGTTTAGATCAAGCCTTCACTTCTGAGTAACAGGAATTTTTCAGAACATCTGACAGAAGTCCCATCTCATTCTGATCAAAGAAAATGCAGAAATGTTGAATCAGACTTAAACTGTTTATAATTCATAACGAATAATTTTACTTTGATTACTTCTTTATTAATTATGGTTTTTTATTAGTTAATGACCTAGATATCTGTTTTAATTATTTGTGCCATCCATATCTGTCATACCCACAATGTATTATGCATAATGTACCTAACACACATGCATGCTTGAAGGAACAGTGCTCAATCTGTTTCAATTAAATGTCTATGTTTGTGTTTGGATATCACTGTACGGGGTCTGGCAGGGGTGGAGTTAACTTTCTTCACAGCAGCCTGTATGGTGCTGTATTTTGGATTTGTGAACAAAACAGTGCTGATAACAGGGATGTTTCAGTCACTGCTGAGCAGAGCTCACACAGAGCCAAGGCCTCTTCTGCTCTTCACATCACCCCACCAGCAAGCAGGCTGGGGGTGCACAAGGAGCTGGGAGGGGACACAGCTTGGACAGCTGACCCTGACTGGCCAGAGGGATGTCCTGTACCATGTGATGCCATGCTCAACTATAAATCTGGGGCAAAGCAGGAGGAAGGGGGGGGACATTCGGAGTGATGGTGTTTGTCTTCCTAAGTCATCATTACACGTGTGACCCCTGCTGTCCTGGAGATGGTTGAACTCCTGGCTGCTGCTGAGAAGTGAATGGATTCCTTGTTTTGCTTTGCTTCGGTGCAGGACTTTTGCTTTACCTATTAAACTGTTTTTATCTCAACTCACGAGTTTTCTACTTTTACCCTTTCAGTTCTCTCCCCCATCCCACTGAGGGGGAGTAAGAGAGCAGCTGGGTAGGACTGTGCTGCCAGTTGGGGTTAAACCACAACATGCTATGGCATTATAAATCTTTCTTAAAGAGTATTTGATTTTTGTGTTGATTTGGAGTGGGACTAGCTTTAAAATTTCTTGTTTTAGGTATTCATGTGCCCTTACTCATTGTGGGGCTTGTGAGACTTGAGAGAATTCCTCTCTGCTGCGGTGCCCATCTCCTTGTAACATTTCTGCATGTAAATTGTCTGCAAGGACAGACTGTTTTCAGTTGAACGGTGGTCACAGGTGTCCCCTTCAGTATTTAACCTATCACACTATCCCGCTAATTGAACCTTGTCTGAAGTATGCTTGTTCCTAACAAACTAATACTACAAACGTAAAAAAAAAATACTTAATTATAACTTATTTTCTTCAAGCATAGCTCAGACTCAAGACTGATTTATCTTTCTTTTTTTAACAGAATAAGTCGAAAACACTTGGCTGTTAAAATTCCATTGTTAAAATCGCTTCGCTCGAGTTTCACTACGGAGAAGAAAAGGCTGAAACAGATGGTCTTTCTCTTACAGGACTAATTTTCACTTATAAGTGAGTCAGTAATCTAGGCAGCTAGTAACATAATTCTATACGTATAAAACACTTTTTGGGGGAAGGCCAAACAATGTTTTGCACACAATGAAAAATAGAAAATAAAAAAGATGTTGAATCAATACTCTGAGTACAACACATTGTACCTAAAATCAGAAACGTTACTACCATATGTGCTTCTAAGACCAGCAATCTACAAAATAAGACATGCTATACCCAGAAGTATTTTGTAGTTTTCTGGTATTTCAGATTTGGTATTTGGTAAGTCTTCTTCTGGAGTTAAAATAAGTTTTGCATAATTATTATTTGCTTTTTTTTTATTCTGGTGTGTAAGTTCCAGTACTCAAAACCTAAGACTTACTTGATTTATTATTGAATATTTTCATGGGTGTTAATTTTTCTGGATATGCAAATAATCTTTTGCAATTTTTATATTCAAATGACATACAACCAGTTCTAGTTGCAGGCAAGTTTCGTATGTTCAGTTTAATTAGCCTTCAGATTTAGAATGGATTATTAGGAGCTATAAAATGTTAATGCTTAGATTCATTACATTGAATTTTGAAATACAGTATGTTCCTAGACCCAGAGGCCTAACCAGAGAGACTCAGTTTTATCACTGACTTCCCAGAAATATTATGATTAATCTTTTGATGTGAAACCAGAGGGAACTTTGTATCTAGGTCACTTGAAAGATACAAATGGCCAATGTTCAGAAGAGTTCATCTCAATGTATGTGATGCGGAAGGAGCACTCTTTTGATACATTCTTTCCCACCAGCATGACAGCATCAGGCACATGTCTATGAGGCATTAAATAGAAACTAAAAGGCCTGTAGCCCCATCTGACAA
Organism: Leptosomus discolor; assembly: GCF_034619465.1. Lineage (NCBI taxonomy): Eukaryota > Metazoa > Chordata > Aves > Leptosomiformes > Leptosomidae > Leptosomus > Leptosomus discolor. Next base: position 76,896,518 of record NC_141391.1, read on the forward strand.
CACCCTCTGCTACCAAGCGTCTTAGGTGACACTGGATGCAGGAGATTCTGGTCAGCTCTCCCCTCCCCCAGCAATGGTATCCCACAGTGGTGCTCTTTGTTCAGTAACATGTGGGTGTAGTTCTAGAGTCTGCACAAATTGTCCTGTTGATACAGGTTGCTCGCCTTGCTATGCAGAAATAAACTACATTTTGGGGTCCTGCAAGGTAAAGGTTGTGTTTTAAACACTACCATGAGTAGAGCAACAGAAATGTTGCAGTAAAGTGTTAGTTTGCTTACGAGAAACTTGGACATTTCTCAATTGATCCTAGGGTATAATGCAATTTAAATGTTTCACAAGTCTCCTCAGATCATTTTGAAAATGCATACAATTAGTTTTTGAGTATCTGAAAGAAGTATGTGATGAATAGTCAGTAATTATTTTCTTCAGTTATAAGATATACTTTCAAGAACCCTTAATCCTAATTAATTGTTAGTTGGAATACAGATGCTTGATAGATGCCAAGTGCTGGATCAATTCCACTTTTTTCACAGTGTAGAATAATATGCTGCAAGTAGCAAAGACAGAATGCAACATATGTCAGATGAATTTCTTTAAAACCCTGGGCCAAGAAATTACCAGGATAATATGAAAACCCAAGGCTTTGGAAGGCAGCTTGAATCACTCTGGAAACCATGGAAAAGCAAGCACTGTAGAAAGATTATTTTCATGGGAAAACATGAGTTAGGATATGGAGACTAGTCATTGTTAAGGTGATTTGATGTGACTTCTTAATTATAACTGAATAGTGTTTATGCTGTCAACTGGTTGCAAGGAGGAAGCTGAATCTGTTAAGGGCCACGATGGTAAAATGGCCCTGGAGAGAAGAGATGGATAACTGAAGCACTGATGAAGAAGCTATGTGAGATAGGAAGGGGCCATTCTTATTTTACCAGTCTTGAGCAGTTAGAAGTGGCATGGGAGCAAAATATCAGGGGATACGGGTGCCTAACAGGCATCTGGAGCAGAGATAGCCATTAAATGAATGACAAAAGCACATGCTTTTTCTGTTAGAAAGAAACCAGGAGAGCACATCACGTTTTGACTCTAAGTGAGGAACAGCACACTCTCCGTTCTCTCTTCCCCTTCCCTGCCCCTGGTATATTAGTCCTTATCCGTCTGAAGAAACAGAAGGTTAGCAGTAAAGGACGGTATTCATTGGCATTTAATTGTTGAGGCACTGAAGACTTTTTTCTAGAGTATATTGCAGATGAATGGCAATTTCATGCATTTTTGTGGTGTCTGAACCTGGAATGCCCAGAGTGATGTTTATCTATCCAGATTTTCCTGTTAATCTAATGGTTTATTTCGAGATAAACTCAGGTCTTAGTGGTTGTGTCTATACTGTGGTAGCCGGGAACATTTCCAGTCCCTATGCCCAGATGTGAGAGCTGGGCAGATGCCAAGGCTACACTGGGACAAGAACAAGATAGCCCTATCGCTTCTCAGCCCTTGCCTTGCTTATCTTGAGGAGGGAACCTAGGCCATGAACGCTTTCTGTCAGATCCCTGCTCTGGACAATCAAGGCACCAGAACAACGGCGTGATGTCATTTGTGTAACACTAGCCACTGAAAACTGCACAGCCTACTAACACCTCTTCTGTACGCTAGGAAATTAATATGGCGCTTCTCAGGTGTCTGTCCATGACATAGAAATCACCCCTGCTATGACGGGTTCTTCCAGGGGGTAGCTACTTAGCTAGAAACGGTAGCATGACAAGCAAGAGACCAGGATACACCCTCTCTCTTTCCCACCAGCCAAGTGGGATTGTACTACATATACTCTGCAGATAAACTGTGTATCTCACATTTCTGGAGGCTTCTGGAGGCTTGCATACAGTTTACAAAATGAAGGCAGCAAGGATGATGAAGGAGCTGAAGCTGAAGGTTTTTATTGTTCTCTGCTTCTCAAGTTTCCTTCCTTTAAGACAAAAGAAGTCAGCTCTGGCTGTTGTGTGAAATGGATGCAACACGGACACAATGTTTGAGCTCAGGGATAGTTTGAAGAAACCACTTTGAGCATTGAATAACTGTTCAATAGGTGCTGAGTCAAAAGCCATGGACCATCACTGCTGGCAATATTATCAGCATCTGTCATGTTTTCTAAGATCCAAAGACACAAGTGCCGAAGATTCAAGACAAAATGTCTTGGATTCAAAAAAGCACATAAAAAAGACATTTATAGGTGTTGTGGTAGTTGTGAAAGTCTTGAAGATGTGAAATAAGAGTTTCCCAAGCACTCTAAAACTAGGAAGTGAAGTAAAATAACGTTTTTGACTTTTTGGCAGCAGTTGAGGAAAGGGGATCAGTTAAGAATTTTGAAAAACTGGGATAGGCAACCTGGCCACATTGTAAGCTGTTTCAGTGTCATGGTAGTCGTTCTGAGAAGTGAGGAAAGCCCTTAAATCACCATGACAGGACTTTGTGGGACATATGAGTAGTTTCATTTTACTTCAGGAGTATTCAACATTCAAAGTTTGAAACCTGAAGCCTTAACTGTCATCCTAAAAATAATGAGGCAACAAGCAATACTTCAGCTTACCTAGATTTTCATCTTTGTTTGTTTTTCAGGCCTCTCTGCATTCTCCTTGCTCTTCCCAGAACATTTTTCCTCTGGAAGCCATCCAAGTAACTCCTCTCTTCCTTGGATTTCATTGCTCAATGCTCAACATTGCTGCACTTCAGCAGAGGTCAGTGCTGAAAGGAACAGGATTACTTGAAATGTCTTGTTAGTTATGACACTTTATTAATTATTGTGGGTCATAAATCGTATGGGGTTTGCCTTTACGTAATCTGTTTGATTCCCGTTGAAGCTATGATTCACAACAATTCTAAATATACTCCTGCAGAGCTCTAACTTAACTCTTTGTTCCCTTTCCTATATTTATGCAGTTAATTGTTCTTATTCGAGTTCTTTGTCTTATTAAACAGTATCTTCTCTTTTTTATAGCTGTTGCCTGTCTACCAGGATCCCATTAAACTCTAATCCTATTTCCTGATGTTCACTATCAGCTTATTGGTGTCTTCAAACGTAATCAGCACGGTTTTTATTTGATCATCTAGAATATTAAAGAAAATATCTGATAGTAACACTCCCTGCAGACCATTACTCAGTCCTTTTCGGGATGTACTTGAACCACTGTCAATGAATTTTCCCTTGACTTTAGCAACTGCTTTTTTTCATCTAAATATTCCTTAGATTGGTTACCAGAACTCTATGCAGTACAGTGTCAAAAGTTTTATATAAACCAAGATATATATGGCATGTATTTCTTCTCCTCTCTGTTACTTCGTAGTAGACAGAAACGGGTTTGGTTTGATACAGTGTGTTTTTATAAAAGTCACCCTGGCTATTACTCATCTCCATGTTTTCTTTTAGGTCCCTAGAATTAGTCTGTACACTAATTTGTCGTATTGGTTTGGGCCCACTAATAGGAATTATTAGGAACTACAAGTTTGTATGTAATTTTTTCCCGTGTCCAGTACCTGCCAGCAGGCACATGAACACTTCTACAGTGGTGGCAGTGGAACTCAGGTTTCACAAGCTTAGGCTATGTGCAATTAAAACTGTTACCAATAGAACAAACCATACTGGTTAGCAGTGTGGGAATAACCACCTACTGGACATGACTGCACCAGCAAAGGTTTTATTGTGAGCAGACCTGTAACAACATGAAAAAAGAACAAACAACTCACACGTAAGCTCAAGTGAGAAGAAATCCTCGGTGTTTGAGAAAGAACCTGGGCTGGACCTCTGTCCTTGTTTGTGCCCTGTGTTTGTCCTAGCCAGCCTTCCTCTCCAGAGATTGATGGTTATTGCCATTCCACTAGCAAATAGATATTCAAGTTACTAAAAAAATTAATGGCAACACCTTCTAAGGCTGGTATGTCAAAAAAAAATGTTTCTGCTACTAGCCATTCTTTTGGCCCATATAGTGAATATGGATTGTATAGCCTTAAAACTGAGCCCTGGTGATCATTTTTCGTTCTAATCTTCTTCATGTAGCAAAGTATTTTGCAGTATTTTTAAAAAGAAATATTATGGTGCTTATTCAGAAATACAAAACTTATAATACTATGTTTCAACTAGTCCTGTTTGTGATTTCTTTTTAAGATGCGGGTTTTAATAAAATTAGAAGAAACTGTTCACCCAGAAGTATACCAAATTCTCTGCAAAGTAAGGACAGCTAATGTGATAAAGATACGGCAGAAAAGACATATGTTCTTATTTCAGGAGTCTGGGCTAGGTTTTAAAAAGAATTGGATTCTTTCTTTCTTAACGCTGAGTTTATCTTTGATGCCAAGAATGGTTATTATCATGCACACAGAAAATATCAGTCTTAAAGCTGTCATTTCCTGTCTTCTGAATGCTTGGCGAGCAAGACTACTGTTCTTTTAAAAGGGGCATTACTTTTGTAATTTTTAATACTTTTTTCTGTACTTTATTATTTGAAAGCTGTAAGATTTCTCAAAACAGTGATAGATTTCTTCCTGCCTTGTGGAACTGCTGAGTTTTTAACTGTATCTTGCTTTGTAAAATTCTTTTATTTTTCCCTGTAGATACAGAAAGTTTTTGTTTATAAAATGTGTAGAAGTATAGGTTAGAGAAATATTTGCCAGACTCAGATTAAAAATATAAGCTTTCCTATTCTCTGCATGACTGTCTCAACTGTAAGAAAAGAACAAGATCATTTTCAATCTCTAATAATATTTGAAAAGTGCACTCTGTTGTGTCAAGATATGCCATGGGACCTGACAGTCTACATCGCAACTCAACCTTAATGTCTTATGATATCCATGAGCAACCGTGTCAAGACTCACTGTATGTATTTATTTATTTATTTTTCAAGTACTTCCAGACAGAGAAAAGATAGTTCTGTGGTTTTGATGTTACTGATTATAGGTTTTAAAATATTGTTTATTTTGATGCTGCAAAATACAAAGCTAGAAATTTGGTACTCTGAAATGAAAGTTTGTTGTTTTAATGTGAATAAAATTTCTAAAACATACATAACATTGAGAAAATTAATTCCAAGGAATTTCATATTGTATACAATAGAATGATATATATGGCTTATGTAGATGTTCAATGTATAGATTCAACTTAATGTTCATGCCAAATGTGAGAAAAATGTGGCTTTATTTACACGGTGACGTGGAAATGAATGCTTTGAGTTATCACCATTTAGTTACTGGACTTGGTTTATTTGGTCAATATGACTCAAAACTGAAAATGCCGTTGCATTTTACTGGCTTGATAAGTTTTGTCACAGTATTAGACTATATTAGTTTCTCTTCAGTAATTTCAGACAGATGTTAGGAAGTTTCCTGGGAGATAGGAAATAAGATGCACAGATTTTACTAAAACTGCCTTCTCAGCAGCCATCATTATGGCTATACCTTGAGCAGCCAGGTACAGCCACTGTTTAGATCTGTTGCTTTTTCTGCTCTTGAAGCTTTTCTTGTTGTTATGAGACAACGAGACAAGCTTATTCTTCCTGACACATTCAACAATAAATTATCTATGGAAGTAGAGAATATTCCAGTGTAAAAAAGGAGAGAAAACCATTTCTGCTTAACTTGCCTTCCTCAGTCAGGTCAGTTCTGCAACATGCAAGGACCTACTTGTCATTAACATAAAGACATCTTTACAGCAAACTGATTATATGAATTATAGCTATTCCCACTTGCCCTTATGTGGTTATGGTGGTTCAAAGGCTTCAAGAGAATTTCAAGCCACTTGTGCACCCTCAGATGTGGCAAAGGACAAACACAAGGCAACAAAAACCACTGCTGAGTTGAGCTAAGATATAATCTGCCTGAGCTAATAACGAAATAAAAATTAGTTCATACCTTAGGATAGTATCCAAACCACTGGAAAGAAGGAAAAGGCAGGCGGGGAGCCCCTGCACACACTCTCCTGCCACGTGCAGAGTGCACACCTGGGCACAGTTATAACGCTGCTTTCAGGGTAAAAGCCATTGTCATTCAAGGCCCACAAAATTCAGCTAGAGCTGTGGTGTGTCTACATGGATGGCTGAAATGACTTTGCCTGTACAGCGGCCTGAGCTGATGAAACACGAGGCACTTCCAGTCCAGCCGTAGAAGTGTGGTGTTGTGCTTAGCCTCTCCCTGGTGTTAGGCCAGGCAAAGCCATGCCTGCTTGATGTACACACCTCTCCCTGTTCAGCAGATGTTGCCTCTAAGTGCCCCTCAGCACAGCATACAGCTCAGCTGAACTCTGAGCATTCAGTATCCTAGTAAAGGCTTCAAACCAGATTCAGTATCAAGCTTGGAAGATAAACAGCAGTAATGTTGGAGACGGGGAAGACAGTCCTTCTGAAAGCTAATGTACCAAAGAATCTATATATTTACAATTTTGTTTTGACAGTTAAGATAGATTTGTGATATTCCTCTCCATTTTCCTTTGTACCAATGGTTTATTTCAGGTAGTGTTTCTTGTTGGAAACAACAACAGCCAAACAAACATACCTATATCCACTGCAGTGCAGAAAGAAATAATTTCCCAGGGACAGTTGTACAAAAACAATTCACTTGTTTAAAAACAAGAATAGTCCTTAGCACAGACCGTGAATGGAACACCATGTTCTTGCAACTCAGTGCAGCTGCGTGGGCATGAGATAAATCTTGTTCTTCTGCTGTGTTTCCAGAGCAGGTGTGTTGGCTTCAATGTCCTTTAATACTTTTAAAGACTGTATCATGGCTGTATTTGACTGAAGAAAGGAGTGTCCAAAGAACAGTAAAACAGGACAAGGGAACATGCAGAAGGTGGAAGATGTTGAGATTAAAGATGTCTCTGCAACCTTGGTGCAGGAGTTCTCAGGGATGTCCATTACCCATGCATACACTGCCTGCCCCCTGTGCAGCGCCTTGCCTCAATCAATGCAGCAGGCTGTAGCACAATGCGCTCACAGGGACACTAAAATAACACTGAGCTCTGGCTTTTCCTTCATTTGAGTGTTGGATGTCACCCGCACAAGACGTCAACTATATAAAGATCACCACTGTTGCAGTTCCTGAGGTTAAAACAACTAGGGAGAAAAAAAAGGGTCTGTTGTGCAATGGCACACTGATTCCCTGTGGACCCTTCCACAAGTTTGAGCTGGTTCAGAGTGAGCAAGATGCATCCGAAAAACTTGCTCAGATGTGTGCTTACAAACACGTAGAGATTTCTGCCTGGTAGCATGTCAGTTTGGCTCAGTTGTATGCATTACTCTGTTAAGACAGTCCCCAAAAGGAGTACAGTGCAACCTTAAGACTTCCACCTGTCCTGGTGTAAATTGGATGTCAGTGGCTTCAGCAGGGACTGCGTGTGCGTGTAAAAATCTCAAGCTGGACCCAGAAAACAAAACCAGCACACTTTCCCCTGCCTTCTCATCTTTCTTCTCTTTGAAGTGGTGCCAGCAGCATTCCTACGACAAAGCCCAGTCCACAGTTGACACTTTGTCTGAATGCCTGTCACCCCCCGCGGTCCCTCTCCCAGTGCTGCCGTTAGGGTCTGCCAGCAGCCCTGCAGACAATCCTGTGCTGGCGCCAGTGCAGCCATTGGGACCCTCACAGAGTCCAGATGCCTTGTCACCTTAGAGACCAGTTATGTTTGGGCTTTGGAGTTTGTGCAAGGTTTTCTTCTGTGTGAGAAAAGATTGTTGTTATTTTCCATTTTGATGCAAGAAGGATCTTTTCAAGAGAGGCTCACTCCATGGACCTACATTGTTATTAAGTAGAAATCTGTTTGCTGTACTCAGGGGTTAAATAACATGGGTCTGCATTTACTCTCTAAGCAGACGCTTCCATTTCCTTACTGCAAGTAAAAGAATAGGTGGAAAATCCTTTATACTGCTTTTATATTTCTTAATAAGTTCCAACACCGACTGATTTCCAGAAAAAATAAAATGTTATCTCACTCCTATTCATTGCTTACAGGGTATTTGCACCATTTCAGTGAGTGTTATTGTTGTCAAGGCCTAGATTTTCTCTTCTCTGTCTGCTAATACTATTGGATTTTTTGTGTGTGCAGGAGATTCAAAATGCTCTCCTATATTTTATCTTCAGAGCTACAAAAACATGTGCATTCCTGCAAGTGAATTAACATCAAGTGGCTAAATATTCAGTTACTGCTAGACATTTCAAGGTCTGAAGGGCAAAATGAGAAGATAATTATAGAATCACAGAAGGTTTTGGGTTGGAAAGGAACTTAAAGACCACCTAGTTCCAACCTCCCTGCCATGGGCAGGGACACCTTCCACTAGACCAGGTTGCCCAAAGCCCCATCCAACCTGGCTTGAACACTGCCAGGGAGGGGGTAGACACAGCGACTCTGGGCAACCTGTGCCAGTGTCTAACCAGCCTCACGGTGAAGAATTTATTCCTAATCTCTAATCTACATCTCCCCTCTTTCAGTTTGAAACCATTACCCCACATCCTATCACTACCCTCCCTGATAAAAAGTCCCTCCCCACCTTTCCTGTAGACTCCCTTTAAGCACTGGAAGGCCACTACAAGGTCTCCCAGAAGCCTTCTCTTCTTCAAGCTCTCCCAGCTCTCTCAGCCTGTCCTCACAGGAGACATGCTCCATTCCTCCAATCATCTTCATGGCCCTCCTCTGGACCCACTCGAGCAGGTCCACGTCTTTCTTGTGCTGAGGGCCCCAGAGTTGAACACGGCACTCCAGGTGGGATCTCACCAGAGCAGAGTAGAGGGGAAGCAACAGCTCCCTCGACCTGCTGGCTCCACTGCTTTTGATGCAGCCCAGGATGCTATTGGCTTTCTGGGCTGCAAAAGGACATTGCCAGCTCATGTCCAGCTTTTCATCCACCAGCATCCCCAATTACTTCTCCTCAGGGCTGCTCTCAATCCACTTATCGTCCAGCCTGTCACTGTGCTTGGGATTGCCCTGACCCAGGTGCAGGACCTTGCACTTGGCCTTGTTGAACTTCATGAGGTTTGCACGGGCCCACCTCTCCAGCCTGTCAAGGTCCCTCTGGATGGCCCCCCTTTCCTCCAGCATGTCAACCGCACCACACAGCTTGGTGTTGTCAGCAAACTTTCTGAGGGTACACACAATCCCACTGCCTGTGTTGCTGAGAATGATGTTAAACAGCACTAGTACCAATATCAACCCTTCAGGAATATTAGTCGTCACTGGTTTCCACTCAGACATTTATCCATTGACCGTGATTCTTTGAGTGCGACTGTTTAACCAATTCCTGATCCACCAAGTGGTCCATCTGTCGAATTCATGTCTCTCTTCTTTGGAGACAAGGATATTGTGTGGGACAGTGTCAAATGCTTTGTCCCAGTCCAGGTCAACGATGTCGGTTGCTCTTCCCCTATCCACCAAGGCTGTAACCCCATTGTAGAAAGCCACCAATTATGGTGGGTTATTATAATTATGGGTTACAAGAACGCAGGAAAAAAATGTGATTCCCTATAATGTAGTTATTAAACAGAAAAATGTATTATTTTGCAGCATATAATTAGAAGGGTTAGTGTTCACCAGACTTACTTCTTTACGAGATGTACTGGACTATCCCATTTGAAACAAAAAAAGGTACTGTAAATGTGAATGTTGTCCTGTCATTCAGAAAATAGAAGAAATGTGAATATGCTGATTTTGAGTAAGTGTAAGGAAACAGTGACTAAACCATTTACATTAACTGAGACAGAAGTTCAGGTTTGTTTCCTGCCATAATTCCAAAGGTTTCAATGAGTTTATGATAATTTTGGCCTGAAAAGGTTCTGCTTCATTATTTTAACAGCAGAGTGCTCATCTGAGTTTTCTCTTATACCATATACCTTCTGTTGTTAAAATCTGAAGGAGCAAGCCTCATTTGCCTCTTTGGTCAACTTCTCCTTTTCTGTTTCTATTTTCTCTTTTTTTAGTCCCTTTTAGAGAAGAAAAAGGAAGGAAAAATTGTGGGGCTGATGGTGTCAGGTAGCCAGAGATGAGCGAGGCTGCAGAAAGTGCCATGGCCTTCCAAGACATCCTGGGATTCATATGACTCTATGGGTTAAAGAGCATCCTCAGAAAGATAACTGAAAGAAAGCATGTATCTACGGGCATGCTAACCAATTTTTTTTTTTTCCCTTTCTCATATGCTGTCATGGGAGGGAACAGTCTGGTCTACTGAAACAAATATTATCTTACTATCACCTACTCAATAAATGTTTAAACAAAATTTCTTCACCAAAATGCAACCCGTCGAAGTTAAGAAATGATCATTTATCCAGGTCAGGTTCTTTACAGACGAGACCAGTGAGTGTATGCATATAATATAAAACATAACTCCTCACCTAAGATGTTGCTGCATGCTACTAATTCAACTCACAGAATATGGGCTAGATAAACAGAGAAGCAAACAACCTGAAAAAAGAGGCAACAGCAACAATTCATTTTCAATGTTTTTGTCGTTTCCTATCCATATAATTGAATTTTATGTAATCAGGCTTCAGACTCTGCCACTGCCTTGGGCTGTCCTTTCTGCTTGACCTTCCTGTTTCCCATTGGCCTCGTCCTTTGATCAATTCCTTTCCCCCTTTCAGAGGGCCAAGCTAGAGCAATGTTCCATTGGCTCCTCCTGAATTTCCCCCTGCTAATGCCGGGTGTTCCCTCAATGGGCCAGGCAGGATCAGCATTGGTAGAGCCCTGTTCCACGGGCTTATCAAAGCAAGGGTCTTGCCAATAGTGCCAGGCTGAGGATGGTACACACACACCCACACACACACCCTTGCAGGCACGCTCAGGGTGTGTGCATGGTCTTTACACGTATGAGATTTACAAGTAACATGCAACATGCAAACCACTGCATTTTTAAGATTTACAGTTCATACGGAAAATGTGTCTTCTACTTCCACTTGAGCTGTTTTGATAAGACTCCATTGTCAGAAATACTTTGAGGCATTAAAATTGATGAAACCTCGGTTTAAAGAGGAACAGAAGAGGACTTTCCAGACATTTATAGTGAAAATGGGTAATATCAGTATCTCGCACTAAAGCAACGTAATTATTTCTGTGGGGACCCTCATTTAGAGCAGTAATTTGCAAGTCACGTGGGAGTGTTTGATCCCTTCATGTGAAGAAGGGTAGGACTCTGTTAATTTCAAGCAGAGACAATCACGTAATTAATTTACCCAGCAGGAAAACAGAGTTCAGTGAGCAAGTGTGCCCAGAGCTGTTAGTGCTAGGAAATGACCTCTCACATCTGATTTTATACTGTAATAACTAATGGCACAGCTCTCTGCAATTAAATCTTTGTTCAGCGGACTTAAAAAGAAAGCACTTATAATACTTTTAAACTTAGCTTCTGTTTTACTCCCTCCCAAAATACCTGCACCTGCCACAGTGTGGTCTTGGAAAAGTCCAAAGAGCCGTTTCCTCTCCTGAAAAATTGCTTTTGTTTTCGTTTGTGTTTTTTCGGTAGACTCTGCTTCTTCAGATGGCTACATTTCTTCCTCATAATTTTTTTCAGGAATCATGACAGATTTTCTTCCCACATGCTGTTCCCTGGAAAGTAAATCGTTGCAAATAATTCTGATCCCATCTTATTTTGTCCCAAAAAGTCCCAGTTTTTATGGTGCAGTGATCATCTTGACAGGAGCAATGGGTGAGAATAGAGCTGCTTCCCATCACTGCAGTTCCCACTAGTTTCTCAAAATCTTAACATAACAGGAGGACACTGCTTGTCCTGATCTTTGCCATCCACTCTCTCTATTTCCAGAACCATTTACAAAAATCAGATGGGGGCTACATGCAGCTAGGCTACAGCTGTGACAACTGATCACTTCAAATTTCCACCTTGGTTTGTGATTTTACTTCATCTCCTTTAAATATGTTGGAACATAGTCAGCTGACTGGGTGCTATGACTTTAATCTCATATAGGGTAGTTTTTAGAAAAGAATATTTTTGCAAGTTCAGAGCAATGCCAGTCCCTACACAGAGGTGGGGAAGTGTTCCTCTTTGGAGAAATAAGATTCTCACTCAAATGTTATGCATTATTACGAAATACAATAAGCAAGTAACAAACAATACAACAGAGAGGGTATGTAAAGAAAACATGAATTAGTAGATCAGATAGCACCAGGGGATATTCCCAGACACTGAAACTTGAAAATCATTCTCTTGGACAATCCCCCAGTGTTGTTGAGCATAGGCCAGAGAGCATTTCCCTTAGGCAACAGGATGTTGCCACCATCTTTTAAAGGGTGAGAGAGTTCAATAACATAGACATGGGCCACCCTTTGTCATTTGTTTCCAGTGCCACGCATTTAATCCAGTGGTATGTAATGTAATGTAATCTTGGAACTTGTACATCAGCTTGAACTGTTTGCCTATTGATTTGCTGGATAGTGGTAAGGATTCAGGAAGGATTTCCTCCAGGTCTTGCTCTGACAGAGAGACACAGCCTTTCAGCCTCCTCACTACAGGTGCCTCTCCTCTGTCTCCTGCCACTGGCCACCACAGGCCTGACCCATGCTGCAGAAACTCTCTGGCTCTGTTCTGGAGTGAAAGGGTGAAAGATGAATTCGAGTCCAAACGTTCACACCACCTTTTCTTCTCATATACAAGCCCAAGCTGAGGCCAGGTCAAGTTGGACCAAAACCTGGAAGTAGAAAATTCATGTAGAGCAAGTCCAAGCTGTCAGTCACACAGTCTGGGTGGATCAGGCATCAGTAGTACTGCGTGCTATAGCACAGTTAAGAGTCTAAGCACTACCTAAGCACAGCAGCTCCAAATACAACCAAATCTCTAGCCTTCAGTGGAGGTCCAAATATCAGAAGCCACACCTTTGATAAATCTGCGTGACATTTTAGTCCTTTGCTTCTAATCCATAGTAGTAACCCTAGACTGCCACACAATATACATGCATATGCATATTTACATACAAAAGGAAAGCTATCAAAAATGAAGGCAAACTTCACTGGAAGATACACACCTCTATCCTTGGGACAACAGATGACCTTTTTTTCTTCTGTAGAAACAACGTGGGGCTTGATAAAAGCTGACAGGAACATAGGGAAGGGCCTCTACTCTCCCCAGCGTCTCCATGCCTTTAAGGTTTTCTTCTATTGGAGAGTATCACATAGATAGCAACCACAGCAGAAATGGATGAAGGGCAAAAATATATCCTTTTAACTTCCTTTTGACTAAAAAATGCAGTACAGGCCCCTCAATGGCCATTAGCTTTCTCATTGTGGTCTCACTTTTGGGATGTCTTGGAGATGCTCCTTCCGCAGGTGTTAGAGACTGTATCAAAGGGCTGGTAAGGTGAGGCTTCAGTGAGGTATAACATCCACATAAAAATGACAGATTGCAGTGACAACCTGGTATCAGTATCTTGGGAGATAGTGAAATGGAATCCCTTCAGAAAAAAAGACTGTGCAGAGCAGTTCTGCTGAAAGCTGACGGTGCCACAGGATGACCTCATACATCTGATTCCCCGCCAGTGAAGGCAGATGGGGCTATGTGTTGTGCTGTAGGCACTAGGTTGCTTCCCTTGCGTGATCAAATACAAGGGCTAAAGCAGTGACTGAGACAGAGTTGAACGCACTGCCACTCTTATCTGCAAACTGTCTGCTGAGTACCTTATGAAAAAGAAGCGATCAGGAGGAAACAGAAATCTATAAATGAAGATAATGATGCAGACTTCTTTTGCAAAGAGCTTTCAGATCAGCAGATAAAAGCAACACGTGAAAGCTAAACATAGTGCTCTTAGTAATACTACTTGTCAAACTAATGGATTACAACATTTTGAACAAGGAAATTTAGAGTGACTGCAACTTTTAAAAGAAAAAAACCAACCAAGAGACAGGTACAGATCTGCCCCTTGCTTGCTGTAGAAGTAACACTAGACAATGCTTCAGAATTTTGCTTAAAACATGCTCTTCAGTATCACGTTAACTTGATTGCTTTTCACATTTTCTCTTCTCATTTTAAAGTCATCTTTGAAAGTAAGTGACATCACGGCTATACCAGCTGGAGAATGGCACAAACAAAGTGTACTGGAACGGGAGTGACAGACTGCAGGGCATCTTTAATTAATAAATTGCTTGCCTTGCCAGGAGAGAAGCAGTTGGGTATTGACCCACCAAAGAAACTGAGGTTTTCCGTGAGTAATATAGTACTAATTAAAGCAGCCTATACGTGTTTTGAGAAAGTACATAGCAGGGGGCTGTCTGGAAGAAGGAATGTTGTTGGGGTTTTGTTTCTTTGTTTACTGATTCTTCCTTTCTCCCTTTGCTGTGCGCTTTTCAGTCTGAAACTGGAAGGGTGGCTAATAGTGAGTTATTCTTCTGCAGCAGCAAAGGGCTCTACCACAGCACTCATCCCTATGATGCCCTCACTCTCCATGTGCTCTCGCCAGTACAGAGAACTGCTGAAGTAAAAAAGTCTTGCATGAGGTTACAGGCACCTCCTGGAGGATTATGTGTGTACTATAGTATATGATTTGTCATTAGAAAGGCTTATTTATCATGACCCTATGCAGGCCTCTGTTAAAGTCAACCACCAAATGTCAATATGGGTTTTATTCCGTTCTGTGTATGTTTACTCCTTCCTATATGTGTGAAAACCTGCAGGTAGTAATTATATAAGCTGATATTTGTCAAGTGTGTTTTCTCTCTCTTGTGCACCCACACTTCTTTCTTTGTTGTTAAAATCTCTCTGGGTGTCACTAGGACTTCTTTTTGGGGGAAATACTCAACTTTTTTAACGGACTGATTAGAAACGGAGAGTGACTGACTGAGAGTCGGCAGCTCAGCTTGATAGCAGCTGGGAGGCAGGGATGCTTTAACCATTGCAAAGTGCAAATCATCAGGTTGGGTTTCAAGCATACTGTATGTTAGTAGATGGTTCTTGGGGATCTTTTAGCTGGAAAATCTGAGCTCTAAAATATGTGAGCATTGGGATACCAGTTTCAGAGATTCCTTATAATTGGCATTTTTTCTATTCACTATTTCTTTCAAAAACTTTCACAAAGCTGACTAAACTCTCCTTGTAGCTCTATGGGCCTTTTAAGCTCTATGTGTCTTTAAGCTCCCTACAGATGATGCATACACCAAAATTTTTACCTTGGCTTGTTGTGCTCACATAGCCTTCTGGCAAGACTGTGTTTGTCTTGGGTTTCCTCCAAAGTCCTGTGCCCACACCTCTCAAATACACTACTGGCTTAGCAATGCTCCTTTCTGTGTCTCTGTCCTCAGGCTGGGCTGGGCTGGAGGTTGTTTGTTCCACACAACAGTGGAGCCAAACTGGTGTAAGCACCGGAGAGAGATTTTCAATACAAAATGTGTTGCGCAAATAAGGAGCATGCAAAATAATAATTATAATCTGTAATTTGATCCTGGTCTCTTTTTATTCATAACTAAAGTAGTCTTTGGGGTTTGATCAGTCATCTTCCATGATTCCTGATCCTCTTGCTCTGAGGTTTCTCGGATATTTACCTATGGATTAGGAGGTTTTTGTCCTTTATCCCACCTATACCCAGCTTGCTTTGTCTGGCAAAGAAATTCATTCACCAATTCCATTGCACCCAGAAAAAGGCTGCCTTTCTTTCAATCGAAACACACCTTATTTCTTGGAAGGAAGGGGTACCTGCTTCCTTGGTTTCTCATTTCATGCCTGTACGAGACAACCTGGTAAAGCTGGATTCCAGCAAGACACAAACACCTGTCTTAGAACCAAACTGAAAGTAATTTAGTGCAAACAGTTTTGCCCGTTCTGGAGATTCTTCCAAAGGCAACATGCAATACATGTTTTTCCAAGGACAGGTAGTGATTTATTTAAAACTGGAGATTTAAGTTACATATGGAACTTATAATCACAGATTGATAGAAGGCCCTTTGAAAAAAACAAAACAAAACTAACCATAAAACATCTTCTCCTTCAAATAATATTAACATAAAAAGGCCTCCAAAACACTATTCCCTAACTGTGTATTAAGGTCAGCAGTCAATTCTACAGCCTCCTCTCACACAAGTGGGATTGCTTGGACACCACAACCCAAGTTAGGATCACAGTTTTAGAGACTGAATTCATCCCACTAGCTGCACTCATCTGCTGTGTACACATCCATATACGAGCTATTTGGTCACCCATAGGTATTTCTAGAGAGCTTTAGCTGATCTGTTTCAGACATCTACTTGCACATCATCTTCTGTAAGTGCCTCCATCGTTACCTTGAATACAGGCCCTCTGAGTGAGTGTCTTGGGAACCTCACTTCACATCTTTATGACTGTGCCTTGCAATTTCAACGTTGTACAGTTAAAATTATCTGGGATGATATATACTGGTAATTACACTGAAATCATTATCAAGGACACATTTGCTTTCACAATTGCAGCAGTGGAATTACATTTCTGCCATAAAATCGGGCTCTTATGTTAAATGAGATGGGTGGATTTCCACCTTCAAGGTGCCACCAATTTCCATATCCTATTTTCTGTGTGCACAAATGGAAAAGGATTTTACCATCTAGACCCCCAAAATTGTCTCGGATTTCAACAGCTCTGCTGTGTTTTTTCCAGTTCATGCACCAGCACCTCTGCAAGTTCTCAGACAGCAAATGGAGTTACAAAGGGAATCCTTACAAAAAATAGTAAGATAAGAGTTACACAGGTATAATAAGTTCTGTTTTCAATTACAGAGGATGCATGAGATGATGAGCACATTACACAGGATAAGGCATATCAATTCAGAAAAGCAAGGCAAAATTTACAGAGAGAGCACATATCATGTACAGGACTCAGTTTTTCCTGCTTGTGTTTTCAAACACAAATATCTAGAAGTTATTTCCATATGTGTTTAAAATTAAATAGAAGGCTTTTTCTGTAAAAAATATGGATGCAGAAATGTTTTTTCAGATTTATTACTGAAGACATAGAGATTTGACATTTGTCAAGAACTTACACATTACTAAAGCTCCCAGGCATGTGTTGAATACTCTATTGGTACCACCAGAGGATGGCTTAAATCTTGCAATTAGAACAAGGAGTCAACACCAAAGATGTTAACTTAATACCTAATTTTAGCACTAAAAAATACCGTTTGGAAAAGCTTTTCTCCACTAGGAAAAAATGCCAGACATTGAGGGCAAAGAGACAGTTTAATACTTGTATAAATTTTTTCATAATTATAATAAATTTTTCAATATCATTCCAAAGAGCCACATTATTGCCGCGGAGTCTGCTCTTGTGCTCTGTGCCTCAAGTGTCTTGGTTTTAGAATTAATATGAGAAAACACTGCTGAGGGGAACCAGTTTGTTAGGAAATTGTAATAGGAATTTCTAGTACACAAATTATTTGGTGCATATTTACATCACAAACCTTGTGATGGATCTGTAATGTGAGTAGGCCTAATTCCCTGCCGGGCTAGATCTGCTAGGAGAGCCTTGCATACAGTAGTAAGTAGTGCGGCACAACAGGAACCAAGTTCTAGAACATCAGTTGCTGTAGAAGACCCAACATCCAAACTACATGCAGTTTGAGACGTCTTTTCTTTGGATTAACTCTAGTTTGGTCATGGTCTCTGAATACCCACTGAAATGTGCCTTGGGATCCTCTTTTGTTTTCACTTTACCTGAGAATAAGAGTCTGAGTGCTGTCAATAATTTCTGGACAAGAACCAAGGTGCAATATGTGGGGAAATCAGAAGATTAACTTCCAAACCTCAGTTCGAGTTTGAACAGAAACACTAATGAAAATGCACCCAGTAAGCAATATGCACAAAGGCTAATTTATCTGATCTCCCCAAACTCCTTCTACAATAAATTGAGTAAGATAGAAATGAAAAGTGATCTTGAGCTTTATTTCTGGCTGTACCAGTAGTAGTGTCTCCTCTGTAGGGAGCAGTGAGCACGCACTTACTGTAGGGTAAGCACAGAACAGTACCATTGAGGCATACAGGAGTAACAAGGTAGTTAAAAATAAACCTGCATTTAGCTGTTTCACTGGACCGATCTTGATTGCATTATCATAGTCTCTAAGAAAGGATTTTCCAAAGCCACATAAAGGAGCACAGCAAGTCCCAGTCCCTCTCGGGTTCAGAGGAGGTAGTCCACTGTGCTATGTCCCACAGAGGTCCAGGCTAGGCTGGTTCCCAGCACAGCCAAGCCCACTTTTGGCCAGTGTGTAAGGAATCAGAGAGCTCTTACGCTCAAATATGGCACTGACAAAAGAGATGAATCATAGAATCTTAGAATGTATTGGGTTGGAAGACCCCATCAATCCTGACCTTGAATGTCTCCAGGGAAGGGGCTTCCACTACCTCTCTGGGCAACCTGTTCCAGTGATCCACCATCCTCATATTAAAAAACTTTTTCCTGATGTCCAACCTAAATCTACTTTTTTTCTAGCTTAAAACCATTGCACCTTGTCCTACCGCTACAAACCCTTGTGAATAGTCCTTCCCCTGCCTTCTTATAGGCCCCTTTCAGGTACTGGAAGGCCGCTATAAGGTCTCCCCCAAGCCTTCTCTTCTCCAGGCTGAACAACCTCAACTCTCTCAGCCTGTCTTCATATGAGAGGTGCTCCAGCCCCCTGATCATCTTCGTGGCCCTCCTCTGGACACGCTCTAACAGGTCCACATCCTTCTGGTTTTGGGGCCTCCAGAGCTGAATACAGCACTCCAGGTGGGGTCTCACCAGGGCAGAGTAGAGGGGCAGAATCACCCCTCTCCATCTGCTGGCCGCACTGCTTTTGATGCAGCCCAGGATGCAATTTGCCTTCTGGCTGCAATTATGCATTGGTGGCTCATGTCCAGCTTTCCGTCCACCAGTACCCTCAAGTCTTTTTCCACAGGGCTGCTCTCTAGCATGTCTTCTCCCATCCTGTATTGATACCAGCAGTCGCCCCAACCCAGGTGCAGGACCCTGCACTGGGCCTTGTTGAACCTCATGAGGTTCACCTGGACTCACCTCTCCAGCCTGTCCAGGACCCTCTGGATGGCACCCCATCCCTCTTGCATATCAGCTGCACCACCCAGCTTGGTGTCATCAGCAAACTTGCTGAGGGTGCACTCAATGCCTCTGTCAATATCATTAATGAAGATACTAAACAACACTGGTCCCAGCACAGACCCCTAAGGGACACCACTTGTCACCGTTTTCCATCCGGACATCGGGCCATTGACCACTGCTTTCTGGAGGCAACCATCCAGCCAATTTCTCATCCACTGAACAGTCCACCCGTCGAATCCCTATCTCTCCTACTTAGAGAGAAGGATGTTGTGAGGGACCATGTCAAAGGCCTTGCAGAAGTCCAGATAGATGACATCCGTAGCCCTTCCCTTGTCCACTGATGCAGTCACTCCATTGCAGAAAGCCACTAGGCTGATCAAGAAGGACATGTTCCTAGTAAGTCCATGCTGACTGTCTTGAATCACTTCCCTGTCCTCTATGTGCCTTAGCGTATCTTCTAGGAGGATCTGTTCTATGGTCTTCCCAGGCACAGAGGTGATGCTGACAGGTCGGTAGTTCCCAGGGCCCTCCTTTCTACCCTTTTTAAAAATGGGTGCAATATTTTCCTTTCTTCCAGTTACCGGGGCCTTCACCTGACTGCCATGACTTTTCAAATACCATGGAGAGTGGCTTGGCAACTGCATCAGCCAATTCCCTCAGGACTCCAGGATGCATCTCATCAGGTCTCATGGACTTGTGTATGTTCAGGTGCCTCAGATGGTCACGAACCCTGTCTTCACTTATGGTGGGAGGGACTTTGTCTCCCTGGTCCCGGTCTTGTGGGCCATTAACTTGAGAGCTATGAGGAGAGAGGTTGCCAGTGAAGGCTGAGGCAAAAAAGATGTTGAGAACCTCAGTGTAGTGGGTTGACCCTGGCCAAAATGCCAGGTGCCCACCAAAGCCACTCTATCACTCCCCCTCCTTAACTGGACAGGGGAGAGGAAAAAAAATCACAGGCTTGCGGGGTTGAGATAAGGACAAGTAGGTCACTCAACATTTACCGTCACTGCCAAAACAGACTCAACTAAAGGAAAATGTAATTTATTGCCAATCAACTCAGAGAGGAGTAATGAGAAATAAAACCAAATCTTAAAACACCTTCCCCCAACCCCTCCCTCCTTTCCCGGGCTTAACTTTGATCCCGATTTCTCTCCCTCCTCCCCCCCAGCGGCACAGGGGGGGAAACAGGGAATGGGGGTTGGGGTCAGTTCATCACACTGTTGTTTTCTGCTGCTTCTTCCTCCTCAGGGGGAGGATTCCTCACACGTTTCCCCTGCTCCAATGTGGGGTCCCCCTCACAGGAGAAGGTCCTCTATGACTTTTCCAGCATGAGTCTTCCCACGGGTTCAGTTCTTCATGAACTGCTCCAGTGTGGGTCTCCTTCATGGTGTTCAGTCCTTCAGAAACCGACTGCTCCAGTGTGAGCTCCCCTCATGGGGTCACTGGCAGCAAACCTGCTCCAGCGTGGGCTTCTCTCTCTCCATGGGCCACAGGTCCTGACAGGAGCCTACTCCAGTGTAGGCTTCCCATGGGGTCACAACTTCCTTCAGGTATCCACCTACTCCGGCGTGGGGGCCCTCCACGGGGTGTAGGCAGTTATCTGCTCCACCGCCCGTGGGCTGCAGGGGGACAGCCTGCCTCACCATGGTCTTCACCACAGGCCGCAGGGGAATCGCTGCTCCGGTGCCTGGAGCATCTCCTCCCCCCCTTCTTCACTGACCTTGGTGTCTGCAGGATGTTTCTCTCACATATTCTCACTCCTCTCGCTCACTGCAATTACTGCTGCGCAACAACTTTTTCTCTCTCTTAAATACGTTATCACAGAGGCAAAAAACGCTGTCGCTGATTGGCTCGACCTTGGCCGGCAGCGGGTCCGTCTTAAAGCCGGCTGGCATTGGCTATATCCGACATACTGGAAACTTCTAGCAACTTCATACAGAAGCCACCCCTGTAACACCCACCACTACCAAAACCTTGCCACGCAGTCCCATTACATTCAGCCTTCTCTTTGTCTCCTCATCTGTGAAAATGTCTTAATCTTTTTCCTTATGCACCCAGAATAAGAACCCCAGTGACTGATACAAGACCTAGGACTATTAAAACTCTACTGATGAGACAGCTGTCCATTGAAACAGTATCTTATTTCATGATATTTACTTGATAAAATTGAAAGTAAGACTTGTATCAACTAAACTTAGTTAATTTTATTTAGATTGCTGCATTTTAATGTACATTAAAATGCATTTATATGTATTTTCATGTTCTATACTATGATTTTTATCTTATCGAGACACAGAAATAGTGGGGTTTTGAACTGAGATGCTATGGAATTTCCTATGGGTGCGTGAAAAAAATTAGTATTTCAACTTTTGCTTTAATTTAGAAAGGAAACATGGTTTGAAACAGAATTCCCATTAAATCAAAATTTTCCATTCATCTCTAGCCAATAATTCTCTATTCTTCAACTTCTTACCAATAATACTTTATTATGTCTGGACCTGGTGAGAGCTTACAGTGTGCTGAATCCTGCCTCTTTTTTATCTACCTCTCACCTCTGTTCCTTTATCCATACTCTGTATAACTTTGGGTTCATCCTGCAGCCTTTGAAGGTAACAGTAAGAGATCAGCAGGAGCAAAACTAAGGTCTAAGGCTCAGAGTACTTGAAATGACAGCTCGTGAACTGATTGATTCATCCTCAAACTACCCTTTGTCTTCAAGGACACTCCGTTTAGAGTCAACATTCCTCCTGTGTGGCTATCAGTAGCAGGATCATGGCCATAGGCTTTCTGTAAGTGCTTCGGGCAGGGAAATGTCTCCCTGAATTTGTCTGAAAAGTGACATTAAAACCCAAGGATGTTGTGGCAATGAAGTAATGATAATGTTGAATTTTAACTAGAGTGCACATTTTGCATCCTTTCGACTTCAAATTCAGTGCACTTTTTCAAATGCATTATGTGCATCCAAGTTCAAGCTTTTAGAACCTGCCCTTGAGAAATGTCTGCTAATGGTGTACTTTATCTCAGTAAAATTCACTTACAGAAATATACATCATAAAGCTGTTGTGTTCCTTAATATTTTTAAATTCCTATGTACAATGAATTTTAATGCACTGTTTTTACACCATTGATTTATTTTGTTCTAAAATTTTGCAATATCGATCAAATTGATTTAAGAGTGCTGAAAGATGCTGTGTTATGACATGGTTACTTATACCTCGAGCTTACATAAATTCACAGTTTATTTTAAAAAGTTGGCAATAAAAATAGGTGATTTGCATCTAAACCAAAATTTTTTTCTGGAGTAATGGGTGCAGATATAGCCCATTGCTACCAGCATCATAGGCACCTACCAACACTGCTTTTTTGCTGACTGTACAGATTACTTACAACCAACAAGTTCAGTAGGGATTGAAGTATTAGAACAATACAAAAATGGTTTTCATGCTTGGACTGAGCCCACATGGATTTTCAGATCATGAGTAACAGAAGAAACAGGATTTGGAACGTTCAGTCAGGCATGCAGATCTGAAGATGTGCCCTTTCACTTGGCTTACCCTGCAAAACAACAGTTTCTTAATTTCCCCATTTCAAAATCTTTATCTAACAACCCTTCAGTAAATTAGAAAGCATTTGAAGGCAATCGCCTTTGCAGGCCATCATTTCCTTAATAAAGGAGGCTAAGAAGCCTGCCAGAAGGGACCCATAAATGTTGCTGTAATTGTCTCGTATAACAAAATGTTATTGCTGCCTATAAAGGTATTATTATATAAACAGATGAAAATGCCTACTAGATTTCAGCATATTTGGAGACTAAGTCGTAGGTGACGTTTCTTTCGTGACACACAGGTATAAAATGTATTATCTGCATAAACAGTCAAATGTTCTTAATTCTAAACTTAAAACAACATTAAATACGACATAAAAAATGCAATTACCTGCCTCAAATTAGTTTTATGTATGCTGGAATCCAAACTACGTTAACTGGTCTGCTGGAGATCAAGAAAAACATAAAGCTGGAAACATGCACTGCGTTACTCAGCAGAGTTGAAAATAGTAGTAAGAGTAATGAAGGCCGTGAATGTCAGTATTCAACTCAGCAACTATTGAACATCGTGACACAGCATACTCCTGAGACCTTACTCTTTGGAGTAGGTCCTACTCAGTTTAGTATGGACTGGAGAACGAAGTGCCAAAACAATTTTCTTCCTCATGAGGACAGTTGTTCCACACGATTTTTCTTAGTAAAAATTACTGGCTGTCTTTTAGCCTGAGAAACCCCTGTGAGTGACAGTACAGATTCACATGCTCTGAATTGCCCTCTGGAGGAAGCTGTTTCTCTCCATCAGCTATGGTGGCCAGGGAGATGAGGTCTGCAAAATTAAAGTAGTCTTTTAATTGAGCTCATAAGAAGCTTCACTTCCTAATTATTTTTCTCTGGTTTCAGTTTGCGGAGGATGTCTTCTGGGACACATTCTTAGTTTCTACTGCAGCCCTATGGCATAAATAGTTGACTTCCAACAGAACCTGCACTATTAGAAGAATCTCATGCAACTCAGTTTCCTCATAATATCTATGCACTCAACTGTCTCTAGGCAGTATTATCTAAGTGGAAGTGTGACTAGAAATGAGATAATAATATTTTAAGAGAGACTAGAAATGTCTGCTTTAATTTTCAAAATAATTCACTTTGGCAGTCTCACTCTTCTTTTGTGTTTTTTTGTATGAATATTCCAAAACCCAAGATGGTAGAAATGTTGGCCAAAAAAAGCAGATTGGAAATAAATAGCAAAATATAGAAGAAAATTATCATCATATTTTAATTAAGGGTACTCGTGCTGGAAATCCAAGTCTATGATGTGCATTTAGTTATGAACATAAATATGCCAAATGATCAATGGAGCCAAACAGCATATATCAAACCAAATATTCAACACACCAAGTGATTCTTCAGTTCAGGAATCACTTCCAGAAATGTAAGTCAGATCAAATGGACTCTCTTTGCATGCCCTAGTCAGCAAGGAAAAATAACAGCTGTAGAAAGAAACTTCCCCCTCATCCGCCCCTGTAGGCATCTGTGTAAGAGGGGGATTATGAGATTTCTAGACAGAGGCTGAAGTGACTAGTTCACATTCAGAAGTTTTAGAAACCTAAGTGAAGTCATCACCAGTGAATAACTTCCAGCGGCACACTCATACAAGTCTTGAAAACTGTAATCTGCTAATGATGAAAGCCAGCATGCTACAGCTCAAACAGAGCATCTGATCTCATCCATAGATAATAAAAAGCAGGGAAAAAGAGGCAGAAAGAATTATGAGAAAATAAGACAGTTGAAAGCCAGAACAATGAGAATAGGACTACAAATTATTTAAAGAAGTATAATCCCCTTTGTTCACATGAACCTGCCTTTCAGGGAGGGTGAAGGTACGCTTTCTACAAAGCAGGTATGTTCATATCCTACAATGCAGAAACCCAGGTAGGACATAGCTCATGGAGATGAGACTGCAAGACTGATCATTACCATTTAAAATCCCAATTTTTCATTTCTTGTTTCAGATAATATTGTTGGTGAGGACTATCAGCATATATTGGATGATAATTAGAATGGGCTGGGGCAATGTGAAGGCAAAATTTTTTTTAAGATTTTTTTTGGGAACATCTGCTATTAAAATGAGCAGAAACTTACCATTTACTTGTCTGAACCCAGGATTAGGCCCTAACTAATTTTTTTGTGAAGTTTTTGTGAAGAGTTTTTCTGATTTTATATATAAATCCAGTGTCCCTCCCCCCAAAAAATCAGGAAAGATTAAGATTTTCCATGTGCAGAACAGAAATCTTTTCAAAGACACGGGACTAATCACAATATAGCAAACTGAGTTATGGCATGCACGCAAAAACAGGGGAGTGGGATGGGACAGATGTAAATTTGGACCTTTCATTTAACAAGTGGGTATCCTAAGCCGCTGGTCAGCGTGTGATTTCTGTGGTTTTGAGAACGCAGAGCAGGTTGCACCCTGCTCTTTAATGCTTTTCCAGCTAACCCTTTCCTCACTTTCAGCAAGCACTAGGGCTGCTTCAAACAGGGCACAGATTTGTCATCTTTATTTTTGGTAAGTGCTTAGCTTTTGAATATTTCATTTGCCCTCTATAAGCAATACTTATTCTGATCCTTTCCTGCATTTCAAAGGATTATTCTAGACTGGATTCAGAACGTGGAAATAACATACATGCACAGCTGACAAGATACGGCCGGTTAGGAAGTCTGTTGCCTTTGGTATGGGCAGACAATGGAATCAGACAGCCTGAAAAAAAAATCCTCACAACTTTGATCACCACTATTTACTGAATTAAAATTGTCAATCACTTGTCAAAAATAAAGTCAAGGGATGGTTTTTCTCATATCACTTCCTGCAACACATTTGTTTCTCTTTTATCAGAAAGAGTAAAAACAAGTGTAAGCATTCAGGATCTAACCCCATGGCTTTTCTGTCTAATACCATCAGGTCTGACAGTGTCCAGTAACAGATGTTTCATATGAAGGTCCATTAATAAAGTCCACAGAATGGATATTTTATTTGCACACAGGGAAGTCCTTTCCCAGTTCCTACTAACTGGTATTCGATTAATGCCTGAAACATAAAGATTATATCCTTCTTTAGGTTTTTGTTTTGATTGTTTGCAATATGCTTGGGCATTCATCTGTTTTACCCTACTAAAGATAAGCAGAATGTGTAAATCTGTGTGTCATTCTCTTTGCTTGTGTGAGCTTTTTCATTAACCTGAAAGAGAAACAAAAAAATTGTGAAAGAGTACGGTAATACCTTAGCTGACAAAAACCTATCCTAAGTTTTTGTACATCCTGGATGTATGCAGCTGGCACAAGCTCGCACGTGGGGAAGCTGGGAGCTGCAGGACATGAAACCCTGCTGCAGGGATGTACTAAGTACCTAACAGGTATTTCAGACCAGTTGTGAATAGGCCACCTCCTCTTACAGGTGTAGATCCTGCCTCTTTTCTCCTATTTTCCTTCCTTTCTGTATAATGTGCACCCAAGGAGATGCCTGGAGAAATCCCTGTGCTGTATGGAGGGTCTGCTGCTTGTGCAGAAGACCTGAAAGGATCAATAATCCTTCCCCATGCACAAGCCATGGCCAGTGTCACCCTTTTCTGATAATTATATTTTCATCTAATTTCACCAAATGTTGAGTCTTTCCATTTCAATCAGCCCATCCATTATTATACCTCACCAAGTTCAACAACTACACAAGCCCCAGACAAAACTTAGTGTTAATTCCTGCCCACTCACATCCCACCATAGCAGTCCTGGGGTCCCGATTCTGACAGCCCTGCTGACACAGAGAACAACGTCACGGCTCAAGTAGTCTTCTTGCCTGACAGAAATCAACTTTGATACATACGAAATATATCTATGAACAATCTAGTTAAACCTGTACATGCAGAAAACGAAAGGTTATATTTGTTTTTCTCTTTTTAGGAAATGAGCAACCCAAAAAAGCTGAAGTTGTGCAATCATGAGTGACATAGTGTAGACAGTGATAACATGCGTTGCAATGTTAACCGATGTACTGTGAAATTTCAAAGGACTATTTTTTCATTAAAAACTTGATAGCTCCATTGCAAGCAATGAGAACTACATGCTAATATTACAAATATTTCCTTCATCACTGCAAGACAGTTTTTGCACAGTTGTCATTGAAGCAACAGAGCAGAAATATCATTTTAAACTTCACAGCCATTCATCTCCATTACTTTGTTAATATGCTGTGCCATTTTCACATCTCCAATCAACTGAAAAATACCCTGAATAGTAATAAGAGGATCAGCACCCTCCAAAATAATTGTTTGATCAGGTATGAAATGTCTCTTTCATACAGAGTCTTTACATTAACGACTGGGTTTAATTAGACTGGTTAGAAGTCAGAAAGAAGCAATTCATTCTCAGCATAATAAACTGCTAATTACTAAGTGCACAAAAAATATTATGGATAAAGAGGACTTTTGCTATTAAGGCACATAGCAGAACAACTTTCATTCCCCTCATATTTCCTGCATTTATTACAAACAATTGCAAGACTCTTTTCAAGGCTTCTTGGTCTCTCTCTCACTACATTACTCTGAGATAAAGAAACAGCTTTAATGCCAACGGTGTCATTTCCATTTACACAGAGTGTGTAGAGGTGTCTTAAGCAACATTCTCAAGACCAGTGATGACAGACTCTCAAAATATCTATTTTGGTGAAATATTTTTTTTTCTCCTTCAGAAACCAAATAACAGACACTTTAAAAACTGCTGTAAGAATGATGTTTGCAAGCATTGTTTGGGAAATACTTTCCGTTTCAAAATACTGAGATTTGGGGCCAGCAAATGCCAAAGTAATCGTGATTACAATAGTAGGTAAAATTGCAACGTGATTTTAAAACAAAGATGGTAGCTACTTAATAAATCTTTGAATATTTCATTTTTCTTCTTGCGTCAAAGTAGTTTCTACTCATATTGCAGTGCCCCACTATTTGTTTGCACCACTTCACACACAGCGATACTTCCTAGTGCTTCCATGATGCAATGAAATCATGTAGCAAAATAAAAATATTTTAATAGAATTTTAAGTGATTTTACAAAATTGAAAAAAATAATTTTTAGATTTTCCAAAACAAGACACAGTTTAAAACATTAGTTGGAGTTTATAACATTCTTCTTATGAAAACCTGGTTTTGGCAAATATTCACAGCTACTTTAGTCATACGTCTAATTTGGTGGAGGAAAACAGACTAGAAATAAAACTTTCTTTTAGACATGTTTCCTACTTTGCCATTAGTAGCTTCCAGTGTGAAAGCTGAGGATGCTGCTCTAAGCTATCAAATTCTCAGTGGCCAAACTATTCTCCACTTTTGTACTTGTGTACATGAGCTCAAAGGTACTATTCTGACTGCTGAAGTCAGGGGAAATTCAGCGGAAGTGGGATTTCATCTAATATACATTAAAGATGGTTCCAGAAGTAGAGAAAAACTGAAAGTCAATGAGGGTTTTTTAGATGTTCATGTTTTGAAATCCAAGGAACACAAGGTCTGTGTACAAGATGTCAATTTTCCTTTGAAAAAGTGGAACTATGGAGGCAAGACATTAAGAAAACACTTTTTCAGTATAGGATCTTTTTCTTATTTCTTCTTTTTTTTTCACCGTGTGTTTGATTTTCCCCCGCCAGTTCATTCCGAGAAAGATTGCCAGCTAACATTATCTGCCCACTGGTACTCAGAGGGAATTGTATGCAAACAGTGCAGGTCAGCACAGTGACTCCCAGTCTAGCTCAGACCCTGGAGTTCTCAAGCAGTACAGAGCTCTGCAGAAACAATACCACCCTAACATTGGGATGGGACTCCCCATGATGGCCATCCCTGTCCTTCCTGCATGAGGACATCACCTGTGTTTGCATCTCAGCAAGGCAGCGACATGGTCTTCTCTCCCTGTGGGATAATTCATGCTGGGAGGGACCTCAGGAGGTTTCTAGTCCAACCCTCTACCTAAAGCTAGTCCAGCTCTGGGATCAGAACAGGCTGGTGAGGGCTTGCTTCAGTCATGGCTTGAAAACCTCCAAGGATGGAGATGGCACAGGCTCTTGGGACAACCTGCTCCACTGCTCATGGCAGAATGTTTTTTTCCTTTTATACCCAGTCTGAAGCTCTTTTGTTTCAATCTCTGCCTGTGGTCTCTTGCCTTCCTGCCAGGTAGCACCATCAGGCACCTGGCTCTGTCATCTCAAACAGCTCCTCTCAGACATCAGAAAGCTGTTGTTAGATCCCACCCCAAGCCCAGCTAGCATGCTAATGGAGGCTCTAATGAAGCAGAGCCCATATACTATCAATAAAGTAAGTTCTGCTATTAAGTCTCTTCAACAATGGTAATTTCCTGAGGGGGAAAAAAAAAAAAAAAGGCCTACAGTAAATTATGGAAAAGCAACCCACTCAAACACATGGCAGAAAACAGGACTATGACAGTATGTCCAGCAGAGCTCTCTCTCAAAGCACTAGTTGAAATTGAGGTTCTCAAATTAAGTAATTGCATACATGGTAATTCTTAGTATAAAAATTCATTATTAACATTAGCAAGAGTACTGTGTGGCTGTAGAAACATATAAATGCATTTCCTGCGGCTCATTCCCGTTGCTGTTGTGAGGGTTTTGGTTTTTACAACAATGGGACACTCTTTGACCATAACTTGTTAGGAAGGGACGGAGTCCACCTGTCTGGAAGAGACAAGAGTATCTTTGGCAACAGGCTGGCTAACTTGATGAAGCGGGCTTCAAGCTGAAGGACTGGAAGGGGGCGTCCAAAGTGGCAATGCTCATGGCATTGTGTCCAACTGGGGAACAAACCACATCAAGCAGAGCAGAAACAATTGTTCCTTAGCTGCCTCCCCAGACGAGTACCAGAAGGTCAATTGCCCCAAGGATATGTATAGCTATGGTGGATCCTCTTGCATCCCTCCAGGAAAACCTGTGTGCTCAATTACCTTCCTGAAATGCCTTTACACCAATGCATGCAGCATGGCGAATAAACAGGAAGAGCTAGAGAACTGCATGATCTCATAGCAATTACAGAGACATGGTGGGATAGCTCACATGATTGGAATGCTGTCATGGATGGCTATGTACTGTTTAGGAAAGACAGGCCAACTAGGTGAGGTTGGGGAGTTGCTCTTTACGTGAGAAAGGACCTGGAATCTGTCCAGCTCTGCCTGGGGAGGGATGAAGAATGAATCAAGAGCTTATGGGTAAGACTTAAGGGGCAGGCTAATATGTGTGACACTGTTGTGGGTGTTTACCACAGGCCACCTGATCAGGAAGAGGCATTAGACGAAGCCTTTTACAGACAGCTGAGAGCAGCCTCACAATCACAGGCCCTGGTTCTCATGGGGGACTTCAGCTACCCTGATATCTGCTGGAAAAAACAACATAGCCAACCACCCACAGTCCAAGAGGTTCCTACAGAGCGTTTGACACATGTGGTGAAGGAGAGAACAAGGAGAGGTGCGCTGCTGCACCCTGTACTAACAAACAGAGAAGGACTGGTCGAGACGTGAAATTTGGGGCCAGCCTTGGCTGCAGTGACCATGGAGTGGAGTTCAGGATCCTGCGTGGAAGAAGGAGGGCAATAAGTAGGATTGCAACTCTGGACTTAAAGAGTTTAATTATTTTGTGTAGCATATTTTTCAGATATGAGTTCAGGCAAAAGGCACAAATGAGTAGTACATTAATACTGACACAAAGAAATGCATTGCAAGTTATCACTATTGCAAAGAACTTACCCAAGGCCTGACTTCACCTGGCCTCTCAGATCCAGAGCAGAGAAGCTTTAAAATATTTGTCCTCACTTGGTGTTGACTTTAGACACTAGAACATCCCTTGGCATACAGGATCATGTCTGATTTGTAGAGGTTTGTGGCATTGGCTAGACCACCTGAACAGAACAAGCTCCTAGCACAGGCTCTTCTCTGCTTTCATGATCCTTCAGCCAAGTAGACTGTTACATGGGAGGAAAATTCTCCCAAAGAAAAGATTTCCTGGTATTCCCCTGTGGCAGTAAAATGGCTTTCATTGTGCCACTCCATCAGCTGCAAGCAACTATATCTTCTGACTGGATCAGATTAGGTTTCCTTTAGGAAACATGCATCCCCCAGATTTACCATATCTTGTTGCTAAGAACTCCTTTAGGCAACAGATTCTCTGAGCTCTATAAATAGCAGTCCAGTTGGTTCCTAAGCATTATGTTTTACTACATTTAACTAGGACAGTGGTTTACAGTTCATCATCTTAATTCACCAGCTGACTCATATCTGAAATTCTGAGAGGGACCAAGATGGAAAATTCTTCAGTGCCTGATATTACCATGATTTAAACATGTCTTCTCCAGAAACTACTTTAATCTCTTTGTCTTTATTAAATGCATTCTTTTACTCAAAATACAGTTACTTTTCTAACTGTTGCATTTGTTTTGCTACTATAGTAACAAAAGCAGGGGGCAAAAAAGAGTAAAAGAACAGCAACTAGTTCTTTGTATTCCCACTGAGCCACAGCATAAGTCACAAAGGAAATCCAGGATATAAACTCCATTAGCAGATTGCAGGCTTTATAGGTCTATCATCTCCCACATGTAGTGTTAAAAATACTTCTTTTTACAAAATGCATGTGGCTTTGCTACTGAAAACAATAGTTAGCAAGGCCTGTGATGAAGAATAATAAGTGTCTAAAATGAATGGGGACTGATTATATTGTTGTTGTCCGGGTACTTTCATTGAGTGTAGCATCCTAATAGTACTTCCCATAAGATACGGCATTCCTGCTCTCACTGGAGGATATCAAGAAGGCAGCCTCGCCACCCATCTGCTTTCACTTCTCTTATTTTTCAGTCCTAACATTGAAAATCATTCTCCATGGGAATGACATAGGTTTTAGAAATATGATAAACAGGTTGACAGGTGGATAGATAAGAAGCATTTAGAGTTTTGTGCAGAAACCACTGGGCTAACAGGCAAATGTTTGATAGCTAGTTAGAAGGCCATATCGGATATCCCCGTCAAAGAAGACAGAAAACAGTCTGGTATGTCAAAATTCAGACAGCTGCCTACTCACTTTACATACTTCAAACCAAACCAAACAGCACGTCTGGAAAATCTCACTGCAGTGGGATGTAACTCTCAAATCATCCAGCAAAACTCCACTTAATTGGTGAAAAACATTTAAATATAATATACCTGCAGTATTCCACAGTAATCCAAGTGGTTTTACCACTGAGATGGCCCAATCATGAGACTGAGCTCCTTTTTGGCAGAGGAAGAATTCAGCTGTCTGTCTTCAGAGGACCATGCAACGATAAACAAAAATCCCTCATTATATCCCTGTGATAACTGCCGCATAGAACTTGTTTAACAAGCACCGATATCACTTTCAGCCTCAGCCCATCAGAGGCCACAAAGGCTCATCAGGCATCTCTCAACTTCCAGGCAGAGCAAAGGCCATTGTCAACTTCCTTTCCTGGTACTAGGGAAATGCACTTAGATTGAGGTAGTTGTTTTAAAAGAACTACAAATAGATTGTTTCATATATATATGAAACACACACCTGTGTACACATATGCATACAGAGATTGTACAGATTTTTTTATACAGATATGCAAAAGCCATCTTTCTCTAGATAAATATACATTTAAGTGAGAATTTATTTCAATCTTCATTTCCTCATATCTCTTTGTTTAATTTAGTGTAATTTTCTTTAAGTAATGAAGCCTATGAACACTCATCTTGTCCACCATGTTTTAGTTCAAAGTTTGCAGAGTAGAATTTAAGTCTGTGTGATCCAACATTAAGGTTAAAATTCAAGTCATGCTGTCCTCAATGTTCTTGAGTCTTGGGGATCTCCTACAGTATTGCTTACCTTCCACCCAAGACATTGTCCTTTGGAAGAGCTGCCCCTGACATTCGCAACCCATCTCAAGTTGTGATGAACCACACTGAGGCAGCATGTCCTGAGAGGAACATCTCCCATTAAAAGGGCACTTTCTTCCAGCTAAACTTCATCAAGTGGGCAACACGGATCTTTTCTTAAAAATGCAGGCATCTTTGTGGGATTTTTTAGTGAACTTTAGAATATCTCTGGTGCACGCGCAGGCCTAAAATAATTCTTCCCTGGATTTGGGGCTCACTGCACCAGGTCATTAATTTTAAGACTTTTGTACCCAAACAGAGCCCAAGCAGTGCTTCTCGCTTGCAGTTTTAAGGCACAGTCTCGGTGTGCATATCTTCTGCCGACCACCACCACAGTATGAAGATTGTGACTTTGCTGCAGAAGTGAGACACCTCCAAGGATTCTGTTTGAAGAAGCACATCTGCAGTGAGGTCTGGGACAAACACCTCAACATTTCAGAGGGGTATCATGGAGAAATACTCATGTTTTAGTGGCAGTTTAGAACAAGACCCTGAAACACTGTTATTCCTTTCTTAGCAATGGGAGATAGTGGACCATGCAAACTTCCCATGCAACCACTGCCTTTGCTCTCTGATATGCAATGACTTGCTGACTGCCATTCATTATCCCCTTGGTGCCCAGCTCCCACATCCAGAAGAACACCACTCACCTTCTGATCTCCAAAGGCTCAGCTGTCTGCTCTGGGGCACCTTGATTTGCCTGTGCCAGTTGTGCAGTCGTACCAGCTAGTCTGTTCTCCACACACTCTTCTTCTTCCTTGTGGCTTTGCCCATCTCTTTTTATAAATGTTATACTTCATTAAAATGTGAGATATTATAATTTGCTAGCAGTTGTCAACTACAGACCACACCATGTATCAAAGAATCACAAGCAAGAAGAATGAGAACAGACATCAAGAGCAAGACAAACAAAAACAGACAAATAGGTGCATGTCAGAAAAATTACTGAGTATGTTAAACACCCTTGACTTCAAGAAGTCCGATATTAGATTCACGAAGGTTATGTTTGCTATCCAGATCCCACTGAGATTAACAATGAATTCCAACTCACCCAAGCAAAAGTTGATTTAATTCCTGAAGACGGCTCTGTTGTTTATGCTCCAGCAGAAGTTCAGGCGATTTTTTTTCTAGATAGTTCTCAACAATACTTCTACATAGTGAAAGTTGTTCTTTGCAACCTGCTTACATTGATTGCAGAAGTCAGCAGCTTTCTGGATCTCTAATGCTAATTCTGGATCTCTAATACCTCTAACCTGAAAAATTACTATAAACTTGATATCATAACATCCCTTCCTTGTCTTCTCTACTTGGTTTCTGATATCAGGATAGTTAATCACTAAAATAAAAAGTACCAAATTTCTCACATGTTCAGAAATGAAGGGGTTTGCTAGAGCCAATGGAAATGTGTCTTTCTGAAGTAAGATCAGTAAAAGAAAAATGCACTTTGCAACTCAAGAAGAAACTGTAAGTTCTATTTATTTTTTCACATTAGTCTTTTCTTTAACCTGGGCACCAATAGTTATCTATTTCTTCTTTTCCACAGAGTTTTACTGGTAAGAGTAGCAAAAAAAATATAAAAAATACAGAATTAGTCTCCGAAAAAAAACCCATATATTTTTTCTGAGTATCAGTTTCTTCCTGCATAACTTTTGGTTTCTGAGAAATGGGCACAATTTTTCCAAGGGAAAATACCTAAGAAGTTCATCAGTGGATTAATTTGGCTTAGTTCCCTTTTCCACAGTAGTCTTCAGTTTTCTTAAATGAAAGAAAAACGGTTCTCACCACATAAAGTGGAGTGTAGAAAGTGTTAGATGCATGTCATTCCTCAGTGACACAAAGCAAAGATAAACAAATGAGACAGCTGGATTTTTTACTTTTTTGGTTTTTTACTCCTTTTCCAGCAACATTTTCTCATCAAAATGGAGACTCAGATGTTACTGAAAGACAGTGGGACAACAGGAATCAGAAAATTCATCCCAGTCTATTTAATGTTCAATGCTAATTGCAGCCAACTATACTCTGCTTCTTTCTTTTAGACTTGATAGACAGATACTGTCACAAAAGTTATTGACTGTATAAAGATTATGTTGTGGCAAGGTATAGATTATTTCAGTTCAGAAATGCAGTAACTTGAACTGTTTCAGATGCTATTAACCTGCCCATTCCTATTATAGAAGGCAAGAAAATTTATAAAAATCAATCCAAAGCTTATGTAGCCACAGGCAATGCAGCTACATAGTTTGAAGTACAATGTAAAAAAGTACATTCAGGTGTTTTGAAAGGCCCAGAGGCCTGAATCTATGCCATAAATCAGAAGAATGATGTCTGCTACAGAAAATGGATTTCTGCTTAAGTTCAAGTAACACTCAGACCTTTAAAATTTATACTTCCATTCTCAAAATGCCAACAGAAGATAGCTGGAGAATGCTTGTCATTAGAGGTCTGGTGTGTGGGGGCTGTAAAGCCTATCGTCATTATATCACCCTAATAAAACCTGACGACAGTGTCCACATTTACATTTTCCACATGACACATACTATTTTTCTGTAACGAGAGAGAACAAATTCATCTCATGAAATAGTATTATTCGTGATGACTTTATAGAACATTTCTTGGTATGTATCATAGTGCATTCCATGTATTATGGATGATTTTGCTGTTAATCAACAGATTTTCAGTTTGACAGAGAAGTCAAAATTGATATATGATAGAAAACCATGGGAACCCTTTTATCAAGCAAAGCTTAGTATGTCAGAAATTGTTTCTTTTCCCAAAGAGACCAGTGAATTGTCAAAGGCAATAGTAGATGTTCCAGAGAGCAAACCATCCAGGGAAAATTATTTACAGCACTTACTGACTGCAAAAGAGTTTATTTTTGCTGCCCCCAGGATGATTGAAACCATGAAAGATCAGTTTCACAAAAAGCCACAGCGGGATACAATTTAAACAACAACAACAACAACAAATCTAGTGTATCTTCCACATATTTTGAACTATGGGCTTAATTTTTACATCTTTCCAGTTCCATTTTTAATGTGTTCAACATAAAATCATAAGGAGTGTTAGGCCAAGAAAAGTTTAGACAGCCCTGTGTCCTCCAGCAGCGCCCAGGAAGGCTGGTGACATAAAAGCAGTATAAAAATTTAACAATAACTATTATTTAGCAATATTAATGTACTCAGAAATACTTTCTCAAGATACTTGTCCAGTCCTCTGCAATTTGTGGCTCAGAGACTTCCTGAGCAAGAGCATGGTCTTTACCTCTGGTAGTCACTAATGCATTTTTTGCCCCCTTGATTTGTCCAATTGCTTCTTGATGTCATGAAAACTTTAACTCCACCACATGCAGTTGTAAGATTCATGGTTTACATATACAGCATGTGAGAAACAGTCTCCTTTTTCTTGTTTTAAATCTGCCATTTGCTAGTTTCATTAGATTCCCCCTTGCTTCTTATGCTGAATGAGATGGGGAAAATCCATTCTCTGTTAACTTTCAAGTCAGTCAGCATATTACCTGTGCTCTGTCCTCCTTAATTTCCCGCCTGGTAAGCCCTTAGTCTATTTAGTCATTCCTCACTTGAAACCACTCCCTTCTTTTGGCCCTTCTCATTGCTTTTGCTGAATCTTTCCTACTTTTAGATTTAAGTGTTCAAGATGCAAACACCCTACAGATTTATTCTGTGCCATAATGATGATGCTGTTTTGCCTCTTCTTCTTTCTTAATACTTCCCAACACTTGACATACCTTCTGAAAACTGCCACCTGCTGACCTGGTGTCATACATTTTTGGCCAGTCCTTGGCCATGTCAGTAAACTTTTCCCATCTTTACCGGCACACTTAGACTGATAGCAGTCTAGCCCACACCGTAATGCTCTTCC
The DNA here is from genome assembly GCF_034619465.1 of Leptosomus discolor. NCBI lineage: Eukaryota > Metazoa > Chordata > Aves > Leptosomiformes > Leptosomidae > Leptosomus > Leptosomus discolor. The sequence goes on from NC_141391.1 coordinate 76,932,905, forward strand.
AGACTTGCTGTGCAGTTTTAATTTAAAATGTTTTGCATTGGAGACATGTTTAGTGTTTTATATCCTAGTTACACTAGTTGAAGTGCTGTTGAGCACAGTGTGATGCTTATTATTTTAATCATGTTAGGCCTCATTTGGGAGCTAAATTGTGTGCAGTTATTGTGGGCTTTTTATCTCTTAGATTTGGTTTCCCCACCCCCTTTAGGAGGATGAAAGGTTTTAATGAAACAGCCTGAGCAGAGAGCACTATAATGGGTACTAGTAGCACATCACTGTTCCCTTTCAGGGCAAGAGCCATGGGGTGATGTGTTTTTTTCTTTTTCATCTAAAAAACCACATTTATAGATCTTATGCTCTGCTTGCAGGACTCCTGGACATGCAAAAGTATCTGTTTTACAATGTGAGGATCTAATAAAATTCCAGTTAGAAAGCATTCAAAGTGTCTGGCTGTGAAGAACAGACATGCAGGACCAGTTGGGAGCTGAAAGAAATAAGGTGCACAAATCATAAAATCATAGAATTGTTTGTGTTGCAAGGGACCTTAAAGATCATATATTTCCAACCCCCCTGCCATGGGCAGGGATACCTTCCACTAGAGCCATGTAGTTTTAAGCATGGGATTACAGCATATTATGCATTTGAAGAGATCACATCATCATTGGTACCCTCTCTAATTAAAAAAAAAAAAAAAAAAAAAAAAAAGGAAAAATGGTGAATTTTTCTTTCCCCATTGGGCTTTGACTTCATTAAGAGCGATCTAAAAGCATGGTTTCGGCAGAAGGGGACTGAATTTTGCTTTATTACCTCGATATATGTGGAGACCGTGAAATCACACCAATTTGAAAGAATGACTGTATTGGGTTTGTGCGGCAGGGTTTTGGTAGTGAGTGAGGGGCTACAGAGGTGGCTCCTGTGAGAAGCTGCTAGAAGCTTCTCCAGCCTCTGGCCAAGGCCAAGCCAATCAACAATGGTGGTAGTGCCTCTGCGATAATGTATTTAAGAGGGGAAAAACCTGTACCGGAGAGAGGAGTGGGACATGAGAGAAACAACCATGCGGACAGCAAAGTCAGGGACGAAGGAGAGGTGGAGGTGTGCCGGAACAGAGATTCCCCTGCAGCCCATGGTGAGATGGCAGGCTGAGCCCCTGCAGCCCATGGAGATCAGCAGTGCAGCAGATGCTCTCTTGCAGTCTGTGGAGGACCACACACCGGAGGGGGCGGCTGTACCCAAAGAAAGCCGTGACTCCAAGGGAAGCCTGTGCTAGAGCAGTCCACCACTGGGAGGCCTGTACCCTGTGGAAGGGACCCATGCTAGAGCAGTCTGTGCCTGAGGGACTGCACCCCATGGAAGGGACCCATACTGGAGCAGTTAGTGAAGAACTACAGTACGTGGGAAGGAGTCGTGTTGGAGAAGTCCCCCGTGGGAGGGACCCAACATTGGGTTGGGTAAAGTGTGAGGGGTCACCACACGCTGAGGAGAAAGGATGGGCAGAGATGATGTCATGAACTGACCACAACCCCCATTCTCTCTCTCCCTATGCCCCTGTGGGGGAGAAGGCAGAGAAAATGGGGAGTGGAATTAAGACTTGGAAGAGGTCAAGGATGGGAGGAAGGTGATTTTAAGATTTAGTTGTATTTCTCATTATCCTACTCTGATCTGATTGGTAAATTAGTACTGTTGTTGTTGTTTAAATGAAATTGATCTTTTTCTCCCTAAGTCAAATCTGGTTTTGCCTGTGACCATAATCGGTGATTGATCCTTCCTTGTTCATGGTTAGACTTCACGAGCCTTTTGACTATGTTTTCTCATCCCCATCCCACAAGAGGAGGGGAGGAGTGAGTGAACGGTTGCGTGGTGTTTGGTTGACAGCTGGACCTAAACCACAGCACTGACTTAAGGGATTCAGTGAGGAATCCACAAAACTAATAACTATTGTCCTTGACTGGCAGGGAAAGTGTTAAACAAATACAAAGACAAGAGCAAAGAGAGGAATGGAATTTGCTTTTGTATATCATTTCAAGGACACTTGAATTTTTGAATGCCACATGTTACCTTCCTTGCTTGGCTCAAATGCTTTGCTTCATAGCTCTGATGAAGACATTTGAACAGAAGCATGGTACTCATCTAAACAGGTATTTAAATCTAGCCATGACTAAGTAGAGTTTGTTGCTTCTTCCAAAACAGGTAGCCTTTTTCAGCCTTCTATATTTTTACCTTTTGTTTTCTTCTTGACATTCCTTTGATTTTAATTTTTATGAACTAGACTGTGGGCAGAAGGGTACTGAAAACCTACGCCTGGAGGTGGGACTTTCAGCAGTCAGGCCCAGAGCTAGCTGTGGAAAATAGGGGCTGACACCATCAATCACTTGCCTTGGCACCATTCACTTGCTACTTTGGATTCACTCACCTTTTAGATGAAATGAGGGAAGAACAAGCAATAGTTTGGCTTAGCATGTAGATAAAAATTAACTACTATTTTGAAAAAAATATTAGCAAAGTATTTTGGTTACAAAACAAAAGCTGCATTGGATCAGTGAGCTGGTTTCAGTTTCTACAGTATCATTAGGAAAAAAATCAGGTGGAATCAAATCTGATAGCTTTCTTGACAGTTGTAACTACTCATCTTGACAATGAATAAAATTACAGTTCATTTAAATCTGAATTTCAGTTGAAATATTTATGAATATGAGCAACGTGGCATGGCAGAAAAACATAACAGTAAATGATCAGGGAGAGCTTGATACACTTTTAACAGAAAATCAAAATTAGTATTTTACTTTGCTGTCACTTTAAAATGCCTGTCTTTCCTGTGACAATCCTCTTTTTCTCTTTCACAAAGGCTTAATAATTATGCACCCAACGCAGCAGAAGGCTCTCCAACAGTTTTAAAATCTAGGGCACCTTATCATCTTTGTGACTATCGTTATGAAAACGGGACACTCATGAAACTGGGGCACCTGCTGACCTTACCAAAGATCTTTATTGAAAATAGTAATGTTAAAAGCAGATAGACAATCTAATGAATCACATTCTAATGAATCACATTTTTAGAAAGCTAAAATTATTCCTGTGTAAGTGATGGTAGGAATGGAATTTGGAAAGTTAATGCACATGTATTTCATTCACCCTATGTCTGCATATACACAATTTAGATGTTTCCATAAGCCCACAGCTGGAAAGCCAACTGACATTTGGAAATGGTAAAGTAGCCCCTTCTGGGTTAGAAAAGTTGAAGCTGTGGCACCCAGGACAGCTGACAGCAAGACAGCCTCTTCACCATTGGGACTGTAGTTTCTTGATAGGCCTCAGCAGCACAGCTAGTTCAAGGAGCTCTTCCCCTGGCCCCTCTCACCCCTCGCTGTTCCATCCTTCTCTGGGCAACCACCTGAGCTGTACTCATGTCACCTCTTTGCAGGAACTTCGTTAGGACCAGCTCTGAGGTGTCTGGGTTGACTAGAAACACACACACAGACCAGTTCACCAACAAGGTTTCACATCCCAGCTCCACAAGCAGCAGAGTTGGTGCAACCAGAAAAGCCATGGGGCAGCCCCATCAGACAGGGTTGTTGTTGCAGTCACCAGGCTGGGAGACTCTAGCTTGAGGGAACACGCCCACCCCATGCTAGAGCTGGTCCTGAGTGGAGGTGTCATGCCCAACCCGAGGCATGGACAAGGCAATGAGGCCATAACCCACCTGAGCTGTGCCAGGGTATCTGTGGGAAGAGGTGGCTGGGGCTTCAGAGAAGAATCAAATGTAGCTCCTTCAGAGAAGCTGTTTCAAAATAGCTTTTACCAGACTTTTCTCCAGTTGGTCAAGGAGACAGAGAGTAGGTGAAGGGATCTGGGGTAATCTTTGTAACTAAAGGTTATGCATATCTAATTTATCTGAAAGCTGCACAATTATGCGATTCCTTCAGAAAATAGGCAATTTGCACTCTGCCTGCAGTGCTGTGCTGTTCGTCAGCCAGGTAAGACATAGCATTATCTATTCAACTGCCCAGGTAGAGGCATCTTGGTGGTGTGGAGAGGGCCACTTTGGGTACAGAAAAATTTTTCACCTTAGAGGTGTGAGAAGATGGGGGGAAAAGAGCATGGAAAAATATTCAGCAGCAGAACAAAGCATCCAAAGCACTCTTATTAGCTTTAAGGAAGGGGAGAGATATCTATCTGTTGATGCCACTGTAGCATTTCTGTTGTAGGTATGAAGACCTCACTGGTTTTATAACCTTATACAAAGACTGCCTGTATTGTGTTATACCTGCATGCGCCCCTGAAAAAACAAAGTTGTAAACAGCACTGGCAGCAGTCATCTTCCCAGAAAATCATGTGCTTAATTATTAAAGCAGCTTGAGGTTCCCACCTCATCCTGGAGCCCTGAGAGGAGACTGGCTAGGTCTTGATTTGAGGACTGTTGTGGTCTCACTTCAGGTGTCCCCCAACAGGTTTTTGCCCTGACTCCAAGGCAGGGTAACCCTGTGGGCATGTGTGTGGAAGAGGAAAAGAGCAAGCCTGCCTGTCTGGATGTGTAGGGCAGCTCTAGAGCTTGCCACCCGTTTTATTACACTTTTAGAACATGTGTGCACAGTAGTGCAAAAGCTGAGCAGGGCTGCTGGTGGTATTGAATAAAATTCAAGCTTCTTTCTACTATTCATCATAAAGTTTTCACACAGGCACTTGAAATATCAGTGTGATTTCCATGTTCCCAGATGCTCCTAAGATTTTTTTATGATACTGTATCACTTAATCCTTTGCCTTTATTAATACAATGCATTTTCTGTAAGAATTTCATTGTGATCCTCAAATTATACCTGAGATAGTTATTCCTAGTTTATGTGGCATTTCAGACAAAATTCTGTCTTTAGTTTTTACTCTCTACCATATTTGAAGACCGTAGTCTTTCAGCATCTGTATCTTCTCCAAAGTTAAAACAAAACTTGAATGGGAGAAGAAAAACAGTTATTGCTTTCTTCAGTATTTTACAGTTTAAGGATCTTACCAAGATCTTGATTTACGAACTCAGCTTCTGCTTTTGCTATGTCAGAAGATTTGGCACCAACAATGAAGCTGGGATCTAGTGTTCACAATATCAAGAAAAATTGCCTTTCAAAGCCAAGTAGAGAAATATGTCAATCCTTCCAGCCTGATAATGAAGACGATTTATTGTACATTTAATTTAAGGACAAGGGTATGGAACAAACCAGAGTGGCTTAAACCTGCATGCTTTCAAACACCACTGTAGCATGACATTTTTGATTAAAACACAGTGGTTGTGGTGGGACAATGCAATGGAGCATTAAACACTGCACCCTGTGAAAACAAAGCTCTGTTTCACAATTACTTATTAACTGTTTTTCAGTACGTACTGTTAAGAAAAGTATGCCACAAGAGTATTAGTTCTCTAGCTAGTTACGAGAGATAAAACCTGGACTGCTATAATTATTACTAACTTGGTTTTTGAGATTGTCTGTTAATAAGGTCCATTTTCTGTTAGTGTTTATCAGTGGCTGGTGGCAGCACTTAGCATCTGGAGTTAGGAGCAGTAAATACTAAGGAGCTGCTTACAGCTGTTCACACCTTGACTTTGATATTTTCCATTTTATAGGGCAGAAAAGAGCCTCTTTCTCCCTCCCTCTTTTCACAGTTGGTTACCACATTTCAATATCCATATTAATTTAAATCTCCAAAGAAGAATCAATTTTGCATGTTTCGACATGAGAAAATTTACCTTATTGCCTTTTGTCTGACCCATCTCTTTTTTTAGTTCTTATTTAAATTCACACAGAGTCTTTATCACAAAGGTTATCCTAACGTTCATCTTTTGTATTTGTCGCTGGAACACCTTGTTCTTGTCTATTGTATGGATATAGCACTCAGATCTCCTTGAAGATCTCCTTCTACAAAATGCTCCTTAACAAGAGGAAAGAATGATTTCAGCAGTGTCCCTTTTTAAAAAAAAAAAAAAAAAGAATTAAACAAAAAAGAAAAACAGAACAAAACCTCATCATTCAACAGAGATGAGGTCACAGCAAGGAATAGCTTAAGAAAGTGACTGAACCAGACGTGCTAAATCTGCTGAGAGTTATGATGAATAAACCTTACAGAAGCCTGGTATATTCTCTATATATGATGGTCAGTGCAGTGGAGAAGATAGCACCGTAAAGACGTAAGTTGCCCCATGTTAATGACAGTTGATGATAACAAATTCTCAAAAGACAGAGCTCCTGTTGAGGCTGTGGATGAGGAGGAACTTAGCTCTACTTAATGGCTTCAAATGAAATCATTCAAAACCTATGTATGATTTTTTATTAAACCTTAGAATTAACATATAGGAAGATATTACCTATATAAAAACCGCACATTGCTGAAACTGGCCACAGGTCTCATTTTGTTATAGAGGATAGAAGACATCTTCACACATACTTAAAAATACTTAGTTTTTTTACTATTCAATAAATATGGATAAATGTTAAGTGATGAACGGAAAAGTATAAGCAGACACGGCCATTTCCATGCTCCTACCTTTACTGTTAAAGTGCTCAAGTACACAGAAAATTCACTTCATTATGGGGTTGGACTAGATGATCTTTCGAGGTCCCTTCCAACCCCTAACATTCTGTGATTCTGTGATTCACAAATCCGTATCAAGGCATCTTGAAGTGTATAAAATACATGTTCAAAGGAAGTAGGGGAACCGGCCCTCCAGAGGTAATTGTTTTTCTCCATTGACTGTAGAGGGAGCCTAGAAACTAACTTTGACTTGATACCTAACACTTAGTAAGGTGGAAGTGCAATCCCTCTTGCTTGTGTGTACAGCCATGCACACTGTAAACAGTTGGAGCTGGATGCAGTCTCAAATGGAAGAGAATGCCTATGACTTTGTGTGTCTTTTCTTCCTTTCTGTGTCTTGAGTAGTTTTACTCAGCAAACACCATTCTTCAAATTTATTTTTACTGCCATTGCAGTAAAAATTTTACTGCCATTGCAATCATTTTCTTCCAGCCAGCTCCTAAATGATCCTTCTTAGTAAAGATTTTCTTAACAAGAAAAAATGAAAAGCTATGTGGAGCTCGCAGAGGGGTGCATGCCTGCTGTTAGGAGCAGGTAAAGAAGGTTGTAATACAAACACAAGATTCCATCTCCCCTTTCACTCTTCCAAATATAAACAAAACAAAATAAGAAAGAAAAGTAATTTTTATTTATAATGTGTACTAAATTGTCCTTTATTATCTTATATTTTGAATTACCATTTTCTATTAAAAAATATTTCTGTGACCTGGCTGCAAAAAATCATGCAAGTACAAAAATGTAATAGCAGATGTTAGTCTTGCAGATGTGCTGATCAAAACACACAGAAAATAGGAAGATTTATCTTGCTTGCTGTGCCTTTGACAGCTGCTTTAAAAAAAAAGAAAAAAAAAAGAAAAAGAAAAGGCATTCATCTGTATTGGAACAATTTAGCAGACTACACAGTTTGATGTATTTTACTGCTTAAAATTGATTCTTACCCTTCTGATAACTCACTGTTTGGATCTAACATGGCACAAGAATAGAACTAGGCAACAATGATTAACAGATCGTATCTTTTCTAGTCCGCAAGCCTCCTAAAGGCTCATTATTATAAGCCACTCTTTCAGAAAGTGAAAGATGGTCACCCAAGGTGCCCATGCAGAACGATACTTTCAGTGATGAAGGACAGGGTGGAATTGATTCATTCGCATTATTTCAATGTTTCTTCCACTCCAGAATGGAAATAAAGCTTCTAGAAATTCCCTGTGACTTTTACAATTATTTGCAGACTGATAAGAGACATTTCATTTTGAGAAGTAAAAATAAAATGTTTCAGTTTCTCACCAGGTGGAAGGAGCAAAACCACCTTCAGCTTTTACCCAGGATGTGCCTGTTTATTGCTCAACCCTGACTCGTCTTCAAAACGAAGCTCCTATTGCGGGCTCCTTTAAGTGTCACAGCAACTCTTTCAGCAGCTGCAGTGCAGTCTTGAGCAGTCAGGGTGCAAGTCAGGTCTGCAATAACCTTTGAAAACAAGGTGTTAGATATTAAGAGTCCCTTCAGCTTTAAATGCAGAAAACAAAATATGCTGGCAGCATTACTCACTTCTCTGGCTCACCACCCCCAGGATTCATCCACTCCCTGCAATCACTTTCTTAGTAAAGCGTCTGGAGATCTCCATCCTTGGTTTGAAACTCTAGTCACAGTGGTTTGCACGTGCTCTGTCCTCCTTGGCTGGCAGTTGTTAAAAAGTTAGTGTCCAGTTGCTGACTGTCAGTGTTATCTCCAAGAAAGCACCATTTGTTGTCAGTCTCCTGGTGGGCGTGCCTAGACAGGTAGAACACACTTCAGTCAGCACACCAGCTTTCGCTCTTCTGTCCCAGAGAAGATATGAATCATATCCAGTGCCAAGCAGATATGAACATAAGGGAAACACACTGCATACACTGCTCTGTTCTTTACAATCCGCATATGTTTAACAATAGCGTTATTTTAATACAAACAAAAATGTCATCAAAATGTGTTTCTTTAAAATCTAATCTTTTACCAGAGTTGACTTTTCAGCAAAACACGTTTTTACCATTTGGCTTCTTAAAAAACAAAAAACAAAACAAAACAAAAAAAAAAACCACCAAACAAACAAACAAAAAACCACACCACAAAAAAACAAAAAACAAACAAAAAAACCAACCAACCAAGCAAAAAAAAAAACAACACACAAACCAAAACCAAAATCCCACCAAACCAACAAATAAAACATCAGTCTGAAAATTTCAGACGAAAACTGCCCCTTCTTCCCTCACGCAGGTGGATGGGAAGGGCCACATTCTGCTCCTAACACCTTTGCAGGGAGAACTGTGCACACGTCCATGGCACATCTGGATGCATGGGGGATTAGGGGAGCAGGGAAGGACTACATGGTTCCATAGCATTGGGAAGGGATCATTGGATCACAGCTCACCCAAAAGCCGCTAGGCACTTGCCCACTGACTATTCCAACAAATGTGAGGATACTGAACTAGAAACATAACTCTATTATTGATATTAAGAGGGAGGCAAAAAAAGAATTTCTGACTCCAAACATCTAAGCTTGGACTTTTCCAGAAAATTACCTGAAAAACCTTTCATAGAATCATAGAATCACAGAAGGGTTTGGGTTGGAAGGGACTTTTAAAGACCATCTAGTTCCAACCTCCCTGCCATGGGCAGGGACACTTCCCAGCAGACCAGGTTGCTCGAAGCCCCATCCAGCCTGGCCTTGAACACTGCCAGGGAGGGGGCAGCCACAGCTTCTCTGGGCAACATGTGCCAGTGTCTCACCAACCCTCACAGTGAAGAACTTCTTCCTAATCTCTAATCTAAATCTATCTTCTCTCACTCTGAAACCATTAACCCTCATCCTATCACTACGCCCTCTGATCAAGAGTCCCTCCCCACCTTTTCTGTAGGCCCCCTTTAAGTACTGGAAGACTGCTAGAAGGTCTCCCCAGAGCCTTCTCTTCTCCAGGCTGAACAACCCCAGCTCTCTCAGCCTGTCCTCATAGGAGAGGTGCTCCAACACACTGATCATCTTCATGGCCCTCCTCTGGACCCGCTCGACCAGGTCCATGTCTTTCTTGGGCTGAGGACCCCAGAGGCGGATGCAGTACTGCGGGTAGGATCTCACCAGAGCAGAGTAGAGGGGGAGAACCACCTCCCTCAACCTGCTGGCCACACTGCTTTTGATGCAACCCAGGATGCAGTTGGCTTTCTGGGCTGAGAGCGCACATTGCTGACTCACATTCAGTTTTTCATCCATCAGCACCCCCAAGTCCTTCTTCCTAGGGCTGCTCTCAATCCCCTCATCTCCCAGCCTGTATCTGTGCTTGGGATTGCCCCAACCCAGGTGCAGGACCTTGCACTTGGCCTTGTTGAACTTCATGAGGTTTGCATGGGCCCACCTCTCCAGCCTGTCAAGGTCCCTCTGGATGGCCTCCGTTTCCTCCAGCACGTCAACTGCACCACACAGCTTGGTGTCATCAGCAAACTTGCTGAGGGTGCGCTCAATCCCACTGTCCATGTCACAAACAAAGATGTTCAACAGCACCAGTCACAATATCGATCCTTGAGGAACGCCACTTGTCACCAGTCTCCACTGAAATTTTCTCCAAGAAACTTTGAGTGGGCATTCTGTTGTATGTATCCACTACCGCCAGCAATATTGTTAGGCCGTTCATAGGATCATGCCCATAGGATCACATCCAGAACCTGCCTTGGTCGTGTCCTTCTCCATCCCAATCTTAACCCCAGAAAAAGTCATCTACCCATCTCAACCTTCCTCAGGTAAGAGAAATCCACTTGGTTTCAGCCATAGTTACAGCAATTCTTTGCAAGCTGTTTGGTCTGGGACCTTGTCTCTGATGCTATTTCATACCCTGAGAGTTTGCGCAGTGTGGTTCTTGGTGTATTCAGGCGGAATAATACAGTACAAACTGAGGTAAGGAAGCCAGACAACATTCTCATTTTACAGAGGTACACCCTGGAAAGAGGAAAACAGTGGTTCGGAGGTAAGCAAATCTATGCAGTGCCTAGAAATCAGCTATACTATGATTAAATCATAGCTCTAATATTATGTATATTTATTTTCAAAGTGATTCAAATGGGTACCTCAGACTTTCTGCATGCACATTTGGAGACCTTGAAAGAATTCTGTTTCTCAGACCTCATCACTCTAAATCGCTGCCTCTCCAGGGCAGTACACAAAGTCACCAGTCACCTTTCAAAGGTTTGACAGGTGTGTCTTATCACATCAGTTTAATCCATTCGAGAAAACCCTTGGCTAGGAAACCTGCAACCAAGTGCAGTAGCAACACAGCAGTTAACTCCTTCCCTGCCTCTCTGACTTCATGTTTGCCTCTAACAATCAGCCCAGTAATACACTGATTAAGCACAGAATATTTATAAGGTCAGAAATATGAATACAGGGAGCACTGAAAACCAACCATAAGAAGATCGTCCTGGCATTTTATTCTTCACAGCTGATTTTCATGTAGAAGGTTGCTCAGTCACCCTTATGGCACAAGCACTGCAGCATTGCATAATGAAAAGCTGGCTGTAGGGTGACTTCTAGTGTTCCTTGTCTGTGCTCTGCTCCACTCTTTCTGTGCATCACAAAAAACAGGGCTGAATGAGCTCTATAAGGAATATCATTCACCTGTTTAAAGGAGAAGTAACAATCTCATCCCTAATTGCTTCCTCTGTGAAAGTAAGGAGCATCCTGGACTATGCTGCAGTTTGTACCAAGGCTCAGCTTGGGGCAGCCTCTCTACAGTCAGGGAGAGTATGTACAGGGTGTTTTGCAGAAAGACTTGAGCATCTCCTGCCCAAGCTGACACAATGTTTGGAAGCCCTGCCGCTTGGGTAGGGCAGCATTGTCCTACCAACAGGGACCAGTCACAAGTAGGGGAAAGCCAGCTTGTGCCCACCATAGCAGCTTTCGCGATATACATGTCTGCAGACTAGCACTACAACCATGAAATGTAAGTTTTCATGAAAAAAACCCAGGTACCTACAACATTACAACTAGTGTGAGGTGAACAAGCCGTTTGGGTCTCAGGGTGCATAGACCTTAACTAACCTACAAAAATGTTATCTATACTGTGGATGTAAAGTTACTTCAAACAATCCTGCCCTCTACACTGGCATCATTCAAACCAGCCATTAAGATGCTCTGAATTTCATCCAGAACCTGGTTAGAAGCTAACCTCAGGGCCAGGGCATGTGAAAAGAGGCTTAGATCCAGAAGCCAGGAGCTTGCAAAAAGAATTAATTATTTTAGCATTATGATCATTATAGCTGTTCCCTTTGAGACATCTGTGAGGGAGTTAATTTATAATGGATAACTTTCTAGTCCATTTGGAAATGGAGATGCCATATGTCAGAGCCAGTTTTCTCATAAGTTGCTTCTTTGGCTGACTTTATAAAAGTTTCTGCTTCCCATTTGGTTTTTGTGTGATGAACTGAAGCTTCGGTAAGTTACACTCAGGAACGGAGCCCTATATCCCTGTTTAATGACTATCAGCTTTTATTTTTCTTGCTCCTCCATTTTGTGATTCTTAGTAGTGAAATTTTTTTTTCTTAGATATGACATCAAGGCAGGAGAACTGTACAGACATATCTGCTTTTAGTGTGTAATCCAGGTCTAGATATGGAAAATACTACATGGCCTTTTGCCCCCTAGATTATCCTGCAATTTATGCTTTAGGTTGTGAACAGCTTCACTATGTTGTTTCTCCACTTGCTCCCTTTTTCCCCTTTTGCCACTATTGACAGTGCAGGAGGTTTTGTCTAACAGAGACTTAAGCAAGTGTTTACCATGAAGTTTCTCAGGAGTACCAGCGACATCAGTAGTGCTTGAGCATGTGCTTAAGTACTTTGCTGAATTTTTAAAGTTGGTAGAATAGGTACTACAAACCACACTTTCTCCATTTCTTAGTTTTACCAAGCAATCTGGTCTCTTCTGCATTCTGTCAAACAAAATGTGGTGTATCGCCCTAGATGGAATCTGCCTGCAAGCAAAAATAGCAGTGAAAGATACCGTGCATCCCCAGATCATCAAGGGAAATGTTCAGTCCAAAGCATCTGGGTGTAGTAGTGCAAAAATTAAAAGAATATTAAGACAAAATCTGCTTAAATGTCAGGAATAATATGGTTCAGACTGTGCTTTGTTGCATTGCATGAGTTCCTGTGACATTATGTAATGCTACCACACTTTCTTAACTTAATTCCGTACAGAACATTTTACAATATTTTATATTTTAATCAAAAGTTGAGAAAAACGTTTTAGTTCCCATTTTCTCCTAAAATGAGTTAATTCCAACATGAGATGGAAGAAATGAGTAGGCAAAATATTCTGGCTAATACTAGAGAATTTTTTTTTTTTTTTCAATTTTATTAATGCTTTCAGGTCTACGTTTCTCCCCTCGATCAGGGTGGAATAAGCGGAATTTCGGAATATGAGACAGAAAAGCCAGGGACTGAACATGGTATGTGATACTGATGGGTGGAAGCTGGCCATGCCAGCTCCGATCTGGTGTGATATGAAAGGTATAGCAAGAGAGTCTTTCCATTCTTTTTTTCAATGTTGACGCTTGTTGCTTAATTTTTGGGGGATTGTCTTTCTCTTTGTGTTGAGACTGTAGGTTCCATTTTCAATACTTAAGTATTAAAAACTTATCTTTTCATTACTCTCCACCCATAAAGAAAAATCATCTTCAAGTTTTCTGGGGTCTTTTTCATTTTTTTCATGGATGAATTTCTACTTAAATTTTTCAAGGCACGAGGACCATAATTCCCTGATCTAGCAGAAGAGTTAGACCTTCCTGAAACCTGAGCAATTTCACTTTAAGCAGATGAGCTGCTGAATTTTCTTTCTATGCTGAGGAAGAACTTTTGACAGTACCAGTCCCCAGCTGCAACAGTAAATACACTAAGCTTTAAAGATGACTAAATTAGGTACAAAGCCACAGGGGATTTCCTATTACCTCCGTAAATGTAAGTATCTCCTGCTGATTAAATGTCCTGTAAACATTCTTAGACAGTTACTCATGCAGGTTGATTGTACAATAGGACTAAAGAAAAACACCTACTTAGCTGAATAAGATATTCTGGAAACATTTTTAAAGTAATAAACTGGCTATAAGAACTACTGCAATTTTAACACTGAGAGGAAAAGAACAGCTGGATGCCATTGGAGGGGCTGTGCATCTGTCCTCTCCATGCTTCCCTCATCCGATGGTACTGTAGCTTAAGTTATCTGGATCCTGTCCCAACTCGCACCAGATATTTGTATCCAGATAATAGGGTAAAATAGCACTATTATTTCATTACTGAATAACTTAAATGAGTGGGAGAAACACAATAAAGTGTTTCATCTTAGATATATAGAAATGATACATTTGAATGGATATGTGTCAAAAAATGGGCATATATTTGTATGTGAAATTGCCTTTACATTTTACTTTGCCATCAAACTTTCACCATCAAATTTAGAATAGAATTAATTGTCACATAAATGTGCTTGTAGCTTGTCCTGTTTTCAGCTGGGATAGAGTCAGTTTTGTTCCCGGTAGCTGGCACAGTGCTGTGTTTTGGATTTAGTGTGAGAACAATGCTGATAACAAACTGATGTTTTAGTTGTTGCTAAGTAGTGCTTATCCTAAGCTAAGGATTTTTCAGTTTCCCATATTCTGCCAGCATGCAGGTGCATGAGAAGCTGGAAGGGAGCACGGCCACAACAGCTGACCCGAACTAGCCAAAAGGATATCCCATACCATAGAATGTTGTACTCAGTATATAAAGTGGGGAGGAGTTGGGCGGGGGGGGTGGCAGATGACTGCTTGGGCATTGGTCAGCTGGTGGTGAGCAATTGCATTGTGCACCACTGGTCTTTCCTCTGCTTTTATCTCTCTCTCTTTTTGTTATATTCCTTCATCACCATTATCATAATCATCATTATTATTATATTGATATTATTATATTTTATTTAATTTTAGTTATTAAACTGTTCTTATCTCAACCCACTGGTTTTACCTTCTTTTTCCAATTCTCCTCCCCGTCGCACTGGGAGGGAGGAGGAGGGAGCGAGCAGCTGTATGATGCTTAGTTACTGGCTGGGGTTAAACCACGAGATAGCTCTAATAGTATGATTTCTGTTTCTCTTCAGCTTTAAGTGACTATTTTGGGACATCTATATGGGGGTTTTCAGTTATGCAAAGATAACCAAACATTACAGCACTTTTGAAATTGAGGCCTGCAGTTAATATTTTATGTAAAACACATACTGTTTCTGTTTGTAATGGTTTTGGAGTTTGGGGTGGGTTTTTTTGTTTCATTTGGTTTTAGTTTTGGGGTTATTTTACAGTTCAGGTATTTCATGCACAAGGAAATGACACCTTTAAGGAGTATTAATGATGACACAACAATATTAAAATTAATTTAAGACTTTAATGTTAAATCTTTAGTAGAAAAGAAGTACTGGGGAAAGGGGTGAATTGAACAGTAATAAACTGTCTCCCACATGAGTGGAGCACAAAGTCCCACTTGACAATATTCCCAAGTTCCCTTCCACTGATGTGCCCCCCATCGACCCACAAAGAACATACCAGGGATAGACAGACAAATATTCCCTCAGCTCAGAACTATTATGCACCTTCTGCTGAGCCCACAGGAAGCAGAAGTCAGCCCCACTAAGCAGAAGGATACAGTCCTCCCCTTCCTCCTCCTCGCAGGATTCCTGGGATTGATCTCAAACACGGATATATTTTCAGGAGGTTTGTATGATTTCTGAATCGTCTTCAAGTTCCTACCCTGGGACAATAAACATTGGGATTGTGCAGCTCAAACTGCTTTTGGCTGCTTTTTCTCCTTCAGTCTCCATTTTCTCCTTGTCCTCAAGCTACCCTCAGGGTGGCATCCTGCTAGACTTTAGCTAAATATTTGTATAGATGAGGGCACTCTGTTCTTTTATGATTCATGAAGATGTACTGGCCCATTAGCATCAGCAAGGATAAAATCCACTTTTCATTTAAATAAATCTCTTGCATCTGTATGACTGCATCAGTCTGACAGTCTTAATGCTGATGTACCTTTCTTTAAGTACATACAAAATCAAGGCCAAATGACAAAACGTACAGTAAACAGGGAACTCTATAATTCTTCTAACTGCGGAACAGAAAATGAAACAGACCAAGATTACACAAGGTGTTGACATACTTAGATTTCTGTAAGGCATCTGAAATGTTATACTGCACTAAATCATTTAGGAGACTGAATGATATGAAAGAAGCATGCCTTTCATTAGAAGGTTGATTGGTATGCCACTACCTATAATCATAAGGAGTAAATCGCTTTAAAGGGACATTTTTAAAAATTAAATCCTTCTAGCCTTCAGAAGACAATATAAAAACAATTTTTCTTGTATTATTATACAGCTTTCTGATATTCAAAGACTGAGAAAATCAGAAGCATAATGAGAACATGGTTTGGGGGGGGTATGCTAATTTGCTCAGTAAAGAGGAAATTTCAGCACCAACTGAAGTGTACAATCAAAGCCAAGAAAAAGAATAAGACTGTAGGACAAGCAGGATAACAGCTGCTTGCCTAGGAAGAAATTACTCTGGGGAAAAAAACCCAAACAAACAAAACAGAGATAAATATTTAGATGAATATCATTTCTCATGCAATGTTATGATCAAGAGATTGACATGATAGAGTGAATGTATACATTAACTGATGAACTGTGTGTAGGGACACTGTGGGTAAAACTGAGCTGCCTGAACAAGTGCCTAGTGACGTATGAAACGCTGTTCAGTTCTAAAAACACCTGAGCATATTGCACAGATATGACAAAGGACCTACCAGAGTTGAAGACCCATTTGGGGTGGCAGCTGGAAGCTAGGCAAGATACACTTGTATTTCTAAATTTTCACTAGACACCTACACTTAGGCAAAGAAACCCTACCTCTATTACTACTGAATTTTAGTGCCAGTGTAACTACTACCAGAACTACCAGTTCTACTTTCAACAGCTCAAGAGAGGGTATAAAGATAAGTCAGAGACACCTGAGAATGATGCAATGAGTGAGGAGATGTATCATGACAGCTACAAAAGAACTCACCAAATTTTTAGGAGACCAAGTAAAATACAGTTGACCATAGGCTAGAGTTTCCACATGGGAAATTCAAGTCTGAGAATACACAGGTTTTCAATCTAGAAGATGAAATTCTGTTAACTGCAAGCCAATATTACAGACATTCTCAGCAAAAAATGAAATGGGAGTTTTCACACAGGTATCAAGGGTTATAGCCTAGGAGGAACAAAAGTTTCCTTTGTTTGTTTTGACTTATTACTGGAAAAAGGCAATTACATTTGAATACTTCTCTAAAAGAGCAGCTGTAGTTCAAACAAAAATTAAGTTTCCGTGTTTGCAATGAATGTGGATTGTTTTTTTAATCTAAGTTCATGAACTTGCTTCATTATACATTAAAATTACCTGAAAAGCAAATTGTAGACCTGGGTTCATGTTGACAGTGACCTTGAGAGGCTGGAGAAATGGGTCAACTAGAATCTCATGATGTTCAACAAAGGGAAGAGCAAAGCCCTTCACCTGGAGAGGAATAACCTCATGTACCAGCACAGGCTGGGGACCCACCAGCTGGAAAGAAGCTTTACAGAAAAGGCCCTGAGGGTCCTGGTGGGCAACAAGTCAACCTGAGCCATGAATGCACCCTCGTGGCAAAGACAGCCAACAGTCTGCTGACCTGAATTAGAAGGAATATTGACACCAGGCTGAGGGAGGTGATCATTCCTCTCTGCTCAGCAGTGGCAAGACACGTCTGAAGTGCTGGATCCCGTGCTGGGGTCCCTAGTATGAGAGACATGGACGTACTGGAGTGATTAGAGCAAAGGGCCACAAAAGTAGAGGCTGGAGCATCTCTGATAAGAGGAGAGGCTGAGAGAGCTGGGACTGCCTGCAGAGGAGAAGACTCAGAGGGATCTTATCCATGTGTAAAAATACTTGGCAGGAGAAGTAAAGATGGTGCCAGGCTCTTTTCAGTGATGCCCAGTGAGCGAACAGAAGGCAACGGGCACAAACTGAAACACAGAATGTTCCATTTAAAGATAGAAAACCAAGATCTTATTTGATGTGAGGGTCCTCAAGGCTGGTCAAACAGTGGAAGAGGTTTCCAGAGAGGTTGTGGAGTCTGTGGCCTTGGAGACAGTCAAAATCCCACCGGCCACAGACCTGAACAACCTGCTTTAGGTGACACCACTTAGAGCAGGGGGAAGAACTGAATGACCTCTAGAGA